>NC_081352.1:61948176-62072140 GCF_029784015.1 Lycium ferocissimum
TTTTTCCTTGTGATGTGACTTTTTCTTATTGGTTTTATTCTCCACATCATCAGCGTGTAACACACACGTTTTACATTTCTAGTTGGCTGTTTTTACGTGTTTAATAGACACAGTTTGGCTCTAGTTCAAGTGTTCAATAGGTACTACTCTTAGTTCAGGGGTCTAAATGGAAAAAACAGACAAGTTTAAGGGTCGCATATGTATTCAGCCTATATTTAATGAAGTGTACCTCAGCTAATACTTCCTTATAAACGATATTCCTTGTTATGTTCCTTTCATTAATTTTGATTGCCCGTCAAGACCATGTCTCTTGTTTTGACATTGATATCTCCCTTGTAAGTGCAACGTGAAGTTGTTTCCATGTGAGAGAACATGTTTTTGAAGATACAACCCCACATTAGGTATTATCTGACCTTGTGCTTTATATATCGTCCTCACATACACAAATGTATATGAAATTATTTTTGGTCAGATTTGAAAAGATATCCTTTATATTCAGGGAGTGAAACTTCAATTCTTGAGATAAACACATGCTTGGTAGCATATTGACCCTTTGTAATATCTATATGTATGGTATTGTTGTGAAATTTTATATGAATCACCGTTGAACCATTGCATAAGTCATTTGAAGGGTCCAAATTTCTGAGTAGCATGCAAGGTGCATTTTCTTTCAAAACAAACATGCTCAAGGAAATATAAATATATATAATTTCGTGTTGGTATTTGTAGACAAAAAAATATATCATACATATCTATTGAAAGAAAGAAAGAGAATAAAAGAATCTTTTCATGTTGTTCAATCGTACCTCTTGATCAAGCATTCGGAAGAAATGCACAATATAATAATGTTTGTCAAGTTTCTCCACGTTCATCTATAAAGAACAATATTGTTATCCTAGGTTCCTACTTTAAAGAGTCGATATTTTTTTCGATGTGAAGGGTGGGTGTCAGGCTATTTTTTGTGCCTTCAAGGAAAAATAATATGTTGAAGGTTATTGCTCCTTATCTTGTTCAAAAGTGTAAATAAGTGGTAGAAATTTTTTAATCACGCTTTTTTCTTATTATATTTGTTTACAATTCAAGTCCCACCCTGCCGCGAGGTACGGGAGTTATATGAGAAGGGTGGGGTGGCTGGGATGGAGTGGGGTGGGTGAGAATCCTATAAACTATCATAGCTTTTATTTCATCACTTAAACTTTCAAAGCCAAGATCAAGCATTAAAGGTGAATTTCTTAGGAGTTCTTTTAGTTTGACATGAGAAAATAGCTCTAAATAATTATTTCTATTCTCGCAATTACAAGTGTTTTTGTCCTTGTTTCATGTATGACAAGTCCATTCGATGATCTTTCTTGCCAATTTCAGCGGGTCATGACATGCTAATTTCAATTGGGAAGGTGAAAAAGTGAATGAGAAAGATTCAAACTTAGACTAGGTTGTAAGCATAAGCTAATTTCTCATGTTCACTTATTTTAGGCGTTATACCATCCCACCAGTTAAAAGTATGAGAATAATCAGCATGAAAAGAAGAGCATTTGAAGCCACCACCCCTTAGCATGTCCTTTTCGTTGTTAGCTATATCTAATGAAGTACTTATAAAAGGAGAAAAATAACAATTAATATTTCATGGAATTTCCATTAACCTGAAATTTGTGCCTAGGGCTTAGAATAAATGTGGTGTTAGTAGGAATAGTGCCAACACAAACACCACATGACTTTTGTGGCTTAATCGAAGTCTTGAAATTTCAAATTTCAAGAGATTTGAGACGAATTGTGCACGTTATTTTTCTCAATTTATTTTATTCTTAGATGAGGAAGAAAAAGGAAAAAAGAAAATAAAATATTGTAAGAAAGAGAACATGATTCTTACTTTGTAAAAAAATATTGTGAAATCACATTGCAGGAATTCGCTAGATACTAAGAGGGAATCTAGACTGTGCCAAACGTCACAGTAGTTCTAAAAACGCCAATTACATTTAATATTACATCAAAATGTAGCTTAGATTATCGAATATATTTTTTTTATCAAAGACAAAATATAGCAATAGAGTGCCACAACAAAAATATGGTGTTGCATAAATCTGCATATTAAGCACGATAGAGAGAGGAAAGAAGTGATTAAAAAAGAACATTTGACCGAATATGGAGCATTAGTTGAGGTGTACTTAAGCTAGTTCCTACACCACCTTTTTATCAATATAAAAATAGATACTTGACCAAACAACTAAGATATAGAAGGATAAAGATAGAATTGCATCAATAAGTTGGTCGGAAATGTTCAAAATTATCTTTCTCATCAGTGCACAATCAATCAATTATAGAGTAGTGTTACACCTCTGTTTTCACCAATGTTTTAATAAGACACAGCACACGGGGTTCTAAAGGATTATTAGAGTCCAGAGTTGCCACCTAGTAAATTAAAGTCTATTAGGGTACAATACCTATTGGACATTGATCTGTATGACCTAAAAATTGTCAGCAAAAACCAATTAGATTCTAGGTAAGGGTTCAAGTTATTCAAAAGGAAAAGTGTTAGGGACCCTTCAAAATCCATAAAATGTGGTTCCCCATGGGACTTTATTTAATCAAATGTAACGACCCGTTTGGTCGTTATAGGCCTTTTTCTTTTTTTTTTCCCCCCAAAAAAATACCCTTCTCGTAGTCTCTCTTCTGTGTTATTTTACTTGCGGGGATGGGTGACGTGGTTCGCGAGGCTATCGGATGAGACTTGATTGGTTCCGAGGATTTTGTAATCTTCTAAGTTGAATTAGTGGGTAAGGGTTGACCAATAATCAACTTTTTGGTAAGTGAGTCTTTTCGAAAATTCATCGGTTTCAATAGCTCAGGAAGGTTGTCTTTGACGTGGTAGGCTGTTTGGTTGTGTCCGTGGGATTCCGAATGAGTTTCAGGCATTGGACTGGAAGGTTTGATACTTAGCTTAGTATTCCTAGTTTCAGGTGTCTCACACCTGCAGACATGAGTAGGTCGCACCTGCGGGAGTCCCTTCGCACCTGCGATCCAGCAGGTTTTAAGTGAGCTCGCATCTGTGGAATATTTTCCACTGGTGCGTGGTCACACCTATGGGCAGTACCTCGCATCTGCGAGGATTCGCTGAACAGACTAGATATTTAATTCCCCAATTCGGGATTGGACCTCATTTTCACCCACCTCAAGTTCTAGAGCTCTTTTGGAGGAGATTTCAGAGGGTTCCATTTGTTTCCTTGGCAAGGGTAAATTATAAACCTTATGTCATTACTTACGTTAATCCTCCCATTAGATTAATAACTAATTCATGCTTTGGGTTTAGAAATTGGGGGTTTTAACCCTGACCTAAGGATTGTGCTTATCTTTTATTTAGAGGCCCAATCATGATGGGTTTTGAGTGGGTTTTGTTGTTTTAGCTTGATTAAACCTTGGGTAAACTAATTCTAGCACAATTTTACCAATTTAATCCGGGTTTTAAATGATTGACTAGGGTTTTAGCACATTTTGGGATTTTTGGAAAATAATGAAATTAAAGGCTCATTTGTGATTAGAAGGTTATGATAATTAAGATTTTGACTAATTAGACTATAGGTAGGGTTGATTTAACATAGGATTCCAATTTTGTCCTTATGGGCCCGGGATCACTTTTGGGAGTGGCATTATGGTTGTCCTTAGTTTCGCAATCTAACGCAAAATTCGTATTTGATAAACTTTCATCATTCGGAAGCGCTCTGGAAAGGCTTGGGCTTGATTGTTCGTGGCTCCTGTTCGGCTTCGAGGTAGGTTACGGCTTACTCATGTTTATCTCTGATTAGACAAATGTTTATGGATGGTAGTTATTGACGGGGAAAACATGATAGGCCTTTGGGCATAGTGGTGGTGATAAACCTACTGGGTTGGTAAGGCTGTTGTTATGTGGGCTTGTTGCCATGTTTATTATACTCGTGAATTTGATGTATTTATCTATGTCTCTTGATATCTAACTTATCAAATGAAAGAGGAAGGATAATATGGATGAATTGAGTTTTGATTTGCATTTCATGGGAAGTATCTGCAGATCCTATGATTTGTGGTGTTGTTCAGTTTGATTTCATGCATGGCATGAATTCCATATTTCATATGTGATTTGATATGATTGTGATTTGAAATAATGATAAGTGAGAGAGTGTAGCCTCTGAGGTCTTTGCTGGAGAGCGAAAAATAGAGAGAGAGTGCTCGTGATCCGAGGTCTTTATCAAAGCGAGGGAGTGCTCGTGATCCGAGGTCATTTACCAGAGCGAGAGAGTGCTCACGTCTAAGGTCATTTGCTGGAACGAGGGTACATGGACTTTGTGGGTTCCCCATGGGTCATGGCTTTGAGGCATTGCCCTTAGCATATGTGTACGGTATGCAGAGAAGGCCTGGGGGCATTGCATTTCATTTGCATTGCACTCCATATCATTGCATGGTACATGTTCTTATTGATATTTTGGTGGATGAAATAATTGAGTTGTTGTTTACTTGTAAAGCTCTTTTATTAGAAACTTGACGAATTTGTGGATTAGAGATTACACTTAGGCCTGTGATCCGACTTACTGTGATTATCATTGTTGTGAACTGTCATCTGAATGTGCTTAGTGACTGTACTTGACTGCTTATATGTTCTACTTGTTGATTTCTTCTCATTTATATGCGTTATCTAATCATTGTCGGCCTATGATGCATACGAGTACTATTGTTGTACTCATACTACTCTTGCTACACTCCTTGTGGAGTGTAAGGTTTGATCCAGGTTTGTTCGAGACCTCATGACTGATCTCGAGGCTATCATCAGAGAGGTTGGGGTGAGCTACTAGCCGGACTTGCAGCCCGAAGTCTCTTCTTATGCAATCTGTCTACTTCCTTTCTATAGGAAGTATTTGTTTTATTGTTGAGTATTTATTTCGTTTTCAAATCATGTATTCCATCTAGAAGATGCTGTACAAGTTAAGACTAGGCTTTGCGAATTTTAACAACAGAGTCATTCTTTCCGCATTTGCTTATGGTACTTCAACTGTTGATTTGTGTTGTTACGCATTCAATTTCCACACATGTTATTAAAAAAAAGTAAATGATTTGGGGATGGTTCACCTACCAGGAGGGGTAGTGTAGGTGCCATCCTGACCCGTGATTTGGGTCGTGAAATCAATAGAGGAGGAGGTAAAATCATTTATGCTAGTATAAAAATATGCCAAATGTACAAAAGTATTCGTTTGGGTAAAAGACTGTGAAAAGAATGTATATTATTATTTAAAGAACGTATATCAGTGTATATAAGAGTATAAGAATGAATATCGGTTTAAGAAGAGTGTATATTGCTATATAAAAGCGCTTATAAAGAAACATATAAAAGATGTATATTTCAGTATAAATAATGCATAAAAATGTATATAATAGTGTATATTTTTTGTATAAACAATGTATGTTAGTGTATAAAAAGTATATAAAAGTGTATATGACAAAAGAATTTTGAGAAAAGAATGAAGTTAATTTGACTTATGTTTCCTGTCTTGAAATGTATGAAGAGGAGACTTGTTTGTCACGACCCAACCGGAGGGCCATGACAGGTGCCCGAACCTACCGAGCACCACATAACATACATCACATAATCATACCTGAGTGGGCCATAATACTAACTAAGAGATATCATAAGCTGGAAGGGACAAAATCCCAAAGATATATATTTACTTACATACGTCATCTAGCTAAACTCAAAATAAGCAAACCGACAAGGCTGTCAAAAAATATAGCAAAAATATGGACTGAGAAGGTCACAGAATAACTAACAGTACATATATGTCTACGAGCCTCTACATGGAGTGCATAACATAATAGGGACGGGATAGGGTCCCGCTATGCCCATATATATACACAAAAGAATAGTACCCGCCGAACTGTAGCTCTGGAACAAGTGAAGCGCTCCCCGTACATTCGGCCGATGAAGCGACCTAGGGTGCAGTGGTCCGTCCGTCTCCATATCTCACTGCGGGCATGAACGCATCGTCCACAAACAAAAGGACGTCCGTACGAATAATGTACGGAGCATGTAAGGCATGAATATCGACATAATGGAAATAGGAGAGTGATATGAGATAAGAGAGATAACCTGTACCTCTGAATACCTCTTAAGGAGGATGTCATGCATGCTTTCCTTTTAAAAAAACATATTTTCATACATATACATATATCATAATACCATACCCGGCCATATAGGCTCGGTGTCATCCGTACCCGGCCATAATAAGGCTCGGTGTTATCCGTACCCAACTGTAGTGGTGTGCACAATAGGTGCCATACCCGGCTGACTATAGCGCAGCTCGGTGTGAGAAAATAGCTAGCATGCATGAGAATACAAAGAAATGTTACAACTCTATCGGAGTTACTTAAGGTCGGTAAACCTCCGATTACCATTATGGAACTATCATCATGAACATATCTCACCTTGAAGGAACAATAATCATAAGATGAGATCATCATCAATAATTAAGATCAATAAGCATAAGATAAATACTAATAATCATGAGGCAATATCAATAATATCATAAGAACATCAAGAATGACTAGGGGCCGTGACGGGTACCCGGGGCTAACCACCGAGCACCGCTCGTACTAACCCTTTCTTAACTCAATTAACAAACATTCATCTTTATCTGAATACCTTAAATAGAGGATCTGCTTTTCGTTAGAGATATAATACTGTAATACAGAAACCTGTTTCAAAATACTTATAACATACACGCTGTACACATCATGGAACTACAACCCACATCTAGTACCTACGAGCCTCTACTGAATGACATATACAAAATACACAAAACGGATCAACTAAGTAGCACCTCCGGAAGATGGAGTGCTCTTCAGACCGGCTGATGGCTTCTACCGAGCTGGACCGCCTCCCTGACTACCTGTGGGCATGAACACAGCGTCCAAAGAAAAGGACGTCAGTACGAATAATGTACCGAGTATGTAAGGCATACATCAATAAAATAAGATGTGATAAGAGAATGACATGACACAATGAATAACTAATACTGCTTGCCTCTTGAGGCGGATTCATGCATGCATACTCATAAGCATTATATCATATGTTGCTACGGAACGTGTAGCCCGATCCATCTGTCATCATATATATATATATAGTCATCATATACATCAAAAACTATGCCGTGGAACGTACGGCCCGATCCATCACCCATCTAGCCCGCGTCCGGGTATCCCGCGTCCGGGATATGAAAACATAACATGATATGCCAGCCGATCGGTAGCTATGCGTCTATAGCGCCTCACCTTTCCCCATTTCCCCCGAAAACATTTTTCATATCATATACATACATAATATACATAGCATGCACAAGAGCTCAAGGAAAAGCTATAGTTCTATCGGAGGGACGTAAGGTCGTAGCCCCCGACTATGTTATGGATTCATTATGGTCATCACGCCTCACCTTGAAGGAACAATCATAGTAAGGTGGGACTATCAATGAACGCTACGAATATGAACGACAACTCTTTTAAGGGAAGGTAAAACGGTAAATCTGTAATCTTGTAAGAAGTCAATCCGTATGTCTTTGGGATTTTTTTTTTTGAAAACCTTGTCAGTATCCATGGATGAAATAAAAAGGGTTGATAAATAACTTGACATTCTTATGTCGTCATTGAAATCATGAACTCGGAGTCTTTGAGCATAAAATCATTCTCGTAAAAACATTAAGCTCATAACTTGAGACTTTTGGTCATAAAAATCATCATAACCTTCATCATTATAGAATATATCCTCAGCTTTGGCTTTGCCATTTCTATCGTAAAACGTGCTCGTTTCTGTTATCATGAAGGCTCACAAAATCGTACATCTTTGGTTTGAAGAACATGGCAATTTGGGAAAAACAACTATAGATTATTAGAATAGGAATTTATGCCTTGGAGACGTAAGCATTTAACTTATGAAAACGAGAGAGACATAGAAACATTTACGAAGCTATAGCCTAAGGATCATGCCTTGAAAGAAAAGGGACGGCCTTACATACCTTTGACGTTTACTATCCTTATTGCTTGCTCGTTCTTCCTTTAATGCGCTTACACATACCTTCAAGAGAATTCATGTCGTCGTTAGTTACGAATTTACAAGAACGGACCTCTATTTCTAAGGAAAATTTGGGCAGCACCTCCTTTGTTTCTACTACGTTTCCCTTACTCTATTTCAGCTCCCAACATTCATAATAATCATCACAATATCGCTAACAACAATCATCATTCATTCATATGATTCGCATTTCATAATTCACCTCAATTATGACTAAAAATCCATCGTCGCATTCTTTCGTATCCAACACCCATTTCATGTTCTATAGGTCATTTGTAACACATCTATATCATCAACATATTCATTTCCATGATTCAACTCACTACTAATCATTAATGACAAAATTCATCCATTTAATGACCCATTTGTGGTGCTCTTCTACAATCCATGAATCTCAACTTAAAAATACTTCAAATAGCATGTAAGGGTCATGAAACTTACCTTAAACAATAGAAGAACAAGCTTGGAGTGGTGATTCACCCTTAGCACCAAAACCCTAGTTCATCTCTCCTTGGATTTCTTGACTTGGATGACTTTTAATGGGTTTCCTTCACTTGATTCTCTTGCTTTCTTGTTGTTGATCTTGGATTTCTATGGTTTTCTCATGGGAGAATATTAGAGAGAGTTCTAGAGGTTTTCTTGGTCACAAAATGATGAAAAAATGAGATTTTGGACGAATTGGATCTATTTAAAGTGAACCGAGAAAATTCGAAAACGGCATGACATGCGACACTACATGCGAGTCGCATGTCACTCCTGCGAGTCGCACCTCGCGTCGCAAGTCTTGCCAGAGAGGAGTTCTGGCTGGGCACAACATGCGACACGACATGCGAATCGCATGTCACACATGCGAGTCGCACCTCGTGTCGCAGATGGTGCCAGAGAACTACTTCTCGGCACGATCTGCGATGGCTGCCTGCTGCACCTGCGATTCGCATGTCACACATGCGAGTCGCATATGGTGTCGCATAAGGTGACGGAGAGGTAATTTGCTTCGGGTCGCTTGTTGAAGAATGGCCTATGTCCATATATGGTCGACGGGTCCTTCTCGAAACTAATTCGACACTTCGTCGATTCGATAACCGCGATTCTTTCCCTTCAATTATTCGATTTAATGAGCATGAATGAAATTTGTCCGTGGTGTAACATTCCTCCCCCCTTTTGGAACATTCGTCCCCGAATGTTAAATCATCGGGAATTCTAGAAAAATTTCGCCAGAGTTTCCCTTATAATATGGCGATACCATCCCGTCACAACGACCCATAATATCATTGCCTCACGTGGCTACAACACAATAGCAATACAAATTGGCCACACACGACCCCTATACATAAAATTAAAGCGTACATACCTTGTCATCTCGTCGTCTCATCATGAGCCTCTTCTCAGGGGCTGAAATAAATACGGATATTTAGCCTTCATATTCTCTTCTTTTCTCAAATGTATTTCTTCCCGGTTATTGTTTTACTACCAACCTTGACTCAACTATTCCCTTATTCCAAAGTCTTTGCACTTGCCCATCTAATGCGGTAATGGGTACCCCCTTTTTTTTTTAAAAAAAAAAAAAAAAAAAAAAAATAAATTCTTTCCTCCGCCGCTTTTGCACCATTTATTGACATGATTCTACTAGGGTCTCTAACATATTTCGGAAGTATCGAGTTATGGAGGGTAGGTCTAGTTCATGATCTACTTCGCCCTTTGCATACAATCCTGTAAGACCTACTATACCGGAGACTACGCTTCCTCTTCATCCCGTGACCTTATCGCTTTCGCCATTTACCATATCCTAGAGCTATTGTAGTAAGTGTATAGCATATACTGATGTCGTATTCTAAGCGATTGTCCTATCGCCCTTAACAATGGTCCCCGCTCAACGTTCTAACTTAGTTTATCATATGCCTTCCCTCGCCGGAGTATTATGACCCCATTGCCCCTATCTTACCTCTTACTCCTCCTCTAGGTACTTATTTGACTTCGTTGGCGACGTGTAAATATCTACAAGTTACATAATCTTTGCGCGATTCGCATTCGTAATCATACTCATTCGCATATCGTGTCTATGGTCATGTTCATGTAGATGTCAATACCCTTCGCAATGACTTTTCCGCTAATGTCCTTGCCTCGGAATGAGGTAATCCCACGATAAAATCCCCGCTAATCTCCTAATTCACTCTGTGTCTCGGGCCTACGTGCCCTCTTCTTGTACTACCATCACCCGCTATATTTACAATATTCTTCAGTGCTATCTCTTTGTTTGGACTAAAAGAGTATTAGATCTCGGGAGCAACTAAATCAATCACAAGCTAGATAAGAGTTTCCCTTATACTCGAAGAGCAAACAGTAGCTCCCACCAAGCGAATAATACTGATCCTACTCTCCCCCAACCATGTCACGCAAATCCGGGTTTCGCAAAGTTTTCTTCTGTTTCTTGCACTAAGCGCCATTTGGAACCTTAAGGAACACCACTCCTCGGTGGCTGGTCTTATACTTCACCAAAAATTCATCTGGGATTCGTAGTGAAAGAAATGAGGGGATAATATAATCTCGAGGAATTGTGAATCCACTTCCACCGTCATTAGTGTTCGCCGTCTTTGCCAACTCACGGTTCCCCCTTCTTCGCCTTCTTCTTAATTTTGGATGTCACCTTACTCTACCGCCTTAAGCCCATACACCCCCGTAGGGTTCATCGTTTCAACCTTTATACTAATGTCCTTTCTATTCACTCCCCCCCCTTTTTAAGGGTTGCACTTATACCCTTAGATTTTTGAATTCACGTACTCCTGACTACACTACGCCTTACTCACACCGCTTCCTACCGTCTATGACTATAACCATGCATACATGAGGTCTTAACGTATCCACCTTACGGTCTTACAACCAAGGAATGCACCCAATATAACAATCCGAGCAAAGCGTACATTACTTAGCTCACCCGGTAGCTATATTTCGAATCTAAATTTTGCTTCAATTAGCAACTTCCCCGCCCCGTAGGACGCTTACTTTTGCGTAGGTCTAGTTACTCATGCCCCCTTTTCTTTTACTCTTGTTTACACCTGGCACCGATTTCATAACCGCATCGTACCACTATCGTCCTTGATTATAACTTCACTCCATCGCTTCATCGTCGTACCGTAAATCCATAACTCATGATCATCTTTTCCTCTTCGACTCCTTACTCCATTTACTTCCCTCCTTCTAACTCGGTATAGGGCATTCGTGAGAAACATATTCTCCCTTGGCTACCATGCCACTATTCTGTAGGCACTCATTCTTCGTACATTTTCTCTTGACTATGCTCTCGCTCTTATTCCTTCCTCGCTCAACTCATTTTATTTCCTCCCACCTTATAATCAATCCTTGACTCATCGTATGAGGAATCACATTCTCAACTTAATACCGCCTCTTGCCCCTTAGAATGCTACCCGTGTCAATCCTTTCCTTGCTGTCTAGAACTGGTTTGTTCCTCCTGATCCTTCCGTATCACTCCTATCGTGTTGATCCTCCTCCTACTAATTGCACTGCTGTCGTTGCTTGTCTTTACGGTCGTATTGGTCTTTTACGCCTGGCTAACGGTCTCATTCATCCTCTTAATCATACCAATCACGGCCACTACTACTTTGCTATATCACTTTCCTCCGATTCCTTCCTTAGGTGGATCGCTATTATCACGGTCGTTGAGGAATCTCTCCGCTAAACTCTCTCTAACAAGGTTCTCCAAGCTTTCTCATCTACTACTCCCTAGTTCGCTTACTGGTTTCATCCTCGTATTCGTGTATAGGGCTTGGCACACCCTTAAGCATTTCCTTGCTACCCTTAACATCACAATTCTTGTCACGTGCTCATTATACCCGCATCGAATTTTACGCTATGGGGTGACACTTCGAATCTCGTTCGCAAGCCTTCTTCTAATATAGGACAGCCTCATAAAACAGGAACACTCGGTCTACTATCCTTTTGTCAGGCACATTACATTTACTATATGGATTATTAACATATGCCTTTACATCAATCATACTAGGGTGCTAACGATATACCTGGAGCCATATCCGGGGAGAACTCATAATCCCGTCGTTCGGCGAGTGCATGGATATGATGTTGGGATCCACTGGGGCTAGGCGTCCTTCGGTCTCTAGCACTACTTACTAGCATCTGTGACCTTGGTCTTGGAGGGCGTGTCGGTGATGAAGAGTCAGCTACCACTTCTGTAACCCAAACTTTGCCTGTACCACATAGCGAAGGGCAATCGCGCTTTACATGGCCTGGCCGAGCACAGGCATAACAAACATCTGAGCCCCGACGACACGGTCCCCCATGCAACCTGCGACACTGAGTACATCGTGGTACTGATGATCTCTTCTGACTAGAACCACTCTGCATCTGAGAACTGGAAGCTTTGAGATCTCGGGGTGACCTTGAGCATGTAGGTCCACCAAATCCGGGTCTAGGAAACCGCGGAGGAACACCTCTAAATCCATGATTCGACCATGAAGGATTAACTCCCTTTCTCCAGCCCCTGTTATCATGACCCCCATCTTGCCGCTGAGCCTGAGCGGCTACCAACTGAGTCAATAAGAGAATAGCATGTCTCATCTCTTGAACTGAAGCATCTGGCGAAGGAACGGGAGGTGCTGGGGCTAAGACTGAGACTCCCCCCTGATTCTCAAACATGGACGGGGTATGGGGACGTCGAGGTAGGGTCTTATCCTGGAGTTCAACTTCCTTTATACCCGTAGACGGCCCTCGATCAAGCCTTTCGTCAACCACCCCTTTGCCCTTCTGGGGCGTTGTAGATCTTCCTTTCATCGGCTTTGCTGAAATTATAACGCACCATTAGGAAGGTATTAATCTTATAACACAGCTCTATCGCACGATCTATTAAGAAGAAGGATGGTCATATTTCCTAAATGCCCGGTAGCCTCCTGTTTATGGATGTGGTGCACAACACACCGATAAACAAGACTCTACTAGACACGGCTCGTAGACACTTCCTAGGACGAACCGCTTCGATACCACTTCGTCACGACCCGACTAGGGGCCGTGACGGTACCGGGCTAACCACCGAGCACCGCTCGTACTAACCCTTTCTTAACTCAATTAACAAACATTCATCTTTATCTCGAATACCTTAAATAGGATCCGCTTTTCGTTAAAGATATAATACCGTAATACGTAAACCCGTTTCAAAATACTTATAACATACACGCCGTACACATCATGGAACTACAACCCACATCTAGTACCTACGAGCCTCTACTGAATGACATATACAAAATACACAAAACGGATCAACTAAGTAGCACCTCCGGAAGATGGAGTGCTCTTCAGACCGGCTGATGGCTTCTACCGAGCTGGACCGCCTCCCTGACTACCTGTGGGCATGAACACAGCGTCCAAAGAAAAGGACGTCAGTACGAATAATGTACCGAGTATGTAAGGCATACATCAATAAAATAAGATGTGATAAGAGAATGACATGACACAATGAATAACTAATACGCTTGCCTCTTGAGGCGGATTCATGCATGCATACTCATAAGCATTATATCATATGTTGCTACGGAACGTGTAGCCCGATCCATCCGTCATCATATATATATATATAGTCATCATATACATCAAAAACTATGCCGTGGAACGTACGGCCCGATCCATCACCCATCTAGCCCGCGTCCGGTATCCCGCGTCCGGGATATGAAAACATAACATGATATGCCAGCTGATCAGGTAGCTATGCGTCTATAGCGCCTCACCTTTCCCCATTTCCCCTGAAACATTTTTCATATCATATACATACATAATATACATAGCATGCACAAGAGCTCAAGGAAAAGCTATAGTTCTATCGGAGGGACGTAAGGTCGTAGCCCCCGACTATGTTATGGATTCATTATGGTCATCACGCCTCACCTTGAAGGAACAATCATAGTAAGGTGGGACTATCAATGAACGCTACGAATATGAACGACAACTCTTTTAAGGGAAGGTAAAACAATACGTAATCTTGTAAGAAGTCAATCCGTATGTCTTTGGGATTTTTTTTTGAAAACCTTGTCAGTATCCATGGATGAAATAAAAAGGGTTGATAAATAACTTGACATTCTTATGTCGTCATTGAAATCATGAACTCGGAGTCTTTGAGCATAAAATCATTCTCGTAAAAACATTAAGCTCATAACTTGAGACTTTTGGTCATAAAAATCATCATAACCTTCATCATTATAGAATATATCCTCGCTTTGGCTTTGCCATTTCTATCGTAAAACGTGCTCGTTTCTGTTATCATGAAGGCTCACAAAATCGTACATCTTTGGTTTGAAGAACATGACAATTTGGGAAAAACAACTATAGATTATTAGAATAGGAATTTATGCCTTGGAGACGTAAGCATTTAACTTATGAAAACGAGAGAGACATAGAAACATTTACGAAGCTATAGCCTAAGGATCATGCCTTGAAAGAAAAGGGACGGCCTTACATACCTTTGACGTTTACTATCCTTATTGCTTGCTCGTTCTTCCTTTAATGCGCTTACACATACCTTCAAGAGAATTCATGTCGTCGTTAGTTACGAATTTACAAGAACGGACCTCTATTTCTAAGGAAAATTGGGCAAAGCACCTCCTTTGTTTCTACTACGTTTCCCTTACTCTATTTCAGCTCCCAACATTCATAATAATCATCACAATATCGCTAACAACAATCATCATTCATTCATATGATTCGCATTTCATAATTCACCTCAATTATGACTAAAAATCCATCGTCGCATTCTTTCGTATCCAACACCCATTTCATGTTCTATAGGTCATTTGTAACACATCTATATCATCAACATATTCATTTCCATGATTCAACTCACTACTAATCATTAATGACAAAATTCATCCATTTAATGACCCATTTGTGGTGCTCTTCTACAATCCATGAATCTCAACTTAAAAATACTTCAAATAGCATGTAAGGGTCATGAAACTTACCTTAAACAATAGAAGAACAAGCTTGGAGTGGTGATTCACCCTTAGCACCAAAACCCTAGTTCATCTCTCCTTGGATTTCTTGACTTGGATGACTTTTAATGGGTTTCCTTCACTTGATTCTCTTGCTTTCTTGTTGTTGATCTTGGATTTCTATGGTTTTCTCATGGGAGAATATTAGAGAGAGTTCTAGAGGTTTTCTTGGTCACAAAATGATGAAAAAATGAGATTTTGGACGAATTGGATCTATTTAAAGTGAACCAGAAAATTCAGAAACGGCATGACATGCGACACTACATGCGAGTCGCATGTCACTCCTGCGAGTCGCACCTCGCGTCGCAAGTCTTGCCAGAGAGGAGTTCTGGCTGGGCACAACATGCGACACGACATGCGAATCGCATGTCACACATGCGAGTCGCACCTCGTGTCGCAGATGGTGCCAGAGAACTACTTCTCACTGGCACGATCTGCGATGGCTGCCTGCTGCACCTGCGATTCGCATGTCACACATGCGAGTCGCATATGGTGTCGCATAAGGTGACGGAGAGGTAATTTGCTTCGGCTGCTTGTTGAAGAATGGCCTATGTCCATATATGGTCCGACGGGTCCTTCTCGAAACTAATTCGACACTTCGTCGATTCGATAACCGCGATTCTTTCCCTTCAATTATTCGATTTAATGAGCATGAATGAAATTTGTCCGTGGTGTAACAATAAGCTTCTAGTATCTCTAGGAATGGGGTCAATATGGACATCATTCGTATAAGTTGGTTTCAATAAGATCATGCCATAAGAAAGAAAGGAATAGCCTTAACATACCTTGTCATCTCCTTAACTACTTAACGCCTATCCTCCCTAGCTTGTAAATCTACATTCAAGATGATTCATACTAGGGTCAAGTCATTGAAACTCTTATAAGGTTAAACTAAATTAATTGGTGGGCTAGCGAAAATTGGGCAGCACTTCCCCTGTATCATCTACTTCTACCAAACACCAAAACAACTCCCAAACAACAACAACAACATCAAAAATACCATAGCCAAGAAATTGTATTCAAATTAGACTTAAATCAATCCAAAACTCCCTTTCAAAATCAACCCATAGCCATCATCTTCAACTTAATATCTTGTGACTTCTCTACTGCGATTCTCTTTCTGTTTAAGACTTGCTAAACCTTCAAGTAAACTCAACATATGAAATAAGATGAAGAACATGCCTTATACTATAATAAATTCACCTCCCACAACTTACTCCAAGACCAGTTTCACCACAACCTCAAGTGGAAGCAAGAACAATCATTTTCCATGAATTAGCTTGGGGTTTTGGAGCTTGATCTTCTCTTATGATGGTTTGGAATGATTTGGGATGATGGAGAACCTTCAAGAACACTCTTATAAGGTGGAGAGAGAAGTATGGTAAGTGTTTACATGAAATGGGACTTTTTAGGACTTTAAAAAGCCCTTGAACCTCCCCACCGCCCCAACTTGTTGTGGAGATGAGGCCCAGCAAGTTGCAACTTGCGGCCGCATCTCTCTACCAAACCCAGGGGTGGTGTTGGGAAGTGAGTTAACCAAAAATGGCAAGTTTGTGGCTAGTTTGTTGCACAACAAACTCAATATACGGCCGCAAATTGCCCACAAACTCTAATTTTCGCGAAAATGCGTTCTTTTCGATTCGTTTGACCTCCAATCCTTATGATACCTCCTTAACACTTACGTAAACCTTCATTAACCATCTAAGGAGTCCTATAACCTCCTCTCAAACTTATGCTAAATGAATTATAGTACAACAATGCAAAATCTCAGAATCTTCGGAAGTATAACATTCTTCCCCCCTTAGAACATTTGTCCTCGAATGTTAAACGCTTAGGGATCTTATAGAAGTTTTGGCAGAGTCTCCTCTGTAATTGCACCTCTACCAACCTATCACAACAACCTAAAATACACAACGCCACACAGGGCCACAACAAACAATAATAACAATGGCCTCACACGACCAATAATCATATGAAATGAAACATCACGCACCTGAAAGTAACGGTGTCTCTGTCTGGACCTCCTCTGGGAGTGGAAATAAATGCGGATACCTAGATCTCATATCTTCTTCAGCTTCCCAAGTTATTTCCTCAATATTCCTGTTCCTCTAAAGGACTTTAACTAATGCTACATCTTTATTCCTCAATCTTCGAACTTGTCTGTCTAGAATGGCAATGGGAACCTTCTCATACGATAGTTGCTCGGTAACCTGAACATCATCTACGGGTAAAATTCTGGAAGGATCTCCAATACACTTACGAAGCATCGACACATGGAAAACCAGATAGACTGACTCCAAGTCTGAAGGTAGATCTAACTCATAGGCCACCTGGCCCACTTTGCGTACAATCCTGTAAGGCTTAATTTACCGAGGACTAAGCTTACTTTTTTAACCAAATCTCATAACACCTTTCATAGGCGATACCTTCAGGAATACCTAGTCATCAACTTGGAATTCTAAGTCTCATTGGCGATTATCTGCATAAGACTTTTAACTACTCTGGGTTGCCAATAAACAATCCTGAATAAATTTAACCTTTTCCACTGCTTGTTGAATCAAATCTGTCCCTACTAACTTAGTTTCCCCTACTTTGAACCATCCAATTGGTGATCTACACTTCCGCCCATATAAAGCCTCATACGAGGTGATCTGGATACTGGAATGATAGCTATTATTACACACGAACTCAATAAGCGGCAAATGATCATCCCAGCTACCTCTGAAGTCTAGTACACATGCCCGTAGCATATCTTCGAGAGTCTGAATAGTATGCTCAGCCTGTCCGTCTGTTTGGGGATGAAATGTTGTGCTGAGACTCACCTGAGTCCCCAAACCCTTCTAGAAGAACTTCCAGAAGTTAGCTGTGTGCTGCGGACCACGGTCGGACATAACGGATACTGGAACACCATGAAGTCGGACTATCTCCTTGATATAAAGCTTCGCATAGTCTTCAGCTGAGTACGTAGTCCTGACAGGCAGAAAATGAGCTGATTTTGTAAGTCTATCCACAATTACCCATATAAAATCAAACTTACGCTGAGAACGAGACAAGCCTGTAATGAAATCCATATTAATTACTTCCCATTTCCATGTTGGAACCTCAATAGCCTGCAATAATCCACCGGGCTTCTGTTGCTCAATGTTCAGCTGTTGGCAATTAGGACATTGAGCTACAAACTCTGCTATGTCTTTCTTCATTCCATCCCACCAATAAACTACCTTACTATCATGATACATCTTCGTCGTTTCTGGATGAATAGAATAATGGGAACAATGAGCCTCCCCTAAAATCTAGCGACGTAATCCTGCAACATCAGGAATACATAGTCTGCCTCGATATTTGAGAACTCCATCTGTAGAAATCTCGAAGGGTGACTTCTTTTTTACGAGGAGCTGTATCTCTATAATAGACTAACATGGGATCCTCGTACTGGCACTTTTTAACCTCAGCTACCAAAGATGAGACTGTTGAAACCTGAACAGTAACCCCTGTATCGCCTGAGTCCAATAATTGAACTCTTAAGTTGGATAACTGCTGAAGCTCACGAACTAACTCCCTTTTCTCTGGTTGAACATCACATAAGTTACCCATGGATCTACGGCTACTACGTTCGCCTTCCTGGGATGATACAAGATGCTAACATCATAATCTTTCAATAACTCCAACCATCGCCTTTGACGCAAATTCAATTCCTTTTGCTTGAAAATATACTGGAGACTCTTATGGTCTGTATAAATATCAACACAAATGTCATACAAGTAGTGCCTCCACATCTTCAATGCATGAATCACTGCGGCCAATTCTAAATCATGAGTCGGGTAGTTCTTCTCATGTTTCCGCAACTGCTTTGAAGCATAAGCTATAACCTTGCAATGCTGCATCAACACACAACCTAACCCAATGCCTGAAGTGTCGCAATAAATAACATAGCCTTCTGATCCCTCCGAAAGTGTCAAAACCGGGGCCGAAGTCAGTCTGTTCTTCAACTCCTGAAAGCTGCATTCACATTCATCGATCTATTGGAACTTAGCTGATTTCTGAGTCTGCTTCCTCAGTGGTGTAGAAATGTAAGAAAAACCCTCTAGAAATCTCCTGTAATAACCTGCCAAGCCCAGAAAACTATGAACTTCCGTGGGTGTTGTAGGTCTCAGCCAAGTCTTTACAGCTTCAATTTTATGTGTATCCACCTGAATACCATCAGCTGAAATAATGTGCCCCTGAAAAGTCACGGAATTCAACCAGAACTCATTTAGAGAATTTCACATACAACTTTCGAGCCTGAAGAACTTTAAGGACAATATGTAAATGATCTGCATGCTCTGCCTCAGATCGAGAATATACCAAAATATCATCAATAAACACAATCACGAAAAAATCTAGGAACGGTCTGAATACGCCATTCATTAAATTCATGAATACTGCTGGTGCATTAGTCAACCCAAACGACATTACACGAAACTCGAAGTAACCATATCTGGTTCTGAAAGCTGTCTTCAGAATGTCTTTCTCTCTGACTCTCACCTGGTGGTACCCTGATCTTAAATCTATATTTGATAACCATTTAGCACCATGCAACTAATCAAATAGATCATCATTCCTCGGGAGTGGATACTTATTCTTTATTGTCACCTTATTCAACTGCCTGTAATCATTACACATTCGCAAAGATTCGTCTTTATTTCTCACAAATAACACTGGTTCTCCCCACGGTGACGTACTGGGCCTGATAAAGCCTTTCTCAAGAAAATCCTTCAACTGCTCCTTTAATTCTCTCAACTCCGCAGGAGCCATCCTATAAGGAGGAATATATTGGCTGAGTATCTGGTAATACGTCAATAGCAAAGTCAATCTCCTGCTCTGGTGGAAGACCTGAAAGCTCATCTAGAAATACATCTGGAAACTCATTAACTACTGGAACAAACTGAAGAGTCGATGGCTTTGCTTCTATGTCCTGAACCCGGACTAAATGATAGATACAACCCTTGGCAATCAGCTTCCTTGCCTTGAGGTAGGAAATAAACCTACCTCTTAGCGATGCTGCATTACCCTTCCACTTTAGAACTGGCTCCCCTGGAAACTGAAATTGAACCATCTTCGTTCTAAAATGAACATTAGCATAACAACAGGCTAACCAATCCATACCCATAATTACATCAAAGTCTTTCATATCTAACTCAATCAAATCCGCCATAGTATGACGATCACAGACTATAACCACATAATTTATATACACCCATCTAGCTATCACTGGGTCACCAACGGGTGTAGACACCTCAAAAGGTTTACAATAGCCAAGAAATTATATTCAAATTAAACTTAAATCAATCCAAAACTCCCTTTCATAATCAACCCATAGCCATCATCTTCAACTTAATATCTTATGACTTCTCTACTATGATTCTCTTACTTTTAAGACTTGCTAAACCTTCAATTCAACTCAACATATGAAATAAGATGAAGAACATACTTTATACTACAAGAAATTCACCTCCCACAACTTACTCCAAGACCAATTTCACCACAACCTCAAGTAGAAGCAAGAACAATCATTTTCCATAAATTAGCTTGGGGTTTTGGAGCTTGATCTTCTCTTATAATGCTTTGGAATGTTTGGGATGATGGAGAACCTTCAAGAACACTCTTATCAGGTGGAGAGAGAAGTATGGAAAGTGTTTAAATGAAATGGGACTTTTTAGGACTTTAAAAAGCCCTTGAACCGCCCCACCGCCCCAACTTGCTGTGGAGATGCGGCCCAACAAGTTGCAACTTGCGGACGCATCTATCCACCACACCTTGGGGTTGTGTTGGGCAGTGAGTTTGCCCAAAATGCCAAGTTTGCAGCCAGTTTACTACACAGCAAACTCAATATGCGGCCGCAAACTGCCCACAAACTCTAATTTTCACGAAAATGCGTTCTTTTCAATTCGTTTGACCTCCAATCCTTATGATACCTCCTTAACACTTATTTAAACCTTAATTAACCATATAAGGAGCCCTATAACCTCCTCTCAAACTTATGCTAAACTAATTATGGCACAACAACGCAAAATCTCAGAATCTTCCGAAGTATAGCATTGTTTTTAAAAGATTGAAATTCATTTAAGGCTTATCATTTTTAGGTATTGTAATATGTATAATAATGTTTTGGTTTTGAAGAAAAATGTAGAAAATAATATTTTCAGAAAAAGAATTTGGTAAAAGGTATAATATCCTTTTAAAGAGAATATTTGGCAAGAATGAAAGATATGGGTTAGTTTATTTGTATAAAATACATCTTAATGTTAGTCCCTTCAAATGTAAAAAATGTTAATTAGTTAACCAAGTAAATATATTAAGTTACATTAAACTGATTATGAAGGTATGCTCACGTCTTAAGTTTTGCCTCAGACGGACCGTAAATTTTAATCAAAATGAGAAGGCATAAAAAAATTAAGATCGTCCATCCGGTGCACCAAAGTAAAGTCCATATTTTCGGTCACGTGGGGCTATTGCGTTTTGTCAGAGGCACGTGAATTTTGGATTATGACAAATAATTTTTTTGCGCTACGATATATGGAAAGTATTCTTTGGACCGTACATTCACGTAATAAACCCAATTAATAGTTGTTATGAAAAAAATTTGATTATGTGGGGGTGTAAATAGCAATGGGGCTACCATTGGTGTCATTTTTGTTTTCTACTTGTACATTCCTTTAAGATCCTCTTGAAATGTACCAAGCACTCTAAGCTAATTTAAGGCCCATTTTGAACTTGGCTTAACAATAATAATAATAATAAGAACGTATATTCACGATTGATCTATAAGTTCTGATTTTGAATTTATTCACAATTAGAGTGAATATATTGATGTTAGATCGATGAGTAACAAGAAGCGAAAGGTGACAAGAAAAGGAAGGCAACAACAATAATGATGATACATCATATCATTGCAAAAGATGATTCCCTTTCGAGTATAAGTGCTAATTTCATTAGTTGAATCCATATGAAAATCTTGTAACTCACTGGTTGACAGTCGGATATACCTTTAAATGAACTTTATCAAACACTCTAGCCCAATTCTACAATTTAATTTAAATTTGGATTAACCATTTGCAGACGAAGAAGAAGAACGTCTATTTGATCTATAAGTTCAGACGTTTGAATTTATTTTATTGGAATAATTATATTGTTGCTAAATCTATAAGTAACAAGAAGAACATAAAAACAATGACAGTATAAATTATACCATCATTCACAAAAGAAGAATGTAACAACAATGCTGGATCAATTCCTATTATTGGTTCAATATTGAAACCCATGTTCATGCTGCAAATGTCTAGTTATAGATGTGTGGGGACGTCAAGTATCTTCTGTTGGTTAATGAAATAGGTTGTTATCTCCTTAATATGATCTTAGACAATCTGCATTATGAGTTAACTTTTAAAATTGAATCATAGAATAATGAAATCTTTTTTTGCTCACACATAGAGAATCATGAAAGGGAAAGCTAATTTTAAGCGTAAAACATATGTTTTTCTTTCGAAAGTATAAATGAGAATTCTAAAATTTTATTCACATTATTCTGGAAAAAAATATTTCCGCTCCTTCTACCATAGAAGCAACATGAATTTATTTATTTTAGTTCCTTTTTGTTCATTCACAATCATGGAAAATTTAGCAAAGTTCCAAACAAATTAGAAACAACAATCCATAAAAGAAAATAGCAAAAGTCTTACGACTACTAATGAAAGTAGGAAGAAAATGAAGAAGACATTTTATGTTAGATAGTCATCTCTTTTAAAAGCTAATACAAATTTTGAGTGAAACAAGAGAATCAGAGAGGATTAAGGAGTGATTTTATTGCAATATTTTAATGGTCGTCCAAATGGTAATAAAGCCCTCCTATTTATTGGAAGAAAATAACTTGGTCCCCAAGTAACTAGTTAGATCCTAACTAAATTAGTTTCATAGTAACTAGATTGGTTCTTAGTTACATTCCCTCTAATCAAAACTTGCTCTCCAAGTACTTGAATGATACATGGACATTCATTATTAAATATTATATAGAGAAAATACATAAAATCACACCTAAACTTGCATGGAAAACTCACTTTAGCAATTAAACTTTTGTCACGACCCAACTCGTAGGTCGAGCGGGCACCCACGCTAACCCCCCTGGTGGGCCAACCCTTCCCTTACTTATTTTATTTAAAAGAAAACATGTGAAAATTAAGATAAAAACACAAGCAATCTCTGTATATACAAGTACTAAATAAGTACGGAAATGCAAGACATACCCTAACAGATCTGGTCTGAAACATAGTACAAGAGCCACTAACAATAAGCAAGTCTGAAGAAATCCAAGTATCAAAATACATAAATATAGTCTGTCTATGGAATCAAAGTAGACAGATAAACCAAGGAGGGGATCCAAGGCTACAAATCTGGCAAGGCTCACCCTGAAATCTCCGGTATGAAGGCCTCGGGATCACTCGCAAGGCTGTGACGTGGATCCTGCAACAAACTCTGCACTCAAGAAAGAGTACAACAAGAGTAATATCAGTACAACACTAGTACTGGTGGGTATCATAGGCTGACAACAATTAGTTCACATACATAAAAAGACAAAAATGAACAGGTAGACAGATAAGCAATCAACACATAGCAAAAATAATCAAGAAATTCCACCAAAACAATAGTCACAAAGAATCTCAAATCCAAGTCATGAGCCTAGGTAGAGTCACTATATCACAATCCTGTCAAGTCAGAAATCAGATCTTCACCATAACAACAGCTCAACAATCAATACCAAGAATATGAAATAAAAGTCCCATATGATGATGTGGGTTGAAATATAATGATATGCAACGCACTGGCCAACCTTTCGTACCGTAAACACATGCTAAGGACAAAGTCTCATAGCCATGACCCATGGGGGATCTGCGAAGTTCATATACCATTCATCCCGGCAAATAACCTCGGGCAGCGAGCACTCTGTACCCGTACGCTCTGATTTGATTATAACTACACCTCTAAACGCGATCGATTGGTTCCACTCATATCACCCTGAACAACACAATCCTTTAGATGTAGTCGCAAACCATTGCCCACTATGTACTGGTAAAATATTCTGATTCTATTAATCTTTCTTTCACACCTTCCAAGGCCGTCCTTCGCCCCAAGATTCCTTAGAAACACAAAGACACATGCCGCAAGCCCAAATCATAGCTTTCTTTTTGCCCGAAAAGAATCCTTGCTTTATCTGAGAAAATTCTAAGCAATTCCATCAAAACTGATCTTACTCAAGCCGATTGTGTTAATTCCAATTCCGTTAGGTTTGTTTCACTGAGCTGAAGCTACTGAGCCAACCCTCGACCATCTCATTCCTCATAAATCTTCAAACAACTTACTATGTGCATCACTTTAGTAATTACCTGGTCGTTCCAAAACTATAAAAGTCAATTGATCAACCCCAAAGACCCCTCATATCCATTTGTACTTCCAAAAAATATCACCAAGTATCCCCATGAGACCATTAGAAATGCCGTAAGACTTCCAACAACAAAATATTATCAGATCTCTCTCAAACTCCGATAACACCTGGTACAACTGCCATATCTCTATCGCGAACTGAAATCTGTCAAATCTTTAGATATGGGTTACTCGAATAGCCATAAATCTCCTGGTAATATATCCATAAACTACCCGGCATTAAATGCGCGTAACCCGATTCGGTTCAAATGCACCTTTCTCTAAAAGTCACCAATAATCACCCGAACTGTTTCGAAATTTTTATAAACTGGACAGTAAGTCTTTCATAAGTCTATGGTGACCCAGTCTAATCCGTTGTTCCTGAATACTCATCCTCGTGCTGTCGTTCCCACCCTTGAAAGTTGAAATTTCCACGAGTCGTCAACCGAACACTAATGAACTATACCTTATGACTTTGAATCTTCCTGTTCCTCAACTCGTACTAGTCACCCAATTATGATAACTTCATGGAATCTAATTACATTAACTCTCCTCCTTTTACTTTCACTGAACTCGATCTTAACCTCTAACACTCCAACATAAGACCAATGGCCCTGAACTTCACCCTTTACAACTATAAATTTTCTGAGTGCAATACCTTATTATGCCTTTAGCAAAATCCAAAATCATCAATTCTTACAGTCTATGTGCCTTACCACACCCAATTACTCTCAATTCATTCGTATTTGAAATACTTCACCATACTATCTAACCATCAATTCGACACAATCCACTCCCACTGACATAGTCCCATCTCAAAATTATACCCTCAATTTCCCATTGTAGAGATTTCTTCTTATCAATTCACTTTTGTTTATCTATCCAAGGATACCCTAAAATTTCCCATCTCGGCACTATACAATTCACCTCCTCGTCAAACTTGCCGCACACGTCATCCAAAATATGCATCTCTTCCATCACTATCAGTAAAGTGTTGTAGTACTTGCCATGCACCATGTCGAATTGTCTATAAACTTCCTTCCTCCATCATACTTATCACTTTTACACCCTATCTAAAAGATATAATATAATGTCGCCATAACTGGTACATGATTCAAGTAGTCAAGCTACTATACGATCAAGCCCTTTCCTTTTTCGAAGATGTACCATACTTCATCCGATTCAAAATCATCCATGACTTACCTTAATTCCTCACTTCCCATATTCAAATTTAAAATCAGCATCACTGCCACCGACCGAACATCACTCGAACCCACTCAAGAGTGTATTGCAATATCATAAGTCTTGCAAAATAGCTGAGTCAAACCTGGAGATAGTAGTATGACACACACTCGAACAACCGAGAGTTCCCTTATCTCACCCGGCTTCAAAACTGATTTTGTTACACCTCTCGTTTTCATGGTAGGAAAAACTTAAGGCTTCCTAGTTGAGTATGCCTTGAAATGGAGATCTGTACCCGAGTATTGGGATGCTAAGAATTTTACCCATCGAGGTACTAGCAGTATTCCATGTATATTCAAGATTAGAAGTTGAACGGATTGAACCGACGCAGGCTGAGCAGATTCAGGGAAATCTGCACACACCAAACATTATCGACGGACCGTCGACCATGTCGACAGGCCGTCAACGTGCACTGTCGTTATGTACTGAGAATTCTAATCTACAGAAACTGATCGACGAGACACATCGACGGACCGTCGACACGTCGACGGGCCGTCGATCGCTGCAGTCGATATGGCTCTACAACTTCTGATTTGCAGAAATAAGTTAATGGACCGTGGACACGTCGATGTGACCATCGACCCGCTCGTTGAACCGCTTATCTGGAACATTCCAGTACGCCTATAAATAGACGAGTCACACCCCAAAATTTCAGATTTCATTTTCTCTCCAAGTCTTGAAGGTTCTAGAAAAATTCTCTCATTGTATTATCATATATCCAAGGGAAATCAAGGAGTAAACACCAAGAATTAGTAGAATCTAGTGCAAGAATGCTCACTAGGGTTTGTGGAGGTCAAGAAACCATTTTGTGTTGAAGTAGGGTTTTATCCAAGTGGAGTATTCTCATCCAAGTCCATTCCTACATCATCCAAGGTGAGTTTTATGTTCAATTCATGTTATTGGGAGTATTGAGAGGTTAAAAGACTTAGATTATGGAAGGGAGGAGGATATGGAGTGCAAATATAAAAATAGTAATATTCTTGAATTATGACTTGACTTGGATTATAGTTCTTGACATGTTGTGAGTATGATCTTGTTGTAAATGATATAAATGATGTTAAAGAAGCATTATATAAGGATGAATATGGTGTTGTATTGTAGTTATGGTCATGAGTGACTTTGAAAGAGAATTGTGAGAATTGAATGAGGTATAGCTCGGTGAAGATCATTGATTTCGATATTATGGATGTTGCTATTGCTATTTGGGAATTGTTACAGTTGGAGAAGGTGGTTGAAACAAAGAGGATATTTCCTAATTTTCGTTAGCCCTTGGTCGCTCTAGCTTAAGTTTAAGTGTGTCTTCAATTATCTAATCTTAGTACGCGCTCTCTTGAAGGTAGAATCGCAAGCTTGAGAGGCACGCAATTAGACCGTAGAGTTGAAGAGATACAAAGGTATGTATGGCTATTCCCTTCTTTTCCAAAGGCATGATTCTTATATATACGGTGATTTCTTTCTGGTAATTTCCATGTCCTTCTTACATTCCAAAAGATAAAAGCTAAAGAGTATTAACAGTTCCCACGAGATAGAGATGAGATATGTTCCGTGATAATGATATGATGCTATTACGATGCTAATGATCTTGACATGATTCCTTGATGCTTTTCATTGTTGATACCCTCACCCTATAATGCTAATCCCTTCAAGGTGAGGCGTGATGATCATGACTACTTCATAATGGAATAGGGGGTTCTCGACCTTACGTCACCCCGATAAAGTTGTAGCTTTTACTTGAGTTCTTATGCATGTCTTATGATAAGCGTATAATGATAAGATTACACCATGCCTAGATGGCCGGGTATGACACCGCGAAGGCGCGCAGTTTATGATTACACCGTGCCTAGATGGCCAGGCATGACACTGCGAAGGCGGGCGGCTTATGAGTATACCGGGCCTAGAGGGCTGGGCATGACACCACTAGTGGGCGGCGTGTGATAGTTACCCGGACGCGAGCTAACAATGATGGTATATTTGATATGCTTAACATGTGTTTTCCATTAAAACTAAGCAGGTTATATCTTTGCCTCATGTTTCATCATTTCTTTATTATGTTGGTATTATTCAAGCCTTACATACTCAGTACATTTTTCGTACTGACGTCCTTTTCTTTTTGGACGCTGTGTTCATGCCCACAGGTAGATAGGGAGACGGTGCAGACCCGTAGGAGCTTATCTTATCAGCGGATTTACAGGAGCACTCCACTACTCCGGAGGTGCTACTTATGGTCATATTATTTTGTATATATATTTGGGTATGACGGGGTCCTGTCCTGTCCTTACGTCACAGTACTCTAGTAGAGGCTCGTAGATACGATGCGTGGGTTGCTGATGTTTTATGGATATATCAGTGTGTATTTTGTATATAATTTTGTGGCCATGAGGGCCTATGTAGATATATTTACATGTATATGTTACCTTCGAGATTTTGTATGTTTAGGTTGGGTATAATGACTAGCATAATGAGTGGTGCTTGGCAGTTAGCTCTGGGTACCCGTCATGGCCCCCTAGTCGGGTCATGACAAAGTGGTATCAGAGCAGTTCCGTCCTAGGGTGTGTCTACGAGTCGCGTCCAGCAGAGTCTCATTTATGGGTGTGAAGCGCACCACACTTATAAACGAGAGGCTGCGGGGCATTTAGGAAAAATGACCATCTTTCTTCTTATTAGATCGTGCTATAAAGCCATGTTATAAGATTTTCTCTTCCCTAATTGTGCGTTATGATTTCAGTGATGCCGGTAAAGAGAAAAGATACAGCCGCCCAGAGGGGCAAGGCTACGACAGAAAGGCAGATGGAAAGAGAGCCACCAACAAATATAGAAGAAGGTGAATCTCATAATGAGGCTCCATCCAATACCTCTCACACTCCGCCTATTCTAGAACAACAAGAGGGGTTTCAACTCCAGCTCCTATGCCTCCAGTTCCTCCACCGGATGCTTCGAGTCAACAAATGACCGAAGCTATTCAGCTATTGACACAGCTAGTTGCCTCTCAGGCTCAGTGGCGGGGTGCGGGTCTAGGTGGCAGGGCGACTAGTGCTAGAGCCCGTGATTTCATGAGTTTAAATCCCTCAGAATTTTTTGAGTCAAAGCCAGATGAAGACCCGCAAGGTTTAATTGATGAGATGCTGAGAACGTTGAGAATCATCCATGCCTTCAATACTGAATCTGTGGAGTTGGCATCTTATAGACTCCAGGATGTGGCGATTCTTTGGTCTAATAACTGGATATCTTCACGGGAGGAAAATGCAACTCCCCCAGTGTGGCAGGAATTTGTGGATGCCTTTCTTCGTCATTTTCTGCCGCCCGAGGTTCGAAGGGCCCAAGCTGATAGGTTTCTGAACCTAAAGCAATAAAGTATGAGCGCCCGGGAGTATAGCCTCCATTTTAACTCATTGGCCCGGTACGCTCCCACCATTGTAGCCGATATGGAAAATAGAGTACATAGATTCGTGAGTGGCCTAGGGCCATATTTGTTCAAAGATTGCTTGACAGCTTCATTGCAAGAGGGGATGGACATCACCCGTATTCGAGGAAGCCCGTACCCCGAGAATTTGGAAGAGCGACAACGGCCCGCGAGGGTGAGCGCGATATTGATAGAGGGCAGAGTAAGAAGGCCAGATCTGTTAGCGGTGAGTACAGAGGGGGTCAGCAACAGTATTATAGGTATTCGGGTCAGTCCGCGACTAGTGCACCTCCTCGATTCGTGAGCAGGAGATTTGATCGCCCTATTTATTCTGGTTCGGGTAAGAGTTCGAGAGTCTCCGATTCTCAGTTAGGGGGTGATCCTAGCCAGCGGAGACCACCGGTGCCGTGATGTAGCCACTGTGGTAAATTACATTCTGGTCGGTGTCGCTGAGGTTCAGATGCTTGCTATGCCTGTGGTCAGGTTGGGCATTTGATGCGTGATTGTCCATCGATGGGTGGTAGAGTTGGGACCCAGCCTACAGGATCAGTAGCAGATTCTTCTTTGTCCATGCTCCCTGTAGGGCAGACTTCCCAGATTTTAGCAGGTTGTGGTAGGGGTAGAGGGGTAGCATTTAGTTCGAGTGGCCCTCAGCAGCCCGATATTTATGCTTTAGCCGGACGCCAGGATCTTGAGTCCTCCTTAGATGTGGTTACAGGTATATTGACCATATTCTCTCATGATGTTTATGCATTGATTGATTCGGGTTCCACGTTGTCTTATATCACTCCTTATATTGCTGGCCGTATTAGGGTGAAACCCGAGCCAATTAAACCTTTCGAGGTATCCACTCCGGTTGGTGATCCGGTAATAGCCAGGCAGGTATACAAAAATTGTATGGTGGTGGTATGTGATCACCACACTACCGCCGATTTGATTGAACTAGAAATGCTGGACTTTGATGTGATTATGTGCATGGATTGGTTAGCCTCGTGCTATGCTAATGTGGATTGTAGAACGAAAGTAGTTCGGTTCCAATTTTCAGGCGAACCAATGCTTGAATGGAAGGGTAACACAGCATCTCCAAGAGGTAGGTTTATTTCCTATCTCAAAGCGAGGAAGATGACCGCTAAAGGCTATATTTATCATCTAGTCCGAGTTCATGACACTGAAGCAAAGCCGCCGACTCTTCAATCCGTCTCGGTAGTAAATGAATTTTCAAATGTATTCCCAGAACAACTCCCAAGCCTTCCACCGGAATGGGAGATTGATTTCGCTATTGATGTGTTGCCGGATACCAAACCTATATCTATTCCTCCATATAGAATGGCTCCTGCAGAATTGAAAGAGCTAAAGGCTAAATTGAAGGATTTGCTTGAGAAGGGATTCATTAGACCCAGTGCACCGCCATGGGGAGCACCTGTTTTATTCGTAAGAAAGAAAGATGGTTCTTTACGAATGTGCATTGACTATAGGTAGTTGAACAAGGTAACAATTAAGAATAAATATCCTCTTCCAAGAATCGATGATTTGTTTGATCAATTACAGGGTGCCGAGTGGTTTTTCAAAATAGATCTGAGGTCAGGTTATCATCAAGTGAGAGTTAGAGAAAAAGACATTCCAAAGACAGCTTTCCGGACCAGATATGGTCATTATGAATTTTGAATAATGTCATTCGGGTTGACAAATGCCCCAGCGGTATTCATGAATTTGATGAACAATGTGTTCAGGCCTTTCTTAGATCTATTGGTGATAGTGTTCATTAATGACATTCTAATATATTCCCGGACCGAAGCAGAACATGCAGACCATTTGCGTATTGCTCTTGGAATTATTCTGACTCGGGAATTGTATGCTAAGTTTTCAAAATGTGAATTTTGGCTTAATTCTTTGACTTTTCTGGGCCATATTATTTCAGCTGATGGTATTCATGTAGATATTCAAAAGATTGAGGTTGTGAAGACTTGGCCAAGGCCTACAACGCCTACAGAAGTCCACAGCTTCTTGGGATTAGCCGGTTACTATTGGAGATTTATGGAAGGGTTTTCTTCTATTTCTGCACCATTGACGAAGCTAACTCAGAACAGTGGAGCGATGCTTGCGAGCGCAGCTTCCAGGAATTGAAAGATAGGTTGACTTCGGCCCTAGTCCTAACACCTCCAGAAGGGTCAGAAGGCTATGTTTTTTATTGTGATGCCTCCGATGTTGGATTGGGCTGTGTATTGATACAGCACGGTAAGGTCATCGCCTATGCTTCCAGGCAGTTGAGGAAACATGAGAAGAACTACCCGATTCATGATCTGGAATTAGCTGTGATTATTCATGCCTTAGAAATATAGAGACATTATTTGTATGGCATTCATGTTGATATTTATACAGACCACAAGAGTCTCCAATATATTTTCAAGCAAACGGAATTAAATCTACGACAGAGGCGATGGTTAGAATTATTAAAGGATTATGATGTGAGTATTTTAGATCATCCTAGAAAGGCGAATGTAGTAGCTGATGCACTTAGCTTCAAATCAATGAGTAGTCTGTGTGAGGTCCCTCCGAAGAAGAAGGAATTAATCCGTGAGCTTCACATTGCCTAGCCAGTTTCGGAGTGCGTCTAATTAATTCAGGCAATGCAGGAATTGGTATTCACAACCCAGCTATTTCGTCCTTAGATATAAAGGTGACAGAGCGCCAATGTGAAGATCCCCAGTTGAATCACTATAGGGATACATTTCCTAAGAAAGAGAAGTCTCCATTTGAAGTTTCTACAGATGGAGTTCTTAAGTACCGACACAGGTTGTGTGTTCCAAATGTTGCAGGACTACGTCGTCGAATTCTAGAAGAAGCTCATTATTCTCGTTATTCCATTCACCCAGGAGCGACAAGGATGTATCACGATGTCAAGCTAATGTATTGGTGGGATGGAATGAGGAAAGACATAGCAGAATTTGTAGCTCAATGTCCAAATTGCCAACAGGTGAAAATTGAGCATCAAAAGCCAGGAGGATTATTGCAAGCCATGGAAATTCCAACTTGGAAATGGGAAGTGATTAACATGGATTTCATTGTAGGGTTTCCTCGTTCTCAACGTAAGTATGACTCCATATGGGTGATCGTGGACAGACTGACGAAATCAGCCCATTTTCTTCCGGTCAGAACCACATATTCAGCAGAAGATTATGCAAGGTTGTATCTTAAGGAGATAGTGCGACTTCATGGTGTACCAGTATCTATTATCACCGATAGGGGAGCACAATTTACTGCTAAATTCTGGAAGTCTTTCCAAGAAGGTTTGGGTACTCAAGTGAGACTTAGCACGACATTCCATCCACAAACTGATAGACAAGCTGAACGCACTATTCAAACCCTGGAAGACATGTTGCGGGCATGTATGCTAGACTTCTGAGGAAATTGGGATGAACATTTGCGACTAATTGAATTTGCCTATAACAACGGTTATCGCCTAAGCATCCAGATGGCTCTATATGAAGCTTTGTATGGAAGGACGTGTAGGTCGCCAATTGGATGGTTTGAAGTTGGGGAGACACAATTAATAGGTCCAGAATTGATTCAACAAGCAGTGGAAAAGATCAAGATTATCCGAGATCGATTGTTGACAGCCCAAGGTCTCCAGAAGTCCTATGCGGATAACCGTCGGTGAGACTTAGAATTCCAAGTTGATGATTGGGTATTCTTAAAGGTGTCACCGATGAAAGGCGTGATGAGATTTGGCAAGAAGGGCAAATTAAGTCCTCGGTATATTGGACCCTATAAGATTGTCCGCAAGATAGGCCAAGTAGTTTATGAACTGGATTTACCTCCAGAGCTTGAATCTGTCCATCCAGTTTTTCATGTGTCAATGTTCCGCAAATGTGTTAGAGATCCAACTAGAATCATGCCAGTGAAGGATATTCAAATTACAGAGAAGTTGGCTTATGAAGAGATGCCTATTACTATACTAGATAGGCAAGTACGGAAGCTTAGGAATAAATAAGTAGCTTCGGTTAAGGTCTTGTGGAAGAACAATAATCGAGAGGAAATGACTTGGAAAGAGGAAGAAAACATGAAGTCCAAGTACCCACAATTGTTTCCACCCCCGGAGGAGATTCAAGATGAGACGCCGTTATCGTAAGGTACGTGATGCTTTCTTTTAATGCTTTTGGTCGTGTGTGGCCATATTTTCTTGCTATTGTGTTGTAGCCCTGTGAGGCGATGTTATTGTGGGCTGTTGTGACAGGATGGTAGCGCCATATTATAGGGAAAACTCTGGCGAAATTTTGTAGGAATCTCGAGAACTTAACATTCGAGGACGAATGTTTTTAAAAGGGGAAAGAATGTTACACCTCTCGTTTTCATGGTAGGACAAACTTACGGCTTCCTAATTGAGTATGCCCTGAAATGGAGATTTGTACCCGAGTATTGGGATACTAAGTATTTTACCCCGTGCATGGAGGTACTAGCAGGTATTCCAGGTATATTACAGGATTAGAAGTTCAATGGACTGAACCGACGCAGGCTAAGCAAATTCAGGGAAATCTGCAGACACCAGAAATTATCGACGGGCTGTCGACTATGTCGATAGGCCATCAACGTGCACCGTCGTTATGTTCTGAGAATTTCAATCTGCAGAAACCGATTGACGAGACATGTTGACGGGCCGTCAATTGCCGCCGTCGATATGGCTCTGCAACTTCTGATCTGCAGAAGCAAGTTGATGGACCGTCGACACGTCGACCCGCTCATCGAACCGCTTATCCGGAACATTCCAGTTCCATCTATAAATAGACGAGTCACACCCTAAAATTTCAGATTTCATTTTCTCTCCAAGTCTTGAAGGTTCTAGAAAAATTCTCTCATTGTATTATCATATATCCAAGGGAAATCAAGGAGTAAACACCAAGAATTAGTAGAATCTAGTGCAAGAATGCTCACTAGGGTTTGTGGAGGTCAAGAAACCCTTTTGTGTTGAAGTAGGGTTTTCTCCAAGTGGAGTATTCTCATCCAAGTCCATTCCTACATCATCCAAGGTGAGTTTTATGTTTAATTCATGTTATTAAGAGTACTGAGAGGTTAAAAGACCTAGATTATGGAAGGGAGGAGGATATGGAGTGCAAAGATGAAAATAGTAATATTCTTGAATTATGACTTGACTTGGATTATAGTTCTTGACATGTTGTGAGTATGATCTTGTTGTAAATGATATAAATGATGTTAAGGAAGCATTATATGAGGATGAATGTGGTGTTGTATTGTAGTTATGGTCATGAGTGACTTTGAAATAGAATTGTAAGGATTGAATGAGGTATAACTCGGTGAAGATCATTGATTTCGATATTATGGATGTTGCTGTTGCTATTTGAGAATTGTTACAATTGGAGAAGGTGATTGAAACAAAGAGGATATTGCCTAATTTTCGTTAGCCCTTAGTCGCTCTAGCTTAAGCTTAAGTATGTCATCAATTATCTAATCATAGTACGCATTCTCTTGAAGGTAAAATGGCAAGCTTGAGAGGCACGCAATTAGACAGTAGAGTTGCAGAGATACAAAGGTATGTGAAGCTAGTCCCTTCTTTTCCAAAGGCATGATTCTTATATATATGGTGATTTCTTTCCGGTAATTTCCATGACCTTCTTACATTCCAAAAGATAAAAGCTAAAGAGTATTAACAGTTCCCACGAGATAGAGATGAGATATGTTCCCTGATAATGATATGATGCTATTACGATGCTAATGATCTTGACATGATTCCTTAATGCTATTCATTATTCATACCCTCACCCTATAATGCTAGTCTCTTCAAGGTGAGGCGTGATGATCATGACTACTCCATTATGGAATCGGGGGTTCTCGACCTTACGTCACCTCGATAAACTTGTAGCTTTTACTTGAGTTCTTATGCATGTCTTATGATAAGCGTATAATGATGAGATTACACCATGCCTAGATGGCCGGACATGAAACCGCGAAGGCAGGCGGCTTATGATTACACCGTGCCTAGATAGTCGGGCATGACACCGCGAAGGCAGGCGGCTTATGATTACACCGTGCCTAGATAGTCGGGCATGACACCGTGAAGGTGGGCGGATTATGAGTACACCACGCCTAGAGGGCCGGGCATGACACCACTAGTGGGCGGCGTGTGATAGTTACCCGAACGCAGGTTAACGATGATGGTGTATTTGATATGCTTAACATGTGTTTTCCATTAAAACTAAGCAGGTTATATCTTCGCCTCATGTTTCATCATTTCTTTATTATGTTGGTATTATTCATGCCTTACATACTCAGTACATTTTCCGTAATGACATCCTTTTCTTTTTGGACGGTGTGTTCATGCCCACAGGTAGACAGGGAGACGGTGCAGACCCGTAGGAGCTTATCTTATCAGCGGATTTACAGGAGCACTCCACTACTCCGAAGGTGCTACTTATGGTCATAATATTTTGTATATATATTTGGGTATGACGGGGTCCTGTCCCGTCCTTACGTCACAATACTCTAGTAGAGGCTCGTAGATATGGATGCGTGGGTAATTGATATTTTATAGATATATTGGTGTGTATTTTGTGTATCATTTTCTAGCCATGAGGGCCTATGTAGATATATATACATGTATATTTTGCCTTCGAGATTGTGTGTTATATCCCGTATTTTGCACATTGGGGTAATCCGAGCTAACCATGATAAGTTAAGAACAAGACTATTCCAGGATACGAGGTTGAGACTTTTGACCTCCGATTTTGTTTTAAGGCATAAGTTGCTTATGATTTTATTGGTATGAATATTAAGGACAAATTTGGAATTAGGAAATTAATTAGTCATGAACCACAAAAAGGGCCAAGTGGCCGTGTGATGTGGTGTGGCTCCCACACATGGCATGGCCTCCAACCCATGTGTGGGCCATGGTACACTTGTATAATTCATATATGTTCATATTGGATCACTAGCAAGACATTTTTCATCATCTTTTACACTTAAGAAAATTGTAGAAACTTGGAGAAAAACAATAGGAGCCATTCAGACATGGTGACCGAAAATTGAAGCCCAAAAATAGTGATCAAAAAAATATTTTCTTCTAGAAATTCAACCAATTGGAAGGTCCTTGTTAACGTGAGATAGTTGTTGGAACAATTAAAACATTCCTTCTTGCAAGCACAAACCCTAACCAAGTTGAAGACCTAAGTTGAAAAAGGTAAGGGTTAATCTTCTTTTTCATATGTTATGGATGGTTTGTGTATGTTGTAGTATGTAGAAATGAATGAAATTCATGAAAGTATGGATGTTGATGTTGAGCCGTGTGTGTTGGGTTGTAGCCGTGTAGGTGTGTGTTGTGTAGGAGTGATGAATTAATTGTATTTAGCATGTTTGGTTGTTGTTGTGGTGGATTCTATGATGAAAATGAAGGTTTAATGATTCAAATTGAAGTTATAGTCGTTTGTGGCTTGTTGTAGAAGCTAATGGAATTTTAAGATAATTTCTTGTATTTATGAGAATAATGTTATTAACGTGCGGATTGTTGGTGTAGTTCATGAATTTGGAAGAAAGAAATGTGTTGTTGTTGTTCCTATTGGAATGGGAAGGTTTCGGGTGGAGTATGTGTTGGTTGGGTTATTTTGAATATTGTGCGGATTGCTTGAAATGTTCTTGAATCTTGTTTGAATGATCTCGGATTAGTACTTGAACATGTGAGCGTTGATGTTGACTTGAATGTATGTAGTCGAATTGAATATAAATGGAAGGTTGTCGAATTATGTAGAAAAGAGTTACTAACGTTAGAATGCGTTTCGAATTAATTGTTGATGTTGTTAGTATGGGTGTTGGTATTGTTGTTGATGATTTGGCCGAGTTGAATTCTCGGGGTTGTTGGATGTATAGGGGAAATGCTGCCCAAATTTCTGTAGATAAAGTACCTATAACTAATGGTAGTATCTAATGACATTATTGTAGATTTTGGGAAACCCGAGACTTAAGTTCGGATTAGCTTAGGAAGCGGACGAGGTATCTAAAGCTTATCTTTTCTTTCTTTTGGCATGTCTTAGATGTAAGATATGATATGATACGAGCCTTGGGGTAACTCCATTCTCAAATTCCGAGCATGTCTAAGATTCTTATTCACTTTTTGATGTTAGTATTCCTAATATAGTCGAGCTATGACCCTTGTGCCTTTTGTATGATTGGATAGTAAATGTTGCATAAAGAGTTTTTATCCTTAAAGTGTTCTATAATGTATAATGTCCCTAACTTTCATATATGGTCTCGGATTGCTATGATATGTTCGTAGAGGACTCTATAACGAATAATGCCCGTAACTTTCATAGGCGGGCTCGGATCGGCTTGATACATGTTTATGATCCTTGAGACGTTATGTGACATATTGCGTAATGATGTTTCAAGAATCCTAAGTGTGACTATTATTCGGATACTCGAGCGTTGATTTGTCTACTTATCTATTGAGTCTGTAATGATGATTTATATGCATATGGTTTCTCACTACTCTCGCTCGTGCTTGTTGTTGATACATCTCTTTTACCGAGTCCCGGGCCGGGTATGTATTCGTGCACAGTTTCATTGCATTGTTCACCGAGTCCCTCACTAGAGGGCCGGGTACGGTATATTTGATGAGATGATGATGGCGCCAGCCCACAGGATGGGCCGAGTATGATATATATGATGGAGACATGATCTCACTCACCGAGTCCCTCACTAGAGGGCCGGGTACGGTATATATACGATGATATGATCTCACTCACCGAGTCCCTCGCTAGAGGGCCGGCTACGGTATGTATATGGTTATTCCACCGAGTCCCTCACTAGAGGGCCGGGTACGGTATATATATATATGTGATGATATGATGGCTATACATGATGATTATATGATCTTATTCACCGAGTCCTTCACTAAGGGGCGGGACACGTTATATATGCATATGTACAAGATGGTCATTCACTTATGTTTCTAAGTCCCATAATGAATTGGATATGACATGGACATGCGTGATTTATGTTTCAAAGGCAAAAGCTTGTGGTTTTACGGTTACTTGTACTAATTTTCTATGCTCCTACTTTAGTATGATTAAATCTGTCGTATTCCATGCTTTACATACTAGGCGCACATATTCAAATTGACCCACTTTCTTCGGGGTTGCGTTTCATGCCGCAGTACGCCCCTTTGGTGATCCGCCGGACTAGGACATCTACTCTCTATCTTGAGTGCTCCTTTGTTCGGAGCCTATATTTTGGTACGACTCTCTTCCATGGTATATGTATACGTCTATTCGGGGGGGGGTACGGGCGGGGCCCGTCCCGTCATATGATTACGTTATTACTCTTGGAGGTACGTAGACATATGTGTGGGTTGTTAATAGTTTTGTTCGGCTATGTTTGTGATTTATGTTTTGGGCGGTCCCCTTTGCCGGTGGCGACCTTGTCGAGTCGCATGTAGATATGTTTTGACATGTTGTTTATATTATGATAGCCTTGCCGGCATATGTGCGAAATGTATATATATGCGACGCTTTGCCTTTCTGTGTGTATAAGTCCTTAATATGCTCGTTGTGGATTGACTATCGTTAGCAGGTATGTACGAGTGCCCAGCTCGGGCACTAGTCACGGCCTACGGGGTTGGGTCGTGACAAAAGTGGTATCAGAGTGGTTCGTCCTAAGAATGTCTATAGACCGTGTCTAGTAGAGTCTTGTTTATCGGTGTGTTGTGCACCACATCTATAAACGGAGGCTACGGACATTTAGGATGTTATCTTTCCTTCGATCCTAGATGCGTGCGATAGAGGCGTATTATCGGATGACTCACCTTCCTAACGAATTGTTATGTTTTAACGATGCCTCCAAAGAAGGTGATAGTCGCCCAAAAGGAGCAAGGCGGTCGGGAGAGACCGCGAGATCCGGAGAGAGTTACTAGGGCTCATGCCCGACTATGCACGAGGTTGTGCTCCGGTCGGCGAGCTGCGCTACACCGCCTTGCCGGAGGAGCACGGGGGCGACGGCGGCTGCAAACCGGGGGGCGGCTCCACCGCCGGCTCCCGAGTTCCGGTACCCGAGCCTTCGGCTCCTCGAACGGGCGAGAGGATAGGGCTATGAGGAGAGGCATCCCGCTTGCGGCCGAATAGTGGCGGAGAAAGGTGCTCGCGGCACGTATTAGGGGGTGACCATGCAGACAGATATGATAGTTTGAGGGCCCGTGATTTCTTGACCTGTAATCCCCTAGAGTTCTACAGGTCAAAGCCCGAGGAGGACCCCCAGGAGTTTATTCGACGGATGGGGCGCACGGCGAGGGTAGTGGAGAGCTCGGGGCGGAGTCTGTCGAGCGGCTTCGTATCGGTTGCGTGATGTGGCCGTTAATTGGTATGAGTCGTGGGAGATGTCTGGGGGCGAGGATGCTCCTCCGGCCGGTATGGGACGAGTTTGTGGAGGCCTTTACGGGCCACTCTTACGCCTCCGAGATGCGGCGAGCCGAGAGTTGATGGATTCTACGCACCGAGGGCGAGAATGGTAGGAGCGTTCGAGATTATAGCCTGAGTTCGATTCGTTGGCTAGATATGCACCCACTATTGTGCCGATATGACCGATAGGATGCATCGGTATGTGATGGGGTTAGATCGTTATACGGTCGATAGTCGCGTATGATGATGGCTTCTCGGCCCGCACATGGATATTGCACGGGTACGTGCGTATGCCCGGAAATGGAGGATCGGCATGGTGGCGTAAGCACGACGAGATCATGACGGGGGCCGGCCAAGAGGGCTAGATCGGCCCCGGACGTGCGGGGAGTTTCGAGGCGGGCAGCCTCCCCGACGGTACCGGGTATTCTTCTCGGCCCGTCGCATGCACCCCGCGGTTTCCGGGTAGGAGATCGGATAGCACAGGGTATTCAGGAGCCGGTCAGAGCTCCAGGGCTCCGGGTTCACAGGTGGACAGGAGTTCGGGTCAGTCGAGGCCACCTTTGCCTCGGTGTTCTCATTGTGGTAGGTCTCATTTTGGGGAATGCCATTTCGGTACAGGTGCTTGCTTTACTTGCGGCCGTCAGGGCCATATTATGAGGGAGTTTTCGTATAGGGATAGTCCAGGTGGTGCGGCTCGGCCCTGCGGGTCGATTCTTCCCGGATCATGTTCTTCTGCAGCTATGCGCCCTATGGGGCAGGGCATGCCGGCACCAGCAGGCCGTGGTAGAGGCTGCGGTGGAGTTTCCTGTTCTAGCGGTCCTTCGAACAGCATATATGCTTTGTCGAGTAGACAGAACCAGGAGGCGTCACCAAATGTGATTACAGGTATATGAGTCCTTATTGGAATATTTTTATGTATGTGTATTTGCTGTATGAGTGTTACTTAATAGCGGCAAGCGGAAATCCAAAGGCCGATGACCGAGTATTTATAAATAACGGCGATCAAGGTGTGTTCACCACCATAAGGAATCTGTAAGTAGGATGGAAAGTAGTCATATCTATAGGTGAAAGGTTAATATTGAGGATTGAAAAAGGGCTAAAATAGTAATTGTGGAGTCATAGGAGTAAGAGACCCTTTTAATTCGGAGGGAGATGTGTTGTGAGGACGTTTTGGAATATGTTAAGATTTCAACTTACTCCAGATTATGTGATGAAGGTCATGCGGTGAGGTGGACGCTATCGTACTAGCATTAAAGCGTCGTATTCCATCAGAGTTCCAAGGTTAAGCATGCTGGAGTGAGAGAAATTTTAGGATGGGTGACCCCCCTGGGAAGGGTATTAAAAGTCCTATAAAGTCTGACACAGGAAGAGCCAAATGAGAAGCTAGAGTAGTCTAAGGGAAATTAGAATATACAGAGTGGGCGGAAACCTTAAGAGGATGCGTAGGCCGGGGCGGACTAGACCGGTGAAGAGAAAAAAGGTACATCACAGCTCTAGAATTAGGGTGAGTTTGAATTGTGTTTGGAAATATTTTGTAAGCAAGATAGTAGTAATTATATCTATATAGGTATGCGCATGATATCCCGTACGTGGATATGTCAGCGGCTATGTGTATTCCGGCAACCAACGTGGCGGTATATGGAAGGCATTAAGCGGACAGGGTAACGAAGTTCAAGTGAAAAGAAAGATAAATGGCACAAATGTCACAAGGCAAGTTGATGCTGTTCTCACTATAGGTTAAGCTTGGGAAGTATTAACATAATGATATTTGGAAAAGAAAGAAAGTGAGTAGATGAATGGCAAGGGGATCAGAATGTCGGGATAAAAGTGTCGCCTAATTGAGATTGGGAAATGCGGACATAGGGCGAAGTATAACCGGGTAATAGTATAAGTACACCCTTAAGGGGGGAAGCGGGTGAGAGAGGTGCAAGTGCAAGATGGAGACAATCAACACTACAATATATTTGATACGGATGCTCGAGCTACAGGTAAGATTCCTTGCCGAGACAAGTTAGTAAGATCCAAAAGCCAGCAAAAGGGGTAGAAGCTAGGATGGTAATTGAGATGGTGCTGAGAATTAATTGTAGAGGTCCTGAATCATATGACATTGGAAAGTGGAGGCTTAAAGGAGTGAATAAAGGAAGGAAAAAAAAAGGGGTATGACAGCATAGGCTACAAGCGAGTGTTAGGACGGAAGGAAAATGTGGAGCAGAGTGAACCAGAAAAAGGAAAGACCGTAACTAAGATGGAATATACTTTATACAAGTCATACAAGAGTAGTTATGTTACCTATGAATATTTATATGCTAGGGATGAGACCAAGCGAATGCTTAATGAGAAAAGTTTGGATTCAGTAATAACAATATGGTTACGAGATTTTGGGTACATTAAGGAAAGATGTAAAGATGGTTTAAGCTAAAATTATCGAGATGGAGTTAGTACTGAGGACAAACAGGACATGGCTATGGTTGAACCAAAGATCTATTCCGATACCGGTTGCAAGAGAAGAGAGGCGAAGACAAAGTAAAACATAAGGATTAGTGAAGCCACGCTAAGGTATTTTTGGGCTAATTTGAGCACCTTCGCATATTCTTGTAAAGATTGCAGCAAAATGTGTGACCGGAAAGTTGAGAGCAAGATCTGAGCAAAGGGACGATAGAAGAGTTCGAATTAAAGATAAAAAGACGACACGAGGTAATGTGCATAGAATGTTACGAGTTGAGTGAAGGGGGATTATAAGATGAGTTGAGCAAGATGGTCAGAGCTAGCTGGTTACTAAAGGAGGGTGAATTTATGTGTCAAACTCTTTCAAAATGATACCGGCTGATGATAATTAAAGCAGCGAACGGCTGTTAGCAGCTCAGAGACGACATAAATCATATGACGACAATCGACGTCGACACTTAGAAATTCCAGATTTGCAAGTGGGTATGCTTGAAGATATCACCCATGAAAGGTGTAATGAGATTCATCAAAAAGGAGAAGTTTAACCCGAGATGTATTGGACCTTATTACATTGTTCGTAAGGTAAGAATGTTGCGTACTGAAGACGTGGCTTTTGTTAAGGTATTGTGGCAGAATAATAACAGGAAGGAGATGACTTGAGAAACTGAAGAGGAGATGAAGAAGAAATATGATTGGTAGATGAGGCCGCATGTTATAGTAATAAAGGAAACCCCCCCCCCCCCGAGATCCTTATAAGACCTTATGAGACTAGTTTAACATTCGAGGACGAATGTTCTAAAGGGGGAAAGGATGTTATATCCCGTATTTTGCACATTGGGGTAATCCGAGCTAACCATGATAAGTTAAGAACAAGACTATTCCAGGATACGAGGTTGAGACTTTTGACCTCCGATTTTGTTTTAAGGCATAAGTTGCTTATGATTTTATTGGTATGAATATTAAGGACAAATTTGGAATTAGGAAATTAATTAGTCATGAACCACAAAAAGGGCCAAGTGGCCGTGTGATGTGGTGTGGCTCCCACACATGGCTTGGCCAAATTTAATTGATCCAACCCATGTGTGGGCCATGGTACACTTGTATAATTCATATATGTACATATTGGATGACTAGCAAGACATTTTTCATCATCTTTTACACTTAAGAAAATTGTAGAAACTTGGAGAAAAACAAGAGGAGCCATTCGGCCATGGTGACCGAAAATTGAAGCCCAAAAATAGTGATCAAAAAAATATTTTCTTCTAGCAATTCAACCAATTGGAAGGTCCTTGTTAACGTGAGATAGTTGTTGGAACAATTAAAACATTCCTTCTTGCAAGCACAAACCCTAACCAAGTTGAAGACCTAAGTGGAAAAAGGTAAGGGTTAATCTTCTTTTTCATATGTTATGGATGGTTTGTGTATGTTGTAGTATGTAGAAATGAATGAAATTCATGAAAGTATGGATGTTGATGTTGAGCCGTGTGTGTTGGGTTGTAGCCGTGTAGGTGTGTGTTGTGTAGGAGTGATGAATTAATTGTATTTAGCATGTTTGGTTGTTGTTGTTGTGGATTCTATGATGAAAATGAAGGTTTAATGATTCAAGTTGAAGTTATAGTCGTTTGTGTCTTGTTGTAGAAGCTAATGGAATTTTAAGATAATTTCTTGTATTTATGAGAATAATGTTATTAACGTGTGGATTGTTGGTGTAGTTCATGAATTTGGAAGAAAGAAATGTGTTGTTGTTGTTCCTATTGGAATGGGAAGGTTTCGGGTGGAGTATGTGTTGGTTGGGTTATTTTGAATATTGTGCGGATTGCTTGAAATGTTCTTGAATCTTGTTTGAATGATCTCGGATTAGTACTTGAACATGTGAGCGTTGATGTTGGCTTGAATGTATGTAGTCGAATTGAATATAAATGGAAGGTTGTCGAATTATGTAGAAAAAAGTTACTAACGTTAGAATGCGTTTCGAATTAATTGTTGATGTTGTTAGTATGGGTGTTGGTATTGTTGTTGATGATTTGGCCGAGTTGAATTCTCGGGGTTGTTGGATGTATAGGGGAAATGCTGCCCAAATTTCTGTAGATAAAGTGCCTATAACTAATGTTAGTATCTAATGACATTATTGTAGATTTTGGGAAGCCCGAGACTTAAGTTCGGATTAGCTTAGGAAGCGGACGAGGTATGTAAAGCTTATCTTTTCTTTCTTTTGGCATGTCTTAGATGTAAGATATGATATGATACGAGGCTTGGGGTAACTCCATTCTCAAATTCCGAGCATGTCTATGATTCTTATTCACTTTTTGATGTTAGTATTCCTAATATAGTCGAGCTATGACCCTTGTGTCTTTTGTATGATTGGATAGTAAATGTTTCATAAAGAGTTTTTATCCCTAAAGTGTTCTATAACGTATAATGTCCCTAACTTTCATATATGGTCTCGGATTGCTATGATATGTTCGTAGAGGACTCTATAACGAATAATGCCCGTAACTTTCATAGGCGGGCTCGGATTGGCTTGATACATGTTTATGATCCCTGAGACATTATGTGACATATTGCGTAATGATGTTTCAAGAATCCTAAGTGTGACTATTATTTGGATACTCGAGCGTTGATTTGTCTACTTATCTATTGAGTCTGTAATGATGATTTATATGCATATGGTTTCTCACTACTCTGCTCGTGCTAGCTGTTGATACATCTTTCACCGAGTCCCGGGCCGGGTATGTATTCGTGCACAGTTCACTGCATTATTCATCGAGTCCCTTACTAGAGGGCCGGGTACGTTATATTTGATGAGATGATGATGGCGCCAGTCCACAGGATGGGCCGAGTATGATATATATGATGGAGACATGATCTCACTCACCGAGTCCCTCACTAGAGGGCCGGGTACGGTATATATACGATGATATGAACTCACTCACCGAGTCCTTCACTAGAGGGCCGGGTACGGTATGTATATGATTATTCCACCGAGTCCCTCACTAGAGGGCCGGGTACGGTATATATATATATGTGATGATATGATGGCTATACATGATGATTATATGATCTTATTCACCGAGTCCTTCACTAAGGGGCCGGGACACGTTATATATGCATATGTACAAGATGGTCATTCACTTATGTTTCTAAGTCCCATAATGAATTGGATATGACATGGACATGCATGATTTATGTTTCAAAGGCAAGCCTTGTGGTTTTCTGGTTACTGTACTAATTTTCTATGCTCCTTACTTTAGTACGATTCTGTCTACTGTATTCCATGCTTTACATGCTCAGTACATATTCCGTATTGGCCCCCTTTCTTTGGGGGCTGCGTTTCATGCCCGCAGGTACAGACGCCCACTTTGGTGATCCGCCAGCTTAGGACATCTACTCTGCTATCTTTGAGTGCTCCTTTGTTCCGGAGCCTATATTTTGGTACAGACTCTTCCATGGTATATGTATACGTCTATTCAGGGGTACGGCGGGGCCCTGTCCCGTCATATGATTCTGTTATTACTCTTAGAGGTCTGTAGACATATGTGTGGGTTGTGAATAGTGACTGTTCGGCTATGTCTGTGTGATTTATGTTTTGGGCGGTCCCACTCGCCGTGGCAGCCTTGTCGGCTGCATGTAGATATGTTTTGACATGTTGTGTATATTATGATAGCCTTGCCGGCATATGTGCGAAATGTATATATATGCGACGCTCTGCCTTTCTGTGTGTATAAGTTCTTATTATGCTCGCAGTGGATTGACTATCGTTAGCAGGTATGTACGAGTGCCCAGCTCGGGCACTAGTCACGGCCTACGGGGTTGGGTCGTGACATTGTGTATGTTCAGGTTGGGTATAATGACTAGCATAATGAGTGGTGCTCGACAGTTAGCTCCGGGTACCCGTCATGGCCCCCTAGTCGGGTCGTGACAGATTCTCCTCTAAATTCAATGCATTACATATACAACTATTCATAAGCCTCTCTACTAGAAAAATATACCAACCAAATCTGGTTATCCCAACAAGAATCAATCATTGTCGATGTGATACCCGAAACCACCACTGAACTGATCCAAAATCCACAGGCGATCCTTAATTACTGCATATATAATCCTACTAATGTCCTCGTATAACTTCACCGAAGAACCCTTGCCAAAATCCATTAACTGAAGAAACTTTCTTCTAACTTGGTTCATGAGCTTACTGACCTAACACCAAAACCTAAACGTTCTATAGTGAACTAACCTCTCATTATTTTAATAGGTATTGTTGATCCTTAACTGCCACGACCTAACTTGTGAGTCGAGCAGGCACCCACACTAACTCTCATGGTGGGTGAACCCTTCCCTTACTCAATCATTCATTTTAAGCACCCCAAAAGGAAATAGAGTTATCTAAGCAATCTCAACATATAAACAATTACTAAGTGCGGAGTACTAATACAAATGCCCAAAAATCTGGTCTAAGTACAAATCAGCGATGAAGAAGGGATGTAAGAGTGTATGTATATGCAATGCAATGTGCTGGCAAAAAAATACCTCGAACCTGTACACACATGCTATGGACGAAAACCTCCACGTCTCAATATTCTTGACCCATGAGGGACCCACGAAGTCCATGTACTCCCTCGTCCTGGCAAGAAACCTCAGGTAGCGAGTATAACACATTCCACTCTGATAACAACTGTCACGACCCTAATTACCAATCGTGCGGGCACCTATTTTATTATCACTAGTAGGCGAACCCTTACCCGTTAACCCTTTAATCACTAGCCAATTTTAACTTCTCTAATCATTTATACTTAAACAATCAATAACCATGTGAATGAATAAATATTCTACCAACGAATAAATAATAAATAATATAAGTGTGGAAGTCTTAACTATTACACCCCTAAAATCTGAAAGTCATCGTACAAGGACTCTAACAAACAATGTATAAAGAATGAAGTATATCTCAAATATAATAACAATCAATGTCTAGAATGAAAGTAGACATCTGGAAAGAGAGATCTTCAGGTAGCATGGCAGGATAGAAGCTCACCCTCGGATCTGATCGAGCAAACTAGCTTCAAGCTAGAGATGTGGTCCGGATGAAATCTCTGAAACACAATTCTGCACTAAAAAAGGGTGCAGCAAGGTAGTATCAGTACAGAAACTATGTACCGGTAAGCATCATAGGATGACTAAGATTAGTTCACGCATATAAGTATAAAATCAACAAGATAAACATATAGACACTTAACACTCAAATCCAAGTCACAGAATATCCCATAACAGAGTCACAACCTAAGATGAAGCTTCTAACCCACAAGTCTGTCATGTTTCAATAATCTCGCCTTATAATCACAAGTCCAAGTTCCTTCCCTAGGTAGAGTCACTAATCCACAATTTAACTCAATCAATGATCATATCAATACCACAATAACTGTTTTAGTAAATACACCAAAAGCAGATTTAAACGAGCCACATAATAATGCAGAATAAAATGTAATGATGTGCAATGCAAAATATGATGATGTGCAATGCAATGTAATGCAATGCACTGGCCAAATATAGACTATACACACATGTTAACTGATGTCATTGCTCAGTAGTCATGACCTACAGAGGACCCATGGTGTCCATGTACCGCTCGTTCCGGAATACGCCTCGAACTCGAGCACAAACCTCCGCTCCAGAACGAACCTCGGACGCTGGACAAATCATCGTACCTCTCGTTTCCGGAACGAACCTCGGACCACGAGCTCACAACTAGGCCACATCCTCACCCCCAATCAAATATGTCTTTTTATATGTATAGTAACACTGTCACATCACTCTCAATGATCAATTCATCAAGTACCATGTATCAAATAGTATCACAAGAATATTATATTAGCTTCTTCACTAATTTTACATCACAATGTATGTCTCAAGGTATTCCAGTTCACTAGTATGTATGGACTATGAACAATTAGCAATATTAATGTCAAACACAAGGCATCATGCCACAAGTCTTCCAAACCATTTCCATCATGTATGAGTGTATGAACGCATAAATGAGTGTAAAAGTGGTAAATCAATGCAAACCAAAAAAGCAACAGTGAAGGTACAAGTCACAAAGCCACAAGTCATGTCAAGACTTGGATCAACTCAGCCATGAAATGAATCATACAAACCGTCTCAACCAACATAAGAGTCTATGTCCCTCTTTACTTCCTCATGTAGCAAGTACGCCTCACAACTAAGTCTTGTATCACCAAGAAGATCCACTTTTCTATATATTATCATCAACAGTAATTCACACATCAAGTTTTCATCTACGTATTATCATAAGTTTATATGACAATTCAAGCCTAAACTCATTATCCTTCCTTTCTCAGATAATATATGTCACAATAAGAGAGAACTGAGTACAACATGACAATTTAGGTAATATGTCTAATCACAATAACAGGGCAACCAACAACCATCAACAACAATCAACCCAATAGAAATCCATCCCGAAACGCCACAATATGTATTACACCTCAAAAAAGTTTCATGTCGTTGTACGGTAAATAGACTAACGCAGGGTAAGATGTATATGATGTCCCTAAAAGTAAGAAGGAGTACTTAATGATTCTAATTAAGATTCCAAAGACATTCGAGGCAAGAGAAGAAAGTTCGTTGAGGAGGCCGAAGCACAAGCCATGTTTGAAAAGATTTTGGAAAGAATCGAGCTAAGGTTGATTTAATGATGTCTTGAGGAAGGGTTATAATGCTCCTTAGATGGTTGATGAAGTGTTAAACAAGTGTTAAGAAGGTTCCATAAGGATTGGAGACCGAACGAATCGACCAAAACAAGTTCGGGAGGAAGGTGAGTTATACGACCCATTATACGGTCCGTATAATGGCCCGTATAACAGTCACAGTGAGGGGTCATCACTAGATGACTTATACGGTCACTTATATGGACCGTATAAGTTTTCGTAAAAAGAGCATTACGGGCCAGATTTTTCCAAGAATAAATATAAGATCCAAGTCTTATTTTCTCATTTTCTCATTTCCTCCACCTCTCTTAAAACCTATAGAATATTCCACACACTTCATTAACATAAATTCAAGGGAAATCAAGGATCAAATACCAAAAACTAGTAGAATCAAGTGCAAGAATGCTAACTAGGGTTGATGGAAGCTAGAAATTTCTTTGGAATTGAAGTTAGGGTTTTCTCCAAGTGAAGCATTTCCATTCAAAACCCATTCCTACACAATCAAAGTTGAGTTTTATGTTCCTTTTTTGCTATTAAGAGTATTGAATGGTTGAAAGACTTGGATTATGGAAGAAATTAGAAAATGGAGTACAAATATGAGAATAGCAGAATTCTTGAATGGTAACTTGATTTGAATCATAGTTCTTGACATGTTATGAGTATAATCTTGCTATTAATGACATTAAGAGTGTTGAAGAAGCATTGTATGTGACTGAAAATGACGTAGTGTGCTAGTCATGGTTATGATGACTTTGAAATGGAATTGCGAGAGTTGAATGGTGTATAGCTCGATGAAGACTATTGATTATGGTATCAGAGTGTTGTTATTGATGTTTGGAAGTTGGTTATTATATGGAGAAAGTTATAGAAACAAAGAAATGCTGCCCAACTTTCATTAGCTTTTAGTCGCTTTAGCTTAAGCTTAAGTATATTATCAATTATCTAATCTTAGTACGAATTCTCTTGAATGTAGAACCGTCGGCTTCGAAGGGAACAATTTAGTCGATAGAGTTAAGGAGACAAAGAGGTATGTGAAGCTAATCCCTTCTTTTCCAAGGCATGATTTCTACAACATGACTTCCTTTATCTTTCCATGACTCTCTCATATTCCGGAAACTATAAGTCTATGATTATTAAGAGCTTCTCATGAGATAAAGATAAGAGATGTGTTATGAATATGACAATGATGATGATGAATTTAAGTCTAGAGACTCCAAAGCTTATGATATGATATTCTTACGAAGCTAACGATCCTTATATGATTCCTTGATGTTATTCATTGCTATTAGACTCACCTTACGATGCTAGTTCCTTTAAGGTGAGATATGATGATCATGACTACTCCATAATGGAATCGGGGGTTCTCGACCTTAGGCCACCCCGATAGAGTTGTAGCTTTTATTCGGGTTCTTATGCATGCTTCATGATAAGTGCATGTGTATGATTACACCATGCCTAGCTGGCCGGGCAGACACCACTGCGATAGGCGTAGTGGGCAGCTATGACAATGATTACACCGTGCCTATATTGCCGGGCAGACACCACTAGTGGGCGGCATGAGATGTTTACCCCGGGCGTGGGCTAACGATGATCACACCGTACCTATATGGTCGGGCAGTTACAGACTTATGCTTACATGACATGATGTTGTTTATTAAATGAGTTAGCATGCATGACTCCGCCTTAAGAGGCAATCAGTTACAGGTTACCCTTTTGTCTTATATCCTTGCATCTCTTTATCATTGTTATTGTGTATGCCTTACATACTCAGTACATTGTTCGTACTGACGTCCTTTTCTTTCTATGGACGCTGTGTTCATGCCCATAGGTAGACAGGGAGGCGGCCCAGATTCTTAGGAGCTACTCAGCATATTCACAGGAGCACTCCACTACTCCGGAGGTGCCATTTGTTGATACATTCTTTTGTGTACATACTTGGGTATGGCGGGGTCCTGTCTCGTTCTTATGTCTCAGTACTCTAGTAGAGGCTTGTAGATATGTATGCATGGGTAGTAGTTATCTCATGAGTACATCAGTGTATATTTTGTATATCATTTTTACAGCCGTGAGGGCTTATGTGTATATATATATATATATATATATATATATTGCCTTGGAGATTATGTATGTTCAGGTTGGGTTTGATAATTAGCATAATGGGTGGTGCTCGGTAGTCAGCTCCGGGTGCTCGTCATGGCCCCTAGTCGAGTCGTGAAAAAAGTGGTATCAGAGCAGTTTCGTCCTAGGGTATGTCTACGAGCCGTGTCCAGCAGAGTCTCGTTTATGCGTGTGAAGCGCACCACATTTATAAATAAGTGGTTGTGGGGCATTTAGGAAAAATGACCGTCCCTTTTTCTTATTAGATCGTGCGATAGAGTTATGTTAAAAGATTTTCTTTTCCCTAATTGTGCGTTATGATTTCAGTGATGCCGGTAAAGAGGAAAGCCATAGCTGCCCAGAAGGGCAAGGCCACGACAGCAGGGCAGATGGAAAGAGAGCCACCAACGAATATAGAGAAAGGTGAATCCCATAATGAGGCCTTATCTCATACCTCTCCCACTCCGCCTATTCTAGAAGAACAAGGAGGGGTCTCTACTCCAGCTCCTATGCCTCCAGTTCCTCCACCGGGTGCTTCAGGTTAACAGATGACCGAGGCCGTTCAGTTATTGACTTAGTTGGTTGCCGCTCAGGCTCAACGGCAAAGTGCGGGTCCCGGTGATAAAGCTACTAGTGCAAGGGCTCGTGACTTCATGAGTTTAAATCCCCCAGAATTTTTTGGGTCGAAGCCGGATGAAGACCCGCAAGGTTTTATAGATATAATGTTGAGGACGTCGAGAACCATCCATGCCTCCGATACTGAATCTGTGGAGTTGGCATCTTATAAACTCCGGGATGTGGCGGTCCTTTGGTACAATAATTGGATTTCTTCAAGAGGAGAGGATGCACCTCCCCCGGTTTGGCAAGAGTTCGTGAAAGCTTTTATCTGTCATTATTTACCACCTGAGGTCCGTCGGGCCAGAGCTGATAAATTCTTGAATCTTAAGAAAGGGAATATGAGTACTCGGGTGTTACGCCCCGTATCTTCGAAGTGCACTTATCAAATTTGAAACATAAGTACGTTGAGTTAGGGTTAAGTAAAACCACTTTGAAATATAAGGAGCAAGCATTACTAAGTATATTTATTGAGTGAAGGATGTAAATAAGGTATACCGGAAGGTTTTATAAGGAAATGAGTGGAAGAAATGAAGTAGTACGACTTTGGAGAAATGATGGGTAATGTTTTGTGTGAAAAAATTTGGTCCAACTTGGGGGACGAATATCTCTTAGCATATGAGGTGTTTTAAGGTGAAACAAAAGCCTAAAATGAAGTTCGTCAAATCTAGTTTCCAATGCAATAAATCGCTCGCTGATAGGACATCGGAGTAGAGAATAATGGACGTTACAAGTTCAGGTACCGACAAAGAACGAAACGCGCGTGCTACGATCTTTGCTACGATGAACCGACCTGCTACAGTGAACCCGACCCGAATTTGACCCTTATAAAAAGGGTAATAACCCTCTTTTATCACCAGATTTTAGCCCAAAAATTTCCAGAAATTGAAGAGACAGAGAGAGGGAAACAAAAAATAAGCAATTTTCAAGTGACGGAGTATTAATCGAAGCTCGGATAAATGAATAGATGTGATTCTAGTATGGTTTTGCGGTGGATTCGAGGTGGATATTGAAGATATCGCTGTTTTAACAAAAATAAGGTATGAATCTCTCCTTATTAATATTACTTTTGGTTTATTTACGAAGATAGAGTGATGAAATGGTTGTATAATAAAGTTGTTGGTTGGGAAATTGGACAAACATCGCGTGGTATGTTTTATGGAATATTTTGGTATTGATGATGATGTTGTTGATGTTGGTGCTGTTGTAGTTGTTGTTTTGTTGGTATTATGATTTCGGGCTAGGCACATAAACGGGAGGTCTTTGCGAATTTCGGCAGATTATAAATGTATTTATTTGAAGGACTAAGACAAGCGTATAACGATGAGTCTAACGATTGTGTGAATCCTCTTAAATGTAGACTTGCGAGCTCGGACGAATAAGTGTAGATAATTGGAGGCTGAACAGGTATGTTAAGGCTCGTCCCTTTCTTTCAAAGGCATGATTCCCAAGTTATGATCCCATAATTGTTTTCATAACCTCCTTGTTTTCAAAAGCTAGAAGTTCATGACTCTTAAAGCTTCTTATGATGTTAAATGAAAAATGTTCTATGATGATTGTGACGATGATGATGATTCTCTTCCTGAAACTCTGAGGCTATGATTTGAGAGCATTATGAGATTGTTGGGCCATTCCATGAATCCCTTGATCTTGCTTATTGTTGATGGTCTCACCTCATATTAATCGTTCCTTCGAGGTGAGATATAGCAAAAATAATGATTCTATTTTCAATGTTATATAAGTTCATGATTCTCAAGAATCCCGTGACATCGTCGATTTCATCTTATGATGGTTAATCCTTCAGGAATGATATGATGATAATGGTAAAGCCAATGATGATGTTGATTTCATGTATGTATTTTTTTTATGTGTGTGTATGTATGTATGCATTGCATCCCACTGATCAGCTGGGGACAGTCCGTGCCTATATGGCCGGGTAAGATAATATCGAGCCTATATGGCCGAGTAAGATAACACCGAGTCCCGAATGGGCCGGGTAAGATAACACCGAGTCCCGAAAGGGTCGGGTAAGATAATACCGAGCCAATATGGCCGGGTAAGATAACACCATGTAAGACGCTATGTGTATATATATGTATTACCGCGCCTTAACGGTCGGGCGAGATATCATATATGGATATGTATGGAAAAGTTCTTAAAAAGCTAAGCATGCACGACATTCACCTTAAAAGGGCATTCAGAGGCACAGGTTGATCTCTTTTATATTACTTTATCTTCATACGTTCATTATATTATTTTTCATGTTCGGTATCTTTTACTATATTACTATTCATGCCTTACATACTCAGTACATTGTTCGTACTGACGTCCCTTCTTGTGGACGCTGTGTTCATGCCCGCAGGTATAGATAGACGAGATAAGGATCTTCCATAGTAGGCTGCCTTCGGTACCGGTTCGATTAGTGAGCTCCACTTCTTTCGGAAGCCTTTTAGAGTCTAGATATATATATGTATGATTTTTGTTCAGGGTATGTCGGGGGCCCTGTCCCGACGTGTATATTTTAGTCATGTTCATAGAGGCTTTGCAGACAGTTCCTGTGTACAGCTTAGTCATAGTGTGACGATAGTAATGTCGGCATCATGGGTCTAATGTACATATACTTATGCATGATACTATGTTCGTATTTAGCCTCTTGATCCTATTGTTTCCATTTGAGACACGAAGGATGTAAGTTATAAGTTGGTTCGCTCGGTTTCCGTAAGGTGCCGGGTGCCAATCACGCCTTACCAAGGGTGGGGTGTGACAAATTGGTATCAGAGCAGTTCTGTCCTAGGGTTGTCTGCAAGCCGTGTCTAGCAGAGTCCTATTTATGGGTGTGAAGCCGGCCATACTTATAAACAGGAGGCTGCGAGGCATTTAGGAATGATTGACCTTATTTTCTCATCTTAGATCGTGCGTTGAGCGCCAAGTCATAGGAAATGAAATTCCTTGTACTAACCTTTGATTTCAGCGGAAGAATGGTGTTGACAAAGGAAATGGATGGTGGTATTGGGATTACAAAGGTAAGCCACTTTGCTGAAGCTACGTCATCAAAATGTACATCTTCTATGAGAATGAATTGGTCATAATCAAGATAAGATGATTTTATAGTAAAGGAGGGGAATTAGTTACATGTGTAATTTAATGATAAGTTTAGCTGTAAGATTGCAGACGACAGAAGTTGAAGGAATCAGTACAGAGGTAAGTAATGGTAAAAAGGATTATAAGTCAGATATGGTAAGAATCCTGCATGTATTATTGAAATGTATAGCCAATGAATGCAAGAGAAAGTGACCAGGGAAATATAAAAGGACAATTGATAAAAGTTCAAATATATTCCGAGTTGCGATGCATGAGGTAAGTTTCATCATCTTTGCATTTATGTTCGACATTGAGGGCCCTGTGAGGCATTGCATGTATTTTCTGGGCTGCAGGTTTGGATAGTAAGAAATATAGGGGAAACTCTGTCAAAATTTTCCTAAAATTTAAGGACGAGGACCAAAGATTTAAGAGATAACAAAGGTTACACGTCTATGATCGCTACAAATTGATGAAAGGGAGAGTATAGGATAAGTTGATATGAGATGATGAAGGCCAGATGAGCGGATGGTGGGTAGACGATGACGAGGAGTACACTTCACCTTATAGTCCACCAGATCAGACTAGAGACCGATCGGCTACAGGTATATGAGTCCTTATTGGAATTTTCTATGTATGTGCATTTGCTGTAGATTATTATTTAATAGTGGTGAGCGGAAACCCAAAGAGGACGATAACTGAGTATTTATAAGTAACGACGACCAAGGTGTGTTCGCTACCATTGGGAATCTGGAAATCTAGGACGGAAAGTAGTCATATATACAGATGAAAGGTGAATATTAAGGATTGAAAAGGCCAAAATAGTAATTGTGTAGTCGGAAGAGTGAGAGACCCTTTCTAATTCAGAGGGAGATGCGTTACGAGAACGTTTTGGAAATCTGTTAAGACTTCAACTTGCTCTGGATTATGTGATGAGGGTCATGTAGTAAGGTGGGTGCGATTATATCAGCACTAACACACCGGATTTTATCAGAGTTTCAAGGTTAAGCGTGTTGGGTGAGAGAAATATTAGGATGGGTGACCCCCTGGGAAGCGTACTAAAAGTTCTATAAATGTAGACATAAGAGACAAATAAAAAACAAGCATAGGCTAAGGGAAATTGGAGTATATGGAGTGGTTGGAAACCTTAAGAGGTCGCGTAGGACGAGGCGGACTAGATCAGTGAAGAGAAAGAAGGCGCATCACAGCTCTAGAATTGGGATAAGTTCGAATAGTACTTGGAAATACTTCATACGTGAGGCGTTAGAAAAAAATATGCGTATGCGTATGATATCTCATATGTGGTTGTACCAACGGGTATGTGTGTCCCAGCAACCGAAGTTGCGGTATATGGGAGGCATTAATCGAATAAGGTAACGAAGTTCAAGTGGCAAAAAAAAAATGGTACGAATGTTACAAGGTAAGTTAATGTTATTCTTACTGCGGGTTAGAGTCGAAAGGTCCTAATGCAATAATAAAGGGGAAAGTAAGAAACATGAGTGAGTGAAGCCTCCAAGAGAGACGACGAGCAAAGCACGGGACTATTTGGGTAAAAATTCGAAGGTAGGCATGCGAAAGGGATAAAGTGTGGTAGTATAGAACAAAAGAGGAATGCGTGGGGTCAGAGAATAGACTTCGATAAGTGGGACTAAAAGGATAGTGATCACGACGAAGAATGCGAAGTAAGAAAAAAAAATGATGATTAGGCCTTGCAACGATGTTAAGAGATTTCCAGCCCTCGAAGGGTATATAAAGGGATAAGTGTGTGGTCAAATCGACATGGTTGCCTCGGACATGGAGAAGCTTTCCTAAAAGATGACTTAGGAATAGAATGGATTTGCACGTGTAAAGGAATATTTCACGAACTTCAAGGTCAATACTGCAAATGAAAAAGGAGAAAAAGAACGCTCGAGAAGGAAGGTTAAGAGTGAAAGTAGGAAAGGTATACTAATAAGCTGATCGAAAGAAGAGGAGAGCATTTAGGAGTAAAGTAACTGGAAATCTTTAACCATGGTAGTAAGAAGGATACTTTAACGAGTTGGCGGTAGGAAATCGATCAATCACCGAGATAAGAACGAGGATGATGGGGCGACACATATGATTGGAAAATTAATGACATGAGGCAGGAATTCCTATAAAGACCGAGAGATTCGATTATAAAAGGAATAGAGTGTAATGTAAGGAACGGGCATGGAAGACAACTGGCCGTGGCATTAGAAAGACGGATGAAGGCTCGATGCACGAGGATGGGGAGAGTGTAAACTGTAAGAATTCCGTACTAAGAGCAAGAAGTAGCAGGACACTCGAAAAACTTAGATGCACAGCTGCAACACAAACGCGTAGTCAGGAAGAATTACGAGTAAGTGTGCTAAACGGGTGAAAGGACTGGTAGTGGATGGAAGAGTATGGAATATTGATAAAACGGTATAGTATAGGCATAAATGGAAGAAGAACTCAAGGTAAGAAGAATTTTAGATATGTTATAAGCAAAGTCGGTAGGAAAGACGAGGAGTAAGGTATAATCGAAGACTTCATAAATGACGTGGTGACTCTCGATGTTCCCATTAACTTGCGGGTCCGAAAGACCGTTAGTCATAAAAGACAGAGGTGCGAAAAGACGGAAAAGAAGGCATCGGAATTGGATCTAACCCTTATAAGTATCCCAATTGAATACAAGAGTGTAACTAGCAAAAAGGTAGATAAGTCAGACCATACGATGACGGAACCCCGGCCTTAAGAAGACCGTGAAGGGCGGCAGACGATTATCGAAAATGATGGATACTCAAAGGCTATTGATGTATTAGGACCTCCTTAATAAGGGGGGAAGAGCATATTAGACTTGAAAGGAATTATAATGTTCTCAAGCCCAGAAAAAGAAATTTATTAGCTCGGGGCCAGAGTTTGAGGCGTATTGGCATATCAGGAAGGTATCAGAAAGAAGCAGAAACGAATTGACAATAAGTGTATTATGCTTCACGCCGACATGAGCTACGATATTTCGAGAGCATGGTTTGAATCCCTCGTATTGGGAGGAATTGCGCCGTACCTAAGTATGCAATGACATGTCCTAAAGGGTAGTAAAGAGAGCAAGAAAGGTTTCAAAGCCAAATTCATAAAGGATGATGGAGAGGATGACAAACCCAAAGGACTCTTGGGATGACAACGACTATTGTAACAAAAGCAACAACGATTGGTAGTTTGATAATTTTTCGAAGAAAGGAAGAACGCTGCTCTTGTTTCAAAAGAGTTCACCGGATATTAGAAAACATTTCATGGATCACTAATTATACTGAATATGAGAGCATATGCTAAGGAATTATATAAACCGTCAACGTGAAGCTATGCCCAACTACAATTGTAAGAAGGCCACATCGGAAAGCCAACAAGGAATAACGACTGACAAGACGATCGCCGATACAAGAAAATCAAAGATAAGTATACTTGCGTTGCAAGAGAGTCATAATAGAAGAATTTCTGTAGTCCTATGCTTCCGGGATTGTATTGATAGATGTGAGGGAAGAAGTGAAAGAAGATGACTGAAGGCAATAAATGAGTTAAGAAAGAATGAGAAGAGACTGACCCAAGTTATAGTTTAAGCAAATGGTAATCGGACCCTAAAGGAAAAATAATTGTTCTAACGAATCAAAGATGGTGTTGTGGGTTGTAAACTACAACATTCGAGGATGAATGTTTTTAAGGGGGGAAGGATGTTACACCCCGTATCTTCGAAGAGCACTTATCAAATTTGAAACATAAGTACGTTGAGTTAGGGTTAAGTAAAACCACTTTGGAATATAAGGAGCAAGCATTACTAAGTATATTTATTGAGTGAAGGATGTATATAAGGTATACCGGAAGGTTTTATAAGGAAATGAGTGGAAGAAATGAAGTAGTACGACTTTGGAGAAAGGATGAGTAATGTTTTGTGTAAAAAAATTTTGGTCCAACTTGGGGGACAAATATCTCTTAGCATATGAAGTGTTTTAAGGTGAAACAAAAACCTAAAACGAAGTTCGTCAAATCTAGTTTCCAACGCAACAAACCGCTCATCGATAGGACATCAAAGCAGAGAATTATGGACGTTACAAGTTCAGCTGACAAAGCAGAAACGTGTGCTACAGTACTGCTATAGTAACCGACCTGCTACAGTGCTGCTACAGTGAACCCGACCTGAATTTGACCCTTATAAAAAGGGTAATAACCCTCTTTTATCACTAGATTTTAGCCCAGAAATTTCCAGAAATTGAAGAGAGAGAGAGAGGAAAACAAAAAGTAAGCAATTTTCAAGTGACGGAGTATTAATCGAAGCTCGGATAAACGCATAGATGTGATTCTAGTATGGTTTTGCTGTGGATTCAAGGTAGATATTGAAGATATCGCTGTTTTAACAAAAATAAGGTATGAATCTCTCCTTATTAATATTACTTTTGGTTTATTTACGAATATAGAGTGGTGAAATGGTTGTATAATAAAGTTGTTCGTTGAAAAATTGGACAAACATCGCGTGGGATGTTTTATGCAATATTTTGGTATAGATGATGATATTGTTGATGTTGGTTCTGTTGTAGTTGTTGTTTTGTTGGTATTGTGATTTCGGGCTAGGCGTATAAACAGGGGATGTGCTGCTCGAATTTCGGCAGATTATAAATGGATTTATTTGAAGGACTAAGACAAGCATATAACGATGAGTCTAACGATTGTGTAAATCCTCGTAAATGTAGACTTGCGTGCTCAGACGAATAAGTGTAGATAATTGGAGGCTGAACAGGTATGTTAAGGCTCGTCCCTTTCTTTCAAAGGCATGATTCCTAAGTTATGATCCCATAATTATTTTCATAACCTCCTTGTTTTCAAAAGCTAGAAATTCATGACTTTTAAAGCTTCTTATGATGTTAAATGAAAAATGTTCTATGATGATTGTGACGATGATGATGATTCTCTTCTAGAAACTCCGAGGCCATGATTTGAGAGCATTATGAGATTGATTAGCCATTCCATGAATCCCTTGATCTTGGTTATTGTTGATGGTCTCACCTCATATTACTCGTTCCTTCGAGGTGAGATATAGCGAAGATAATGATTCTATTTTAATGTTACATAAGTTCATGATTCTCAAGACTCCTGTGACATCGTGGATTTCATCTTACGATGGTTAATCCTTCAGGAATGATATGATGATAATGGTAAAGCCAATGATGATGTTGATTTCATGTATGTATTTTTTTTTATGTGTGTGTATGTATGTATGCATTGCATCCCACTGATCAGCTGGGGACAGTACCGAGCCTATATGGCCGGGTAAGATAATATCGAGCCTATATGGCCGAGTAAGATAACACCGAGTCCCGAAAGGGCTGGGTAAGATAACACCGAGTCCCGAATGGGCCGAGTAAGATAACACCGAGCCTACGTGGCCGGGTATGATAATACCGAGCTTATATGGCCGAGTAAGATAACACCATGTAAGACGCTATGTGTATATATATGTATTACCGCGCCTTAACGGTCGTGTGAGATATCATATATGGATATGTATGGAAAAGTTCTTAAAAAGCTAAGCAAGCACGACATTCGCCTTAAAAGGGCATTCAGAGGCACAGGTTGATCTCTTTTATATTACTTTATCTTCATACGTTCATTATATTATTTTCCATGTTCGGTATCTTTTACTATATTACTATTCATGCCTTACATACTCAGTACATTGTTCGTACTGATGTCCCTTCTTGTGGACGCTGCGTTCATGCCCGCAGGTGTAGATAGACGAGACAAGGATCTTCCATAGTAGGCTGCCTTCAGGTACCAGTTCTGATTGGTGAGCTCCACTTCTTCCTGGAGCACTGCCGAGTCTATATATATATATATATATATATATATATATGATTTTTGTTCAGGGTATGTCGGGGGCCCTGTCCCGACTTGTATACTTCAGTCATGTTCATAGAGGCTTTGCAGACAGTTCCTGTGTACAGCTTAGTCATAGTGTGACGATAGTAATGTCGGCATCATGGGTCTAATGTACATATACTTATGCATGATACTATGTTCGTATTTAGCCTCTTGATCCTATTGTTTCTTGTTTGTATTTAGCCTCTAGATCCTATTGTTTCCATTTGAGACACAAAGGATGTAAGTTATAAGTTGGTTCGCTCGGTTTCCGTAAGGTTCCGGGTGCCAATCACGCCTTACCAAGGGTGGGGTGTGACATCGGGAGTATAGCCTTCACTTTAATTCATTGGCTAGATATGCTCCGACTATGGTGGCCGACATGGGAGATAGAGTACATAGATTTGTGAGTGGATTAGGGCCACATTTGTTCAAGGATTGCTTGACGGCTTCACTACAGGAGGGGATGGACATTTTCCGTATTCAGGCTCATGCCCAGAACTTAGAGGAGCAATAGCAGCCACGCCGAGGTGAGCGTGATATTGATAGAGGGTACAGTAAGAGGGCTAGATCTGTTGGTGCTAGTAGTGAGTATAGAGGGGGTCAGCGGCAACAGTATCCCAGATATTCGGGCCAGTCCGCGACTAGTGCACCTCCTCGATTTGCGAGCAAGAGATTTGATCTACCAATTTATTCTGGTCCGGGTCAGAATTCGAGGGTCTCAAGTCCTCAGTTTGGAGGTGATCCTAGTCAGAGGAGACCACCGGTGCTGCGATGTAGTAGTGTGGTAGATTGTATTCAGGCCAGTGTCACCGAGGTTCAGAAGCTTGCTATGCCTATGGTCAGGTTGGGCACCTAATACGTGATTGTCCATCGATGGGTGGTAGAGTTGGGGCTCAGCCCACAGGATCAGCAGCTGGTTCTTCCTCGTCCGTGCGCCCGGTAGGGCAGACTCCCCAGACTCCAGCAGGTCGCGGTAGGGGCAGAGGGGGAGCATCCAGTTCAGGTGGCACCCAGCCCCGTATTTATACTTTAGCCGGACGTCAGGATCTTGAGTCCTCCCCAGATGTGGTTACAGGTACACTATCCATATTCTCCCATGATGTTTATGCATTGATTGATCCGGGCTCTACCTTGTCGTATATTACTCCGCATATTGCCGGTCGTATTGTGGTGAAACCCGAGCCAGTAAAACCTTTCGAGGTATCTACTCCTGTTGGTGACCCGATAATAGCTAGGCAAGTGTATAAAAATTGTGTGGTTGTGGTATGTGATCCCCAGACTACATCTGATCTGATTAAACTGGAAATGGTAGATTTTGATGTGATTATAGGCATGGATTGGTTGGCTCCTTGTTATGCCAATGTTGATTGCAGAACGAAAATAGTTCGGTTCTAATTTTCGGGAGAACCCGTGCTTGAATAGAAAGGTAATACAGCGTCTCCAAGAGGTAGGTTTATTTCCTACCTTAAGGCAAGGAAGATGATAGCTAAAGGCTATATTTATCATCTAGTTCGAGTTTACGACACCAAAGCAAAGCCGCCAACTTTTCAATCCGTCCCGGTAGTAAATGAATTTCCGGATGTATTTCCAGATTAACTTCCAGGCCTTCCACCAGAGAGGGAGATTGATTTTCCTATTGATGTGCTGCCGGATACTAAACCTATATCTATTCCTCCTTACAGAATGGCTCCTGCAGAATTGAAAAAGTTAAAGGCACAACTGAAGGATTTGCTTGAAAAAGGATTCATTAGACCCAGTTCATTGCCATAGGGAGCACCTGTCTTGTTCGTAAGAAAGAAAGATGGTTCTTTACGAATGTGCATCGATTATAGGCAGTTGAACAAGGTGACGATAAAGAATAAATATCCGCTTCCAAGAATCGATGATTTGTTTGACCAATTACTGGGTGCCAAGTGGTTATCCAAAATTGATTTGAGATCGGGATATCATCAAGTAAGAGTTAGAGAAGAAGATATTCACAAAACGGCTTCCAGAACCAGATATGGCCATTATGAATTTCGGGTAATGTCATTTGGGTTAACTAACGCTCCGGCGGTGTTTATGAATTTGATGAATAATGTATTCAGGCCTTTCTTAGATCTGTTTGTGATCGTGTTCATCGATGATATTCTAGTATACTCTCTTACAGAAGCGGAGCATGCAGGCCATTTGTGTATTGTCCTTAGGATTCTTCGGGCTCAGGAGTTGTATGCTAAATTTTCGAACTGTGAGTTATGGTTGAATTCTATAATTTTTCTGGGCCATATTATTTCAGCTAACGGCATTCGAGTCGATACTTAGAAAATTGAGGCTGTGAAGACTTGGCCAAGGCCTACAATGCCTACAGAGGTCCGTAGCTTCTTAGGATTAGCAGGCTATCATAGAAGATTTGTGGAAGGATTTTTTTCTATTTCTGCACGATTAACGAAGCTAACTCAAAAATCAGTAAAATTTCTGTGGACTGATGCTTGTGAACGCAGTTTTCAGGAATTGAAGGATAAACTAACTTCAGCCCCAGTCCTGACACTTCTCGAAGGACCAGATGGTTATGTTGTGTATTGTGATGCCTCTGGTGTTGGGTTAGGTTGTGTATTGATGCAGCACGGCAGAGTTATTGCCTATGCTTCAAGGCAGTTGCGGAAACATGAGAAGAATTACCCGACCCATGATCTCGAATTGGCTGCGGTTATTCATGCGCTAAAAATGTGGAGACATTACTTGTATGGTGTACATGTTGATATTTATACAGATCACAAGAGTCTCCAATATATTTTCAAGCAGAAGGAGTTGAATCTATGACAGAGGCGGTGGTTAGAATTATTAAAAGATTATGATGTGAGTATTTTATATCATCCTGGAAAGGCGAATGTGGTAGCTGATGCACTTAGCCACAAATCAATAGGTAGCCTATGTGAGGTTCCTCCGGAAAAGAAAGAATTAATCCATGAGCTTCACCAGCTAGCTAGTCTTGGAGTTCATCTAATTGATTCAGGCAATGCAGGGGTGGTATTCATAATTCAGCTATTTCATCTTTAGACACAGAAGTAAGAAGGCGCCAATATGAAGATCCCCAGTTGAGTCACTATAGAGATACATTTCCTGAGAAAGAGAAGTCGCCATTTGAAGTTTCTGCAGATGGAGTTCTTAGGTACCGAGACAGACTATGTGTTCCAGACGTTGCACGACTACGTCGTCGGATCCTAGAAGAAGCTCATTACTCTTGGTATTCCATTCACCCAGGAGGGACAAAGATGTATCAAGATCTTAAGCTAATACATTTGTGGGATGGAATGAAGAAGGACATAGCAGAATTTGTAGCCAATGTCCAAATTGCCAACAAGTGAAAATTGAGCATCAAAAGCCAGGAGGATTGTTACAAGCCATGAAAATTCCAACATGGAAATGGGAAGTGATAAATATGGATTTTATTGTAGGCTTACCTCATTCTCAGCGTAAATATGACTCCATATGGGTGATTGTTGACAGACTCACGAAATCAGCCTATTTTCTTCCAGTCAAAACCACCTATTCGGCAGAAGATTATGAAAGGTTGTATCTTAAGGAGATAGTGTGACTTCATGGTTTCCCTGCGTCTATTATTACTGACAGAGGAGCACAATTTACAGCTAAATTCTGGAGGTCCTTCCAAGAAGGTTTGGGTACTCAAGTGAGGCTTAGCACGGCATTTCACCCTCAGATAGATGGACAAGCTGAACGCACCATTCAGACCTTGGAAGACATGTTGCGGGCATGTATATTAGACTTCGGAGGAAGTTGGGATGAACATTTGCCACTTATTTAATTTGCCTACAACAACAGTTATCATTCTAGCATTCAGATGGCCCCGTATGAAGCTCTGTATGGAAGGAAATGTAGGTCGCCAATTGGATGGTTTGAAGTTGGGGAGACACAACTGATAGGTCTGGAACTGATTCAGCAGGCGGTGGAAAAGATCAGGGTTATTCGAGATCGATTGTTGACAGCCCAAAGTTACCAGAAATCTTATACGGACAACCGTCGGTGAGACTTAGAATTCCAAGTTAATGATTGGGTATTCCTGAAGGTATCACCAATGAAGGGCGTGATGAGATTTGGTAAGAAGGGAAAATTAAGTCCCCGGTATATTGGACCTTATAAGGTAGTCCGCAAGATAGGCCAAGTGTCTTATGAATTGGACTTACCTCCTTGAATCAGTCCATCCAGTTTTCCATGTATCAATGCTCAGTAAGTGTATCGGAGAGCTAGCCAGAATCGTGCCAATGGATGATGTTCAAGTTACAGAGAAGTTGGCTTATGAAGAGGTGCCCATTGCCATACGAGATAGGCAAGTACAAAAGCTTAGAAATAAAGATGTTGCCTCATTTAAGGTCTTGTGGCGAAATAATAACCGAGAGGAAATGACTTGGGAAGCGGAAGAGAACATGAAGTCCAAGTACCCACACTTGTTTCCTCCCCCGGAAGAGATTCAAGATGAGGCGTCATTATGATAAGGTATGTAATGCTTTTGGTCGTGTGTGACCATATTTTCTTGCCATTGTGTTGTTGCCCTGTGAGGCGATGTTATTGTGGGTTGTTGTGACAGGATGGTAGTGCCATATTACAGGGGAAACTCTAGTGAAATTTCTATAGAATTCCCGAGAATATAACATTCGAGGACGAATGTTTTTAAAGGGGGGGAAGAGTATTACACCTCGAAAAATTTCAAGTCGTTCTATGGTAAATAGACTAACGCAGGGTATGATGTATATGATGTCCCTAAAAGTAAGAAGGGGTACTTAATGATTTTAATTAAGATTCCAAAGACATTAGAGGCAAGAGAAGAAAGTTCGTTGAGGAGGGCGAAGCACAAGCCGTGTTTGAAAAGATTTTGGAAAGAATCGAGCTAAGGGTGATTTAATGATGTCTTGAGGAATAGTTATAATTCTCCTTAGATGGTTGATGAAGTGTTAAATAAGTGTTAAGAAGGTTCCATAAGGATTGCAGACCGAACGTCGACCAGAACAAGTTGGGGAGGAAGGTGAGTTATACGACCCATTATACGGTCCGCATAATGGCCCATATAACGTCATATCACAATGAGGGGTCATCCAAGTCTTGTTTTCTCATTTTCTCATTTCCTCCACCTCTCTCAAAACCTCTAGAATATTCCACACACTTCATTAACATAAATTCAAGGGAAATCAAGGATCAAATACCAAAAACTAATAGAATCAAGTGCAAGAATGCTAACTAGGGTTGATGGAAGCTAGAAATTTGTTTAGAATTGAAGTTAGGGTTTTCTCCAAGTGAAGCATTTCCATCCAAAATCCATTCCTACACAATCAAAGGTGAGTTTTATGTTCATTTAAGCTATTAAGAGTATTGAATGGTTGAAAGACTTGGATTATGGAAGAAAGTAGAAAATGGAGTACAAATATGAGAACAGTGGAATTCTTGAATGGTAACTTGATTTGAATCATAGTTCTTGACATGTTATGAGTATAATCTTGCTATTAATGACATTAAGAGTGTTGAAGAAGCATTGTATGTGACTGAAAATGACGTAGTGTGCTAGTCATTGTTATGGATGACTTTGAAATGGAATTGTGAGAGTTGAATGGTGTATAGCTCGATGAAGACTATTGATTATGGTATTGTAGTGTTGTTATTGATGTTTGGAAGTTGGTTATTATATGGAGAAAGTTATAGAAACAAAGGAAATGCTGCCCAACTTTCATTAGCTTTTAGTCGCTTTAGCTTAAGCTTAAGTATATTACCGATTATTTAATCTTAGTACGAATTCTCTTGAATGTAGAACCGTTGGCTTCGAAGGCAACCATTTAGTCGATAGAGTTAAGGAGACAAAGAGGTATGTGAGGCTAATCCCTTCTTTTCTAAGGCATGATTTCGACAACATGACTTCCTTTATCTTTCCATGACTCTCTCATATTCCGAAAACTATAAGTCTATGATTATTAAGAGCTTCTCATGAGATAAAGATAAGAGATGTGTTATGAATATGACAATGATGATGATGAATTTAAGTCTAGAGACTCCAAAGCTTATGATATGATATTCTTACGAAGCTAACGATCCTTATATGATTCCTTGATGTTATTCATTGGTGTTAGACTCACCTTACGATGCTAGTTCCTTCAAGGTGAGATATGATGATCATGACTACTCCATAATGAAATCGGGGGTTCTCGACCTTACGCCACCCCGATAGAGTTGTAGCTTTTATTTGGGTTCTTATGCATGCTTCATGATAAGTACATGTGTATGATTACACCGTGCCTAGCTAGCCGGGCAGACACCACTACGATAGGTGTAGTGGGCAGCTATGACAATGATTACACCATGCCTCTATGGCCGGGCAGACACCACTAGTAGGCGGCATGAGATGTTTAACCCGGACGCGGGCTAACGATGATCACATCATACCTATATGGTCGGGCAGTTACATACTTATGCTTACATGACATGATGTTATTTATTATATGAGTTAGCATGCATGACTCCGCCTTAAGAGGCAATCAGTTACAGGTTACCCCTTTGTCTTATATCCTTGCATCTCTTTATCATGTTATTGTGTATGCCTTACATACTCAGTATATGGTTTGTACTGATGTCTTTTTCTTTCTATGGACGTTGTGTTCATGCCCACAGGTAGACAGGGAGGCGGCCCAGATTCTTAGGAGCTACTCATCATATTCGCAGTAGCACTCCACTATTCCGGAGTTGCCATTTGTTGATACATTCTTTTGTGTACATATTTGGGTATGGCGGGGTCCTGTCCCGTCCTTATGTCTCTGTACTCTAGTAAAGGCTCGTAGACATGTATGCGTGGGTAGTAGTTGTCTCATGAGTACATCAGTGTATATTTTGTATATCATTTTTGCAGCCGTGAGGGCTTATATATATATATATATTGCCTTGGAGATTATGTGTGTTCAGGTTGGGTATGATAATTAGCATAATGGGTGGTGCTCGGTAGTCAGCTCCGGGTACCCGTCATGGCCCCTAGTCGGGTCGTGACAGTATGACTACAACTACATCTCATATTTCAGTACATAAATTAATGGCGACGAGCCCACAAAATCAGAAGTCATACCAACCTAGCTAATATCCAACCAAAACACCATGTCCGTAGACCTAATCAAGCTTTTTTCCATCAATTCTACGCAATACATACGTTTCGCTAATCAAAGTCTAACTAAAGTAAGCCATAACCTACCTCGAATTCCGAGCAGGAGCCACGAACTACTCCGCACGAACCTTCTGTTTCCGAAGCGTCATCAAAGTCCAATAATATGATGCTGAGTAAGCAACAAACCACGTATTTAAATAAGAACAACAATTTGGGGAAGAAGACCCACTTACTTACCCCTTTTCAATTGGTGAGACCATCCATTAATGGTGAATTTATCATAACTTCTATCTCTACAATCATTAACCTTCAATCCACGGGTTTCTAATCAATTTTACCCCTTTCAAACAGATTTTAGGACAAAGCTTTCATTTTTATTAGAACCCTAGGCCTCAATTCACTTAGTATATGGTTCTAAGGACTCAATTCATGATTAAGAGGAGTTAATCCGAGCCATTAGAGGATAATTAAGTGATAACTACCATAACCCATCAATTTTAGAAGGTTTATAAATTTCTAGGGTTTATATTACAATTCCACCATTAAAGACCCACAAAAGGGATGAAAATCATGAAAGAGAAACGGAATGATGGAAAGGGATAGATGAGACTTACCTCTCATGAGTTTCTTGCCCTGGCTTGGAATTTCACCCTAGGTGCTTGTTGGGAACTGTGTTGGTATTTTATGAACTAAGAATGGGAGACTAAGTGTTATAAAATCGAGCTACTGTTTTTCGTCGACCGCTGCAGCGGTCCCGCTATTACGGTCAAGTGACCGCTATAGTGGACCAAGGGAATCTGCATCACCGCTATGGCGGTCCATCCACCGCTATGGCGGTATCGCCGTAGCGGCCAACCGCCCGCCACAGCGGCCACCGAGAAAATGGATGGCCGCTGGCAGCGGTCCACCCACCGCTATAGCGGTACCGCTGCAGCGGTACTCCCACCGCCACAGCGGTCCCATTTGGGCAGTGAGCTTGACTTTTTGTCCAGTTTTTCCCCCTATCACCCAACATTTCATCCGAGGCCTCAAAAACACAAACAAAACATGCACATATACATAAAGACGCCATACGAATCCACCCGTGGCCTCAAAATTCCCAACGAAGTTCTAATTCTCTACGTCACCTCCCGACTGACTAGATAAAATCAAACAACAACCACAAACAAGTCAAGTTTCAGCTCTTAGGCTTACACAATCGAGTTTCTATTAGCTCGTTCTACTCATGGAAAGGTTCTATTTAGTGGGGTGGTCCTACATCTCCCATAACGACCGGATGGGTCGTTACACCAGATACCAATTTACCAATCATTCATCCTCGAACGACGAAGGGGAGTAAGACGGCTGATGATAAACCAAGGACATGCATTATAACCGCGCGAAAGCCTCCACGGCACCAAGTGCGCCCTAACTACTATCCGTTCTTCTTATCAGTCAAAGCAACTTAGCTTAGCTACGCTGACCCGTTCCATATTTATGTACTCGAACCTACCATAGGAATTGCTATAACACATATGCGTCATCTAATATATCAAATGATTACAACTTCTCTAGACCCTTATCATCACCAATGCAATCAACAAATCTATCTTAGATTAGTAAGCTAAGATTTCATATCTCAACACGCATTGTTTAATGCTAACTATGTCAACCTTTTACCTATCAATCATTCAAGCCAAGTAACAATTTATCACGGACTTACCCGAACCTCTCTGTTTCTATCACTTACTTAATACTACAAAAGGACCATGTGGAACCCAACAACCTTATCTATTCCACCAACTCATTTACCCTTTTTCCTCGAGACTAATTCGTTAGGATACTCTTCATAACATCTCATCCTATTGAAACTGTTTAACATCCCTATATTCCTCACATTATGACAAATTTACTATTTATCAAGAAGTCACAATAATATATCAACTCTTAGAAAAATCTCAACTACCATCATTTTATTAATTATTCCTCATATCTATCTCAACCAACCAGGACTCAGACACCCGCTCCACTAAGTTCATACTTAACCCTCTTCTGACTTAGAACACTAATTTTAATGAAGATCATCATTGCTTTAATACGACAGAATTTAACTCAGAAATCTCAAAAATAAGCCTTACTTTAGCAAAATGCTGTACAACTCGGGAACACCAACCAACAAAGATGTATGTACGCTCGATAACCACATAGGTAAATACGAAAATGTAGTACAATAAATAATATTGCTACACCTCAGAAAATTTCATGTCATTGTGCGGTAAATAGACTAACACAGGGTAAGATTTGTATGATGTCCCTACAAGTAAGAAAGGATACTTAATGATTCTAATCAAGATTTCAAAGACATTTGAGGCAAGAGAAGAAAGTTCGTTAAGGAAAGTGAAGTATAAGTCGTGTTTTGGGAACGTTTTGCCAAGTACCGAGCTAGTGTCGATTTAATGACATCTTGAGGAAGAGTTATAATGCTCCTTAGGTGGTAAATAAAGTGTTAAACAAGTGGTAAAAAGGTCCAATAAAGATTAGAGATCAAGCGGAGCGACGAGAACAAGTTCGGGAGGAAGGTGAGTTATACGACCCATTATACGGTCCGTATAACTTTATACGGTCTATATGATGGTCCGTATAATAGTCACAGTGAGGGGTCATCACTGGAAGACTTATACGGTCACTTATATGGACCGTATAAAATTATACGGACCGTATAAGTGTCTGTATAATTCATGACGGGCAGCCTTGTCTCTTTTTATAAATATAAGTCCCAAGTTATTATTTTCATTTCTCATTTCCTCCACACCTCTTGAAACCTCTAGAACACTCTATACATCTTATTAACACAAATTCAAGAGAGATCAAAGATCAAATACCAAAAATTAGTGGAATCAAGTGCAAGGATGCTAACTAGGGTTAAGGGAAGCCAAGAATCTCTTTGGTGTTGAAGTTGGGTTTTCTCCAAGTGAAATATTCTCATCCAAAGCACATTCCTACATAATCAAAGGTGATTTTTGTATTCATTTTATGCTAATAACAGTATTGAATGGTTGAATGACTTGGATTGAGGAAGAGAGTAGAATATGGAGTTCAAATATGGAAATAGTGACTTGACTTGAATGATAGTTCTTAACATATTATGGGTATAATCTTGTTATGACTAATATTAAGGATGTTAAAGAAGCATTATATGTGAATTAATACGACGTTGGGTGGAAACTATGGTTATGGATGACTTTGAAAGGGAATTTTGAGAATTGAATAATGTCTAGCTTAACGAAGTTTATTGATTATGATATTATGGATGTTGTTATTGATGTTTGGGAGTTGTTATATTATGTGGAAAAAGTTGTAGAAACAAAGGAAGTGCTGTCCAATTTTCGTTAGCCCATAGTCGCCTTAGCTTAGCTTCAAGTATATTTCCGGTTATCTAATCTTAGTGCGAATTCCCTGAATGTAGAATCGTGAATTTGGAGGGAAACGTTTAGTCGGCAAAGTTAGAGAGACGTAAAGTTATGTAAAGCTAGTCCCTTTCTTTCAAAGGCATGACTCTTATTTTGTTATTCCTTTGCTATATTCCCATGATCTTCTTACATCCTAAAAGATGACGATTAAAGGTTCTTAAGGGCTTCCTATGAGGTAGAGATGAGATATGTTCCATGATAATGATGATGATAATGATGCTATGATGAGCTCGATATTCATATCTTTATGATTTCATTGATGTTACTTCTTGTTGTTAGTCGCACCTCATGTTACTAATTCCTTCAGGGTGAGACATGACGATCATGACTATTCCATAACATAATCGGAGGTTACCGACCTTATGTCACTCCGATAGAGTTATAGTTTTTACTTGAGCTCTCATGCATGCTTTAGATTATGTATATGTAAGACTACACCGTGCCAAGTTGGCCAGGCAGACACCACTACGATAGGCGTAGTGGGCAGCTATGATGATGATTACACCATGTCTATGTGGCATGGGCAGACACCACTAGTGGGCGGCTTGAGATGTTTACCCCCAACGCGGGCTAATGATACTCACATCGTACCTATTTGGACGGGTAGTTTATATATATATGATTTTGTTTATTATAAAAGTTAGCATGCATGATTCTTCCTTAAGAGGCAATCAGTTACAGGTTATCTCTTCATCTCATGTTTTCCTACTTCTTTATTACGTTGACATACATGCCTTACATACTCAGTACAATGTTTGTACTGACGTCCTTTTCTTTATGGACGCTGTGTTCATGCCCACAGGTAGACAGGGGGACGACGCAGACACTTAGGAGCTTTTCCAGCGGATTTGCAGGAGCACTCCATTACTCCGGAATCGCCATTTATTGGTATATTCTTTTGTGTACATATTGGGGTATGGCGGGGTCCTGTCCTGTCCTCATGATTCCAGTATTCTAGTTAGAGGCTCGTAGATACTTATGTGTGGGTGGTAGATGCTATGTGACCCTTTCGTTGGATATTTTTTATATCTTTTTGTAGCCTCGTGGGCTTGCGCATATATATATGTTTTGGGAGATATTTGGAGGTTGTTTCATGATAAGTCTTGTGTCGAGAGCGCTGTATGCCCAGATTGAGTATGATAGATAGCATGATGAGTGGTGCTCGGTAGTCAGCTCCGGGTGCCCGTCATAGCCCACTAGTTGGGTCGTGACAAAAGTTGTATCAGAGTAGTTTCGTTCTAGGGTGTGTCTACGACCCATTTCCAGTAGAGTCTTGTTTATGGATGTGAAGCTCGCCACACTTATAAACAAGAGGCTGGGGGGCATTTAGGAATAATGACCCTTTTTTTCTTCTTCATAGATCGTGTGATAGAGCTATGTTATAAGATTTCATTTTTACCTAATTGTACGTTCTGGTTTTAGCGATGCCGGTAAAGAGAAAAGCAACAGCCACCCAGAAGGGCAAGACTGTGACAGGAAGGTGGATTGAACCGGAGCCATCAGCAAATATAGAAAAGGGTGAGTCCCATAATGAGGCTCCATCTCATACCTCTCACTCTCCGCCTGTTTTAGAGGAGCATGAAGGGGCCTCGACTCCAGCTCCAGTACCTCCAGTTCCTCCACCGGGTGCTTTGGGTCAGCAGATGACCGAGGCTATTCAACTATTGACTCAGTTAGTTGCCGCCCAGGCTCAGCGACAGAGTGCGGGTCTAGGTGATAGGGCCACTAGTGCCAGAGCCCGTGATTTTATGAATTTGAACCTGCCAGAATTTTTCAGATCAAAGCCGAATGAAGGCCCGCAGGGTTTTATAGATGAGATGTTGAGGACGTTGAGGATTATACATGCTTTCGCTATTGAGTCAGTGGAGTTAGCGGCCTATAGATTGCGGGATGTTGCCGTTCTATGGTATAATAATTGGATATCTTCGAGGAAGGAAAATGCACCTCCCTCGATTTAGCAGGAGTTCGTAGATGCTTTCATTCATCACTATTTGCCACCCAAGGTTCAAAGGGTCCGAGCTGACAGGTTCTTGAATCTTAAGCAAGGGAATATGAGTGCTCGGGAATATAGTCTTCATTTCAATTCATTGGCTAGGTATGCTCCGGCCATGGTAGCCTATATGGGAGACCGAGTACAACGATTTGTGAGTGGCCTAGGGCCACATTTAATCAAAGATTTCTTGACAGCTCCACTACAGGAGGGGATGGACATCTCCTGTATTCAGGCTCACGCTCAAAATTTAAAAGTGCAGCAGTAGCCGCAAAGGGGTGAGCGTGACATGGACAGAGGGCATAGTTAGAAGGCCAGATCTGCCAGTGCTAGTAGCGAGTATAGAGGGGGTCAGAGGCAATAGTATTCCAGATATTCAGGCCAGTCTGCAGCTAGTGCACCTCCTCGATTCGCGGGCAGGAGATTTGATCACCCCGTTTATTCTGGACCAAGTCAGGGTTCGAGAGTTTCGGGTCCTCAGTTTAGAGGTGATTCTAGTCAGAGAAGACCACCGATACTGCGATGCAGCCAGTGTGGTAGATTACATTTAGGTCAGTGTCGTCGAGGCTCAGATGCTTGTTTTGCCTGTGGTCAAACTGGGCATATGATGCGTGATTGTCCCTCGATGGGTGGCAGAGTTGGGATTCAGCCTACCGGATCAGTAGCTGATTTTTCTTCGTCCGTGCGCCCTGTAGGGCAGACTCCCCAAATTTTAGCAGGTCATGGCCGGGGAAGAGTGGGACCATCTAGTTCGAGTGTCCCTCAATAGCCCACATTTATGGTTTAGCCGGACGACAGGATCTTGAGTCCTCCCCTGACGTGGTTACAAGTATACTATCCATATTCTCTCATGATGTTTATGTATTGATTGATCCGAGTTCTATGTTGTCTTATATCACTCCTTATATTACCGGTCGTATTGGGGTGAAACCCGAGCCCATTAAACCTTTTGAGGTGTCTAATCCTATTGGTGACCCGGTAATAGCTAGTTAAGTATATAGAAATTATGTGATTGTGGTTTGTAATCGTCAGACTATAGTAGATTTGATTGAGCTGAAAATGTTGGATTTTGATGTGATTATGGGCATGGATTGGTTGGCCTCTTGTTATGCTAATGTGGATTGTAGAACGAAAATAGTTCGGTTCCAATTTTCGGGAGAACCAATGCTTGAATGGAAGGGTAACACAGCATCCCCAAGAGGTAGGTTTATTTCCTACCTTAAGGCAAGGAAGACGATCGTTAAAGGCTATATATATCATCTAGTCCGAGTTCATAATATCAAAGCACAGCCGTCGACTTTTCAATCCATCCTGGTAGTAAATGAGTTTCCGGATGTATTCCCAGATGAACTTCTAGGTCTTCCACCGGAACGGGAAATTAATTTTACCATTGATGTGCTGTCGGACATCGAACCCATATCTATTCCTCCTTATAGGGTGGCTCCTAACGAGAATTGAAAGAGCTAAAGGCACAACTGAAAGATTTACTCGAGAAGGGATTTATTAGGCCCAGTTCATCACCGTGGGGAGCACACACGTCTTGTTTGTAAGAATGAAAGATGGGTCCCTATGAATGTGCATTGATTATAGGCAATTGAACAGGGTGACGATAAAGAATAAATATCCACTTTCGAGGATTGGCAATTTGTTTGATCAATTGCAGGGTGCTAAGTGGTTTTCAAAGATTGATCTGAGATCGAAGTATCACCGTGTAAGAGTCAAGGAGGAAGACATTCCGAAAACGGCTTTCAGAACTAGATATGGTCATTATGAATTTCGGGTGATGTCATTTGGGTTGACTAACGCTCCAGCAGTGTTTATGAATTTGATGAATAATGTATTCAGGCCTTTGCTAGATCTATTTGTAATTGTGTTTATCGATGATATTCTAGTATATTCTCAGTCAGGAGCAGAGCATGCGGATCATCTATGTACTGTCCTCGGAATTCTTCCGACTCGTGAATTGTATGCTATGTTTTCAAAATGTGAATTTTGGCTGAATTCCGTGACTTTTCTGGGCCATATTATCTTAGCTGATGGTATTCGCGTGGATACTCAAAAGATCGAGGCCGTGAAGACTTGGCTAAGGCCTACAACGCCTACAGAAGTCCGTAGCTTTCTAGGATTGACAGGTTACTATAGAAGATTTATGGAAGGGTTTTCTTCTATCTCAGCACCATTGACGAAGTTAACACAAAAATCAGAAAAATTTTAATGGACTAATTCCTGTGAACGTAGTTTCCAGGAATTGAAAGATAGATTGACTTCGGCCCCAGTCTTGACACTTCCAGAAGGATTAGAAGGCTATATTATGTATTGTGATCCCTCTGGTGTTGGGTTAGGCTATGTATTAATGCAACATGGGAAGGTTATAGCCTATGCCTCCAGACAGTTGAGGAAGCATGAGAAGAATTATCCGACCCATGATCTTGAATTGGCTGCGGTTGTTCATGCACTGAAGATATGGAGACATTACTTGTATGGTTTACATGTTGATATTTATATAGACCATAAGAGTCTTCAGTATATTTTCAAGTAGAAGGAGTTGAATGTACGGCAGAGGCGATGGTTGGAGTTATTGAAGGACTATGATGTGAGTATACTATATCATCCGGGAAGAGAAAATGTGGTAGCCGACGCTCTTAGCCGCAAATCCATGGGTAGTTTATGTGACATTCAACCGGAGAAGAAAGAATTAGTCTGTGAGCTCCATCAGCTAGCTAGCCTGGGAGTTCGTCTAATTGATTCAGGCAATGCAGGAGTTGGTATTCATAACCCAGCTATTTCATCCTTAGACATGGAAGTGAGAGAGCGCCAATATGAAGACCCCATTTAAGTCATTATAGAGATACATTTCCTGAGAAAGAGAAGTCGCCATTTAAAGTTTCTATAAATGGAGTTCTCAGGTATCGAGGTAGGCTGTGTGTGCCAGATATGGCAGGAATACGTCGTTAGATTCTGGAAGAAGCTCATTACTCCCGTTATTCTATTCACCCAGGAGCGACAAAGATCTACCATGATCTTAAGTCAATATATTGTTGGAATGGAATGAAGAAAGATATAGCAGAATTTGTAGCTCAGTGTCCGAATTGCCAACAAGTGAAAATTGAGCATCAAAAGCCAGAAGGATTTTTACAAGCCATAGAAATCCCAACCTGGAAATGGGAAGTGATCAACATGGATTTCATTGTAGGTTAACCTCGTTCCTGGCGCAAGTATGACTCCATATGGGTGATTGTTCACAGACTCACGAAATCATCTCATTTTCTTCCGGTCAGAACTACATATTCTGCAGAAGATTATGCAAGGTTATATCTTAAGGAGATAGTGCCACTTCATGGTGTCCCAGTGTCTATTATTACTGATAGAGGAGCACAATTTAAAGATAAATTCTGGAAGTCTTTTCAGGAAGGTTTGGGTACTCAAGTGAAGCTTAGTACAACAGTTCACCCATAAACTGACGGAAAAGCTGAATGCACTATTCAGACCTTCGAAAATATGTGGCAGGCATGTGTACTGGATTTCGGAGGCAATTGGGATGATCATTTGCCACTTATTGAATTTGCCTACAATAACAGTTATCATTCTAGTATTCAGATGGCGCCGTATGAAGCTCTGTATGGAAGGAAATGCAGGTCACCAATTGGATGGTTTGAAGTCGGGGAGACACAATTGATAGGTCCAGAATTGATTCAGCAAGTGGTGGAAAAGATCAAGCTTATAAGAGACCGATTGTTGACAGCCCAAAGTCGCCAAAAAATCTTATGCAGACAATCGCCGACGAAACTTGGAATTTCAAATCAATGATTGGGTATTCCTAAAAGTGTCGCCGATGAAAGGTGTAATGAGATTCGGCAAGAAGGGAAAGCTTAGTCCCCGATATGTTGGACCTTATAAGATTGTCCGCAAAGTGGGCCAAATGGCTTATGAGTTGGACTTACCTTCAAAACTTGAGCCAATTCATCCGATTTTCCCTGTGTCCATAATTCGTAAGTGCGTTGGAGATCCTTCCAGGATCATGCCGATAGATGATGTTCAAGTTACGGAGAAGTTGGCTTATGAAGAGTTACCCATTGCCATACTAGATAGGCAAGTGAGGAAACTTAGAAATAAAGAGATAGCCTCGGTTAAGGTCTTGTGTAGAAACAATAACCGAGAGGAAATGACTTGGGAAGCGGAAGAAGACATGAAGTCCAAATATCCGCAATTGTTTCCACCCCCGTAAGAGATTCAAGACGAGACGCCATTATCATAAGGTATGTAATGCTTTCTTTTAATGCTTTTAGTCGTGTGTGACCATATTTTCTTGCCATTGTGTTGTAGCCCTATAAGGTGATGTTATTGTGGGTTGTTGTGATACGATGGTAGTGCACTATTACAGGGGAAACTCTGGCGAATTTTCTGTAGAATTCCTTAGAACTTAACATTCGAGGACGAATGTTTTAAGGGGGGGGGAGAGTGTTACACCTCGAAAAATTTCATGTCGTTGTGCGGTAAATAGACTAACACAGGGTAAGATGTGTATGATGTATCTACAAGTAAGAAGGGATACTCCATGATTCTAATCAAGATTCCAAAGACATTTGAGGCAAGAGAAGAAAGTTCGTTAAGGAAAGTGAAGTATAAGTCGTTTTTTGGGAACGTTTTGCCAAGTACCGAGCTAGTGTCAATTTAATGACGTCTTGAGAAAGAGTTATAACGCTCCTTAGGTGGTAAATGAAGTGTTAAACAAGCGGTAAGAAGGTCCCATAAGGATTGGAGATCAAGCGGAGCGACGAGAACAAGTTCGGGAGGAAGGTGAGTTATACGACCCATTATACGGTTCGTATACCTTTATACGGTCCGTATGATGGTCCGTATAACAGTCACAGTGAGGGGTCATCACTGGAAGACTTATACGGTCACTTATACGGACCGTATAAAATGATACGGACCGTATAAGTATCTGTATAATTCATGACGGGCAGCCTTGTCTCTTTTTATAAATATAAGTCCCAAGTTATTATTTTCATTTCTCATTTCCTCCACACCTCTTGAAACCTCTAGAACTCTCTATACATCTTATTACCACAAATTCAAGAGATATCAAAGATCAAATACCAAAAATTAGTGGAATCAAGTGCAAGGGTGCTAACTAGGGTTAAGGGAAGCCAAGAATCTCTTTGGTGTTAAAGTTGGGATTTCTCCAAGTGAAGTATTCTCATCAAAAGCCCATTCCAACATAATCAAAGGTGAGTTTTGTATTCATTTTATGCTAATAAGAGTATTGAATGTTTGAATGACTTGGATTGAGGAAGAGAGTAGAATATGGAGTTCAAATATGGAAATAGTGACTTGACTTGAATGATAGTTCTTAACATGTTACGGGTATAATCTTGTTATGAATGATATTAAGGAATTTAAAGAAGCATTATATGTGAATGAATACAACGTTGGGTGGTAACTATGGTTATAGATGACTTTGAGAGGGAATTTTGAGAATTGAATAATGTCTAGCTTAACGAAGTTTATTGATTATGATATTATGGATGTTGTTATTGATGTTTGGGAGTTGTTATATTATGTGGAAAAAGTTGTAGAAACAAATGAAGTGCTGCCTAATTTTCGTTAGCCCTTAGTCGCCTTAGCTTAGCTTCAAGTATGTTTCTGATTATCTACTCTTAGTACGAATTCCCTTGAATGTAGAATCGTGAACTTGGAGGGAAGCGTTTAGTTGGCAAAGTTAGAGAGACGTAAAGTTATGTAAGGCTAGTCCCTTTCTTTCAAAGGCATGACTCTTATTTTGTGATTCCTTTTCTATATTCCCATGATCTTCTTACATCCTAAAAGATAACGGTTAAAGGTTCTTAAGGGCTTCCTATGAGGTAGAGATGATATATGTTCCATGATAATGATGATGATAATGATGCTATGATGAGCTCGCTATTCTTACTTTATGATTTCATTGATGTTGCTTTTTGTTGTTAGTCTCACCTCATGTTACTAATTCCTTCAGGGTGAGACATGACGATCATGACTATTCCATAACATAATCGGAGGTTACCGACCTTATGTCACTCCGATAGAGTTATAGTTTTTACTTGAGCTCTCATGCATGCTTTAGATTATGTATATGTAAGACTACACGGTGCCTAGTTGGCCGAGCAGACACCACTATGATAGGCGTAGTGGGCAGCCATGACGATGATTACACCGTGCCTATATGGCCGGCGACACCCCCCCCCCTGGACGGCTTGAGATGTTTACCCCGGACGCGGGAGGCCCGGACGCGGGCTAATGATGATCACACCGTACCTATATGGACGGGCAGTTTATATATATATATATACATGATAAGATGTTGTTTATTATGAAAGCTAGCATACATGATTCCGCCTTAAGAGGCAATCAGTTACAGGTTATCTCTTCATCTCATGTTTGCCTACTTCTTTATTACGTTGACATACATGCCTTATATACTCAGTACAATGTTCGTACTGACGTCCTTTTCTTTATGGATGCTGTGTTCATGCCCACAGGTAGACAGAGGGACAGCACAGACACTTAGGAGCTTTTCCAGCGGATTTGTAGGAGCACTCCACTACTCCGGAGTCGCCATTTCTTGGTATATTCTTTTGTGTACATATTGGGGTATGGCGGGGTCCTGTCCTGTCCTCATGATTCCAGTATTCTAGTTAGAGGCTCATAGCTACTTTTGTGTGGGTGGTAGACGCTATGTGACCCCTTCATTGTATATTTTGTACATCATTTTGTAGCCTCGTGGGCTTACGCATATATTGTTACGGGCTGCCTTCGTTGTGCCTTGGCGCCCGCCCCCGCGCGCGCCCGGGGAGGGCCAAGCGAGTGTCGGTCGTGCGGGGAGACGTGCGCGGATGAGTGTCGGCCGTGCGCGCAGGCGGTGTCGCCATGCGTGCGGAGACGGGGTCGTGCGCGCGCGGCGTGTCAGCCGTGCGCGCAGGCAGGGTCGGCCGCGCAGGCAGTGTCAGTCGTGCGCGGGCGACGTGCACCAACAAGGGGCTCCGACGGGCGAGAGTCAATAAGCATCTAGAGATGCTCTATGGCATATTATAAGAGTGCCAAGGAAGTTTAGCAAGGATCTGGGATGAGCCCGCCGGGCGCGTCGGCGGACGAGGCCACGCGCGAGCACGAGTGTCGGTCCGTGCGTTTCCGAGCTATGGATGGAATCTTGGGATTTAGGGTGAGAGGACCCTTCCTAGGATGTTAAGGAATGTGCTTACCAAGTTTGGCGTCATTTGAAGATCGTTTACCTAAGGGCTTGACTTAGCCAAGGAGCAGTGTCAGTGTCAAAGCTCCCGAAGGCTATATCTCGTTCCACGAGTATGGGGATGAGATGAAACTTCATGGAGGAGTGAAGGAAGTCAAGAGAAAGAGTTAGGAACAGACGGCGCCTCATTTGGAGTTCGGAAGAGTGAGGAAGGCCTATTGTGATTCTGCGGCAAAATGATGTCCAATGCTAAAACTTGGGTTTTTCTTTTTAAAGCATATATAAGGGGGGCAGAGGTGTCTACAGCTCAGCCAGCCTCCCCCGTGCGTGCTGTCGGCCAGTCGCACTAAGTGAGCAACCTTGAGGGAGGACCTCAAGGGCCTGCCTAGGCATCTCATAGGAGTGTCCTAGGTATCCATACGAGTTAGGGGACTCTATGGACGGCGTCGTGCCTGCGGGCCGCGTTGGGCGCACAACGAGTGCCGGAGGCTTGACGTAGGAACTGATTATGCCCCGCGGGCTATCTTTATGGATGTTAAAGACCTCCGTGCCGATTGAGTACTCGAGGCACCACTCAAGAGCCTCGTGTATTGACTTGTGAGCTTGGCTTGGGTTCAGCCTTGCAAGCAAGGGTCCGTTGGCCTAGACGTGCAGTCGTGGGGTGTGTGCACCACGAGGGATGGAAGTATGTTGCGAGGGCTATGTTTGCCAATGCCATGGGACAACCATAGGCACACACAAGAAAGAGGACCGCACCGGACAAAGGCCAAGGATTGGAAGTTGCCCTACTCGGGCGCGACACGAGGCAAGTGTCGAAGCTTGAGGATAGGAGCGCGCGCGCGGGAGCGACGCTCGGTGCGGGCGAGGGGACATGCATGTCCGTAGCCAACCCAAAGGGTGCGCATAGACGAGACCCAGCATATGAGATGCGCCACAAGAGTATGATAGCAAGACAAGGCTGAAGCCTTGACATCAAACGGGCGGCACAAGGAAAGCTAAGCCTCTGAGGCCAAGCTTCACCATAGGCATGGGGTCGTGCCAAGAAAACTTGGGATAAGGAAAGGCTGGCTTGTAGTCAGGTGGGACTACGAGCGCCGCACGGGCTATTTGTGTGCCGCTGCCGCTTAGGAGGAGTCGGCCCGTGACAGTTGGTATCAGAGCGAAGGGTGAGCATTGTGATGCTGAGTTGATATCACGTGTGATTGATATTAGCAATAGTGGATTGCAGTGCGGGTTGAAATGAAACCATTGGCGAAGGTTGATCGGCCGGGGGTCGAAAGACGGAGTGAAGCCACGGTTATGTTCACGGCTCCCGTGAGCTAAATTTTTTTAAGAGCATTGGTTGAATGTCGGCGCGAGAGATCACGTCAAAGCGAGAATGATATTCTTCGTGCCAATCGAATGGGTGAACCCGATACTGCGGTTACAAGGGATTGGTTGCGCGTATTATGGCTAGAATTTGCTTTGTCAGCCATGAACTACGACTTTCAGGATCAGGCCATTTCACAGCCGTTGTTTCCGCCATCGTCTGTGTTTTGGGAGTTGATTTTGGGGCATCCTAGTTTGATTGAGGTATCTTCAGGGGATGTCTTCCGTGCAGTGGATGCTGTTTTCAGAGGGATTACATTGAAGCATGTTTGGTTGGCTTTTGCGCCATCAGAGGATGGTCAGCTTAGTGCACCGACGTGCTATACTGTTGGGATATTATTGCAAGACGGGACAAACGGATAGCTGGAGCTCAAATGTTCTTGATTGTGATGATCCATCAGTTAGTCAGAAACTGCGGTAGCGGGGGCTAGCGGCTTTCTTTGAGCAAGGCATGGACTTGGCTAGAATATCAAGTGAAGGTAGCGAGCATTCCAGAGGGTTCACTTGCATCAGAAACTTGTCAGTTCAAAATGTCTGGTCGTGTGATGCAACAAGTCAGAGTTGTTGGCCATTTGGAAGAGGGGAAATAGGAAACAACAAATTTTCTTTCGAACAGTCTAGGCTCCCGTTGAGGAAAGGGACATGCCGATGAGTCGGGTGGTCAGGAAAAAGGCCATGTTTGCCAGGTCGAGCAACCATGTTGTGGAGAGCTACGAGCCATGGACTATAAACTTTGGGATTGATCGTGGAGATCCTAGAGGGGATGCGACGGACGCATCAGTTGAGTGTCTTTCCAGGATGGATGGACTTGAGTATTGCCTGAGGGCATTGCAAAGCGTCCTTCGAGGGTTGGACGTTATGGGGAAAATGACGGACGCCTAGCCATCTTAAGGGTTGCAATGAATGGAAGGTGAGACCCTCAAAAACCATGTCGGACAAGTGGGCTTGGTGCCTACAACATGGGGCAAGCTTGGCTTGCAGGATTGGGTGCTATGTTCGGCGGGAGACGAGCTAGCACCACAAAGTTGGAGCTACACGTTTGGAGGTGACAAAGTTAGAGCAAGGCGTGCCAGTGGGCCGCGACAACGTAAGGAATGGCCTGAGAGCAGGATTCCTTGCGGGATGATTGAATGTCACAATGAGGTGGAGGCAGCCACCATGTTTGTGAAATGGAAGGCCAAACCATTTTAATGGGGAGGCAAAATCAGAAGGGAGCCACTACAGAGGTAGGGACGCATAGACAAAAACCAAGCTGAACCGCTAGACGGAGAGGCATTGTTGGTTAGAATGTGGAATTGCGTGGAGCAGGAAGAGGACGGAGTCGAACCGCGCGAAGCGGGGAGATCCTTGAAGGATGATGGACCACTTTGTAGGGAGGCAAAGATGGAATTAGGCCAAACTGCGAGGGCAGGGCGGCAATGCTGAAGGTGAGCCAAACCACTTAGCGTGGGGAGGCAGATGTGTGGAAATGTGTCGAACCGCTAGAGTGGGGCGATACAAGAGTTGGCCGAGGAGGCAGTGTGCTGAATCACGGATGTGAGGAGGCGAAGGTAAAGTGGGGTTAGCTAAGCTTCGAATTGGATGGGTTTCCAAGTTTGAGAATGTGGTCCTTTCCAGAGCAGAGAGTACTGGGGTACACCAAACAACCGGGGAACCATAGATATGGAACCAAGTACTGAGGTACACCGGGAGAGTAAGGGATCTGCCGAGGGAGTGACAGTTTGAGAACAAAGATGTTGTTCAGAATGGGTGAAGCTACCACTTTGAGGAAATGAAGTACTCACCAGGAGTACGTCCCAAGAACTTGACAAGTGCCAAGAAGGTGCAAAGTATGCAAGTGCCAAAGACACCACCGTGGAGCGTGGGTCATGCAGGGGCCGTATTAGATGTCAAAAGGGGACAAGATTGGATTTGAAAAGCCGCTAGTGTCAGTGTGTGGGCAAGTTAACTTTGATTTATGGGGTCGAGACTCGATTTGTTTATGCAGCTGATATAGCGGGATCTTGCGGAGGGAAACGGACAAGGACCATGAGGGAATGGTTGGCAAAGGTTGCCACATCGAGGGATGCCTACCTTGACAAGCAAGGAAAAGTGTCTTCCACTTTTAGTGGGAGAGTGTTCGCCTATGAAGAGGCGTTGGGCCAATATGAAAATTGAAGGACGATTGTCTTCTGAAGAGAACGGTAAAAAGGGGGCTGCGAAGGTCGCAGTGGGACTGTGGAAGTCCCACCAATGGGTGCTAAGTCCAAATTACCAAGAAAGGAGACAAAGGTTCCAGATCAGATGAAGGCCGTGAGGAACATGGTGTGGATGACAGGCGGTCACCACAAAGTTAGTCACCAGAGGGTGCAAGTGCGGAGGCACTTTCCAAGTGGGGTGCAGTGGCACGCTTGGGAGAAACTAGGGAGGAGAAGTGCATGGGGCACGACTCCATTTTTAAGAGGAGACGAGATGGGTGTTAGACCCAAAGGACTAAGGAAGGGGATGTGAGACCCCGAGGGGGCAAACTCCGGGTTGACGTGGACGTGTCTATGTCATCGAGGACGATGACGAGCTTGAGTGGGGGAGAATGTTACGGGCTGCCTTCGTTGTGCCTTGGCGCCCATAACCCCTGCGCGCCCCAGGAGGGCCAAGCGAGTGTCAGTCGTGCAGGAGACGTGCGCAGATGAGTGTCAGCCGTGCGCGCGGGCGGTGTCGCCATGCGCGCGACGGGTCGTGCGCGCGCGGCGTGTCGGCCATGCGCCCGGGCGGGGTCGGCCGCGCGGCAGTGTCAGTCGTGCGCGGGCGACGTGCACCAACAAGGGGCTCCGACGGGCGAGAGTCAATAAGCATCTAGAGATGCTCTATGGCATATTATAAGAGTGCCAAGGAAGTTTAGCAAGGATCTGGGATGAGCCCATGGGCCGTCGGCGGACGAGGCCACGCGCGAGCCTGAGTGTCAGTCCCGTGCGTTTCCGAGCTATGGATGGAATCTTGGGATTTAGGGTGAGAGGACCCTTCCTAGGATGTTAAGGAATGTGCTTACCAAGTTTGGCGTCATTTGAAGATCGTTTACCTAAGGGCTTGACTTAGCCAAGGAGCAGTGTCAGTGTCAAAGCTCCCGAAGGCTATATCTCGTTCCACGAGTATGGAGATGAGATGAAACTTCATGGAGGAGTGAAGGAAGTCAAGAGAAAGAGTTAGGAACAGACGGCGCCTCATTTGGAGTTCGGGAGAGTGAGAAAGGCCTATTGTGATTCTCTGGCAAAATGATGTCCAGTGCTAAAACTTGGGTTTTTCTTTTAAAGCATATATAAGGGGGGCAGAGGTGTCTACAGCTCAGCCAGCCTCCCCCATGCGTGCTGTCGGCCGGTCGCACCAAGTGAGCAACCTTAAGGGAGAACCTCAAGGGCCTGCCTAGGCACCTCATAGGAGTGTCCTAGGTATCCATACGAGTTAGGGGACTCTATGGACGGCGCCGTGCCTGCGGGCCCGCGTTGGGCGCACAACGAGTGCCGGAGGCTTGACGTAGGAACTGATTATGCCCCGCGGGCTATCTTTATGGATGTTAAAGACCTCCGTGCCGATTGAGTACTCGAGGCACCACTCAAGAGCCTCGTGTATTGACTTGTGAGCTTGGCTTGGGTTCAGCCTTGCAAGCAAGGGTCCGTTGGCCTAGACGTGCAGTCGTGGGGTGACGCTGCACTACGAGGGATGGAAGTATGTTGCGAGGGCTATGTTTGCCAATGCCATGGGACAACCATAGGCACAGGAAAAGAGGACCGCACCAGACAAAGGCCAAGGATTGGAAGTTGCTCCACTCGGGCGCGACACAAGGCAAGTGTCAAGCTTGAGGATAGGACTGTGCGCGCAGGAGCGACGCTCAGTGCCAGGCGAGGGACATGCATGTCCGTAGCCAACCCAAAGGGTGCGCATAGACGAGACCCAGCATATGAGATGCGCCACAAGAGTATGATAGCAAGACAAGGCTGAAGCCTTGACATCAAACGGGCGGCACAAGGAAAGCTAAGCCTCTGAGGCCAAGCTTCACCATAGGTATGGGGTCGTGCCAAGAAAACTTGGGATAAGGAAAGGCTGGCTTGTAGTCGGGGGACTACGAGCGCCGCACGGGCTATTGTGTGCCGCCGCCGCTTAGGAGGAGTCGGCCCGTGCATTCACAAATACACCAGCCATAAGTAACACAATAACCACAGACCTCAACATAACTCTCAAATCATTTGCTCTTGTTTCGAACAATCCCCCTTTTTATCCTTAATCAATCTTAGTCTAGATTAGAGGTTCAAGCTTATGATTTACAACTTCATGAAATTCCATCTTTACTATAGGCAAGACTCACCAGTTTAACTAATATTTAAGGCCTATTATTTAATTCTCAATGCTAAGGTACAGACTTATCTTCTCCAACTAGCCCCCATACATTTGCAACATTAATTCCAGCCTAAGATGATAGATAATCATAAGATAAGGCAAGAGAACTCACCCCCAAAAGAAACAAATTCAAGAACTCTCCAAGTTACCCTAAGTACTCTCTAGAACTCGAGTTAATTCAACCCTCATCATTAATTTATCACTTGATGTCCTACTCAGTTTCCACTCCACATCCCAACTATTTATCCAAGGACTTACAACCACAACTAAACATGCAAGTCAATGTACAAACATGCTACAGACTTACCCATAACCTTAGAATTCCCGAGGGAGGTATAAGATGCCAATTGTTCCTTTCCTAATAGTGGAGATTAATCTATCCAATGTTCTCTTCTTTATAAGATTATGCAAACAAAATAACCGGGTATAAATTACAACCCATACAACTAAACTTCAGGTCACCACTAGAAACTGAACTTGGATTATGCGTCCAAATCAGGAAGACGCATCTAGTAGCATACCAGGCCATGCCATAACACAAACTGCTAGTGTAAGAGTTTAGGAAAGGGGTTTCCACCATTCGTGGAAGAATAAGACAAGGAAGTGCAGATACCAATTGGAATCGTCTAGATACCAATTTGAATGAAGTAGCACGAAAGAATGAAAAAAGTGAAAGTTTCCTAAATGTCTCATAGCCTCTCGCAGATAGGTACGGAGCTCTTCGTACCGATCCGCAAGACTCTACTAGACACGTCCTTGTACAACGAGATTCACGAACCTAGGCTCTGATACCAACTGTCACGACCCTAATTACCGATCGTGCGGGCACCTACTTTATTATCACTAGTAGGCGAACCCTTACCCGTTAACCCTTTAATCACTAGCCAATTTTAACTTCTCTAATCATTTATACTTAAACAATCAATGACCATGTGAATGAATAAATAGTCTACCAAGTCATAAATAATAAATAATATAAGTGCGGAAGTCTTAACTATTACACCCCCAAAATCTGAAAGTCATCGTACAAGGACTCTAACCAATAATGTCTAAAAAATGAAGTATATCTCAAATATAATAACAATCAATGTCTGGAATGAAAGTAGACATCTGGAATGAGAGATCTTCAGGTGGCATGGCTTGGATAGAAGCTCACCCTCGGATATGATCGAGCAAACTAGCTTCAAGCTAGAGATATAGTCTGGATGAAATCTCTGAAACACAATCTGCACTCAAAAAGGGTGCAGCAAGGTAGTATTAGTACAAACACTATGTACCGGTAAGCATCATAGGCCGACTAAGATTAGTTCACACATATAAGTATAAAATCAACAAGATAAACATATAGGCACTTAACACTCAAACCCAAGTCAAAGAATATCCCATAACAGAGTCACAACCTAAGATGAAGCTTCTAACCCACAAGTCTGTCAAGTTTCAATAATCTCACCTGATAATCACAAGTCCAACTTTCTTCCCTAGGTAGAGTCACTAATCCACAATTTAACTCAGTCAATGATTATATCAATACCGCAACAGCCGCTTTAACAAACACACCAAAAGCATAACTAAACGAGCCATATAATAATGCAGAATAAAATGCAATGATGTGCAATGCAAAATATGATGATGTGCTATGCACTGGCCAAATACACACTGTACACACATGCTAACTGATGTCATTGCTCAGTAGTCATGACCAGCAGGGGACCCATGGTGTCCATGTACCACTCATTCCGGAATATGCCTCGGACCCGAGCACAAACCCCCGCTCCGGAACGAACCTCGAACGCGGGACATATCAATGTACCTCTAGTTTTAGGAACGAACCTCGGACCACGAGCTCACAACTAGGCCACATCCTCACGCCCGGTCAAATGTGCCTTTTCATATGTATAGTAACACTGTCACATCACTCTCAATGATCAATTTATCAAGTACCATGTATCAAATAGTATCACAAGAAGATTATATTAGCTTCTTCACTAATTTCACATCACAATGTATGTCTGAACGTATTCCAGTTCACTAGTATGTATAGACTATGAACAATTAGCAATATTAATGATAAACACAAGGCATCAAGCCACAAGTCTTCCAAACCATTTCCGTCGTGTATGAGTGTATGAATGCATAAATGAGTGTAAACGTGGTAAATCAATGCAAACCAATAAAGCAACAGTGAAGGTACAAGTCACAAAGCCACAAGTCATATCAAGACTTAGATCAACTCAGCCATGAAATGAATCATACAAACCGTCTCAACCAACATAAGAGTCTATGTCCCTCTTTACTTCCTCATATAGCAAGTACGCCTCACAACTAAGTCTTGTATCACTAAGAAGCTCCACTTTTCTATATATTATCATCAATAGTAATTCATACATCAAGTTTTCATCTACGTATTGTGTAAGTTTATATCACAATTCAAGCCTAAACTCATTATCCTTCCTTTCTCCGATAATATATGTCACAATAAGAGAGAACTGAGTACAACACGACAATTTAGGTAATAAGTCTAATCACAATAACAGGGCAACCAGCCACCATCAACAACAATCAACCCAATAGAAATCCATCTCGAAACGCCACAGTATGAATACAACTACATCTCATATTTCAATACATAAAGTAATGGCAACGAGCCCACAAAATCAGAAGTCATCCCAACCTAGCTAATATCCAACCAACACACCATGTCCGAAGACCTAATCATGCTTTCTCCCATCAATTCTACACAATACATACGTTTCGCTAATCAAAGTCCAACCAAAGTAAGACATAACCTACCTCGAATGCAGAGCAAGAGCCACGAACTACTCCACACGAGCCTTCTGTTTTCGAAACGCCATCAAAGTCTAACAATATGATGCTGAGTAAGCAACAAACCACGTATTTAAACAAGAACAATAATTTGGGGAAGAAGACCCACTTACTTCTACCCTTTTCAATTGGTGAGACAATCCATTAATGGTGAATTTATCATAACTTCTATCTCTACAATCATTAACCTTCAATCCATAGGTTTCTAATCAATTTTACCCCTTTCAAACAAATTTTAGGACAAAGCTTCCATTTTTATTAGAACCCTAGGCCTCAATTCACTTAGTATATAGTTCTAAGGACTCAATTCATGATTAGGAGGAGTTAATCTGAGCCATTAGAGGATAATTAGGTGATAACTACCATAACCCATCAAGTTTAAAAGGTTTATAAATTTCTAGGGTTTCTATTACAATTCCACCATTAAAGACCCACAAAGGGGATGAAAATCATGAAGGAGAAACGGAATGATAGAAAGGGATAGATGAGACTTACCTCTCAAGAGTTTTTGCCCTAGCTTGGAATTTCACCCTAGGTGCTTGTTGGGAACTGTGTTGGTGTTTTTTGAACTTAGAAAGGGAGACTAAGTGTTATAAAATCAAAGCACAAAGCTTCCGACTACCGCTTACGGCTGTCGTTTCACCGCCGCAATGTCTGCGATGGACCGCTGCAGCGGTCCCGTTATGGTGGTCAACTGACCGCTATAGCGGGCCAAGGGAATCCGCATCACCGCTGTGGCGGTCCATCCACCGCTATAACGGTATAGCCGTAGCGGCCAACCGCCCGCCACAGCGGCAACAGTGAAAATGGATGGCCGCTGGCAGCGGTCCACCCACTGCTATAGCGATACCACCGCAGCGGTACTCCCACCGCTACAGCGGTCCCATTTAGGCAAAGGAGCTTGACTTTTTGTCTAGTTTTTCCCCTATCACCCAGCACTTCAACTGAGGCCTTAAAAACACAAACAAAACATGTATATATTCATAAAGACATCATACGAATCCACCCGTGGCCTCGAAATTCCCAACGGAGTTCTAATTCTCTACGTCACCCCCCAATGGACTCGATAAAATCAAACAACAACCACAAACAAGTCAAGTTTCAGCTCTTAGGCTTACACAATCGAGTTTTTATTAGCTCGTTCTACCCTTGGAAAGGTTCTATTTGGTGGGGTGATCCTACATTTCCCATAACGACCGGAAGGGTCGTTACAACAACCTTGGATCACGGATTCTCATCTCTTTTGTACACAACCTGGCAAAGACCTCGAATGTTCCGTTATCTTACTTATCATCATTAGTACTAAATCACAATTCATATCAATGCATCATAAGGAATGGAAGTGTATGTCATGAAAGATATCATAAAAGAACAATAAACCATAGTCAAAATCTCGTCCGTGTCTTATCATAAGAACACATCATAGGTCAAGCCTAATATCATGATTCTTGCTTTCTCCGATGATAAGTAACATAAGAAGAGGGAGATGAATGCATACGCAAGTCACAACATATCAAATAAGGCGACAAGCCCAATCACAACAAATAAGGTGACAAGCCCACAAACAACAACAACCAACCTAATAGAATTCCATCCCAACTCCATTCCCGAAGGCCTAGCATGCTTTCCCCTTCAATATATACTCCTACATATGCTACACTAATTGGAGTCTAACCGAAAGGCCTACCTCGATGCCGAGCGGGTGCCACGAACTATCCAACACGAGCCTTGTCCTTCCGAATGTTCGAAGTCTATTCAACAACGCATTCTATATTAGAAAAGAAGATTAACGATACCCATATTGCTACAATATTATTTGAATCTGAAGTAACCCTTTTAAAGAGGAAAATCGGGCCCACTAGGGCAAAATAGGAATTTTGAGTAAAAATCAGTATATCAACACTTAGGGAGTCCAATACTATCCCTCAATTACTAATTAAGCTCAATTAATCGTCAACTTCACCATTTAGTCAAAAACCTTCAATTTAGAAAGAAACCCTAACTTTCTATATTCATAAACCATGAAATTTAGAATGATTCAATTTAGTAACTACTTAATCCAAGAATTCATGACTAGATTAGACAAGATTTACCAACAAGAACCCAATTTCATAGCATAAGATATCACGATGACAAACTTAGAGTATACAACTTACTTTCCAACTAACCCCTTTAATTCATCATAGATTTTAACTTAGACAATAGATAAACATAAATTAGGGTCAAAGGAACTTACTCAAAGATGATTCAAGTCTAGTTTCTCTTCAAATCGCCTCTAGAACTCCTTAGGTTTCAATTTGTTGAATGGGAGAAGAATGGTTCGAAATGGGAAATATAAGGGGATTCTGTTCAGCGGTCGCTGCTTACGCGGTGCAGGACCCGTTTACCCTATCCCGCCTTGGCGAATCTCATTTAATGACTCAGCTCCCGCGGCATCAGACCAAGTTCTGCATGGGCAGACCTGCAGAGGTGGAGACACTCCCTGTAAAGGCAGGACACCAGAAAACCAGAAAATCTAATTTTTATCAAGTTTCACCCAAAATCCCGACATCTACCAGAGACTCGCCGGATACAAACTGAACATATAGACACATGTAAAAACGTGCAAAGAAATTAACTGTGGCCTCAAAATTCCCAGCGGAGGTCACCTTGACTCGATCAACCCCCAAGCAGCCAAAACCAAGTTTCCATGCAAGGGTATAAAACATCCCACCAAGTAATAATCGACCCTCCGGACCCATCCGAATGCCTCGGGAGCCAAACTAAACATCCCACCAAGTAATAATCGACCCTCCGGACCTTATGGATTTGAGGAAATTTCAAAAAAGGTCTGTTTACTTAAAGTCAACTATCGGTCAAATATTTTTCACTTTATGGTTCTAACTCCCTCTAATACTATCAAAACTCGCCCGATGACCTCGAGAACCGTGTTGCCCATCCCTCAGGGTCAAAAGTACTCTAACGGAGCTAGAGGAAGGGTCAACGGGGGTAAAAGGGTCAAAACGTACGTAACGACCAAACGGGTCGTACATCAGATACCAATTAAACAACCGTTCGTTCTCGAATGGAGAACGACGAAAATGAAGGAAAGGTACCTGAGTCGGTGAAAAGCTAGGGATATCTCTCTCGCATATCTGCCTCGGTCTCCCAAGTAGCCTCCTCGACAGGACGGTGCTTCCATTGCACCTTAGCTGACGCAATCTCCTTAGACCTCATCTTTCTCACTTTCCTATCTGAAATCGCTATCGGCTCTTCCTCGAAAGACGGATTCTGATAGAACAATACCGAATCCCAATGAATGATATAAGAACCGTCTCAATGATAGTTCTTTAACATAGAAAAATGGAATACCGGTTAAACACCTGACAAGCCTAGTGGCAAACATAAGCCACCTGTCCAACACGACGGAGAATCTCGAAGGGACCAATAAACCTCGGACTCAACTTGCCCTTCTTCCCAAATCGCATTACACCCTTTATGGGTGAAACCTACAACAGGACATTCTCACCAACCATAAACTCTAAATCACTAATCTTCCGGTCTGCATACTCCTTTTATCTACTCTGAGCTTCCAGAAGCTTTTCCTGAATCAATTTCACTTTGTCCAAGGACTCTCTCAACAAAATCGTACCCCAAGGTCTCACTTCAAAAGCATCAAACCACTAAATCAGAGAATGACATCTCCTACCATACAACGCCTCGAACGGTTCCATGTCGATACTCGAGTGATAATTATTGTTGTACGCGAACTCTGCCAACTATAAGAACTGGTCCCAATGACCACCAAAGTCGATAACACATGCTCTCAACATGTCCTCGAGCATCAGAATAGTCCTCTCAGACTGACCATTGGTCTCAGGGATGATACGCGGTACTAAGATCTAACTGAGTACCTAACTCCTTCTGCAAAGTCCTCCAGAAATAGAAAGTAAACTAACTGCCTCCATCTGAGATGATGGAAATGGCCACTCCATGCAATCGGACGATCTCTCTAATATAGATTCGTGTCAACTACTTGGCATTGTAAGTCTTTTGAATCGGAATGAAGTGCGCAGACTTAGTCAACCCATCCACAATAACCCAAATCGAATAAAACTTGCCCAAGGTCTTCGGAAGACCAACCACAAAATCCATAGCGATTCTCTTCAATTTTCACTCTGGAATAGGTATCCTCTGAAGCACATCACCTTGTCTCTGGTGCTCGTACTTAACTTACTGGCAATTCAAAAACTGAGAAACAAAATTCACGATGTCCCTCTTCATCCTACCCCACTAATAGTGTTGCCTCAAACCACGATATATCTTTGTTGCACCCGGATGAATAGACTATCTGAAACTATGAGCCTCCTCCAATATCAAATGTATCAAACCATCCACACGAGGAACTTAAATGTGCCCCTTAATCCTTAAGACACCCTCACTATCAAGCATGGTCTCCTTGGCCTCACCACTCAACACCTTATCCCGAATCTTACACAACTTCGCATCATCGAACTGTTGTGCCTTAAACTACTCCAAAAGAGATGACCACGCCTCAACACAAGCCAGAACCTTGCCAGGTTCTGAAATATCCAATCTCACAAAGCTATTAGCCAAAGTCTGAACCTCCATGGCTAAAGGACGCTCCTCAACAACCAAACGAGCTAAGCTACCCATACTCACCGCCTTTCGGCTCAACGCATCAGCTACCACATTTGCCTTGCCCGGATGGTAAAGAATGGTGATATCATAACCTTTAAGAAACTCCACCCATTTACGCTGACTCAAATTGAGATCCTTCTGATTGAACACATGCTGAAGACTGCGATGATCGGTGAACACCTCACAATGAAACCCATACAAATAATGCCTCCAAATCTTCAACGCGAAGGCTACCACCGCCAACTCCAAATCATGAGTGGGGTAGTTCTTCTTATGAACCTTCAATTGCCTCAAAGAATACGTGATTACCTTGCCCTCTTGCATCAAAACAAAACCCGAACCGATGCGAGAAGCATCATAATATACGTTAAAGTCCTTACCCTCCACGGGTAATGCCAAAATCAGGGCTGAAGTCAACAATGCCTTGAGCTTTTGAAAGCTCTCTTTAAACTCGTCGTACCACTGGAAAGGAACATTCTTCTGAGTCAACCGAGTCAAATGCGAAGCAATCGATGAAAACCCTTTCACAAACCAATGATAATAGCTCATATGGCCCGCAAAACTATGAATCTCAGTTGCTGAAGTAAGCCTCACCCAATCCCTCACGGCCTCGATCTTCTTGGGATCAACCATAATCCCGTCCTTAGACACAACATGACCCAGAAATGCCACAGAACTAAGCCAAAACTCACACGTAGATAACTTGGCATACAATTTCTTTTCCATCAATAGACCAAGCATGATCCTCAAGTGCTTCTCACGCTCTTCCTTACTTTGAGAATATACTAAGATGTCATCAATGAACACAATCACGACTAAATCCAAATACGGCTTGAAGATACCATTCATCAAATCCAGAAACATTGCGGGGGCATTGGTAAGCCCGAAAGGCATAACCAGCAACTCATAATAACTATAACGGTTCCTGAAAGCTGTCTTCGGAATATCCTCTGCTCGAATCTTTAACTAATGATACCCTAACCTCAAGTCAATTTTAGAGAAGATCGATGCACCTTGAAGCTGATCGAATAAGTCATCTATGTGGGGTATCAAATACTTGTTCCGAATAGTAACCTTGTTAAGTTGCCGATAATCGATACACATACGTATAGAACTATCTTCTTCTTCACGAATAGCATGGGAGCACCCTAAGGAGAAACACTAGGACGAATGAACCCCTTGCTCAACAGATCCTGCAATTGTTCCTTTAACTCTCTCAACTTGGTGGAGTCATACGGTACGGTGGAATAGAAATAGGCCGAGTGCCTGGCTCCAGGTCGATAAAGAAATCGATATCACGGTTAGGTGGCATACCAGGCAAGTCTGTAAGAAAGACCTTCACGAACTCGCTAACTATAGGAACAGATTCCAAGGAAGGCATATCCATGCTCGTATCTCGAATATGAGCCAAATATACTAGACATCCTCTATCCACTAACTTCATCGCCCAGAGGTACGAAATGATCTTCTTAGGAGCAGGACTGGGAGTACCCTTCCATACCAAACGCAGAATGTCGAGCATAGCTAACATGACTGTCTAAGATCGCATGGTACGGAGATAACTAATTCATACCCAAGATAATATCAAGGTCCACCATAATAAGGATCACCAAATCTACCCACGTATCATAGCCCATAAGAGTAACCATGAAAGACCGATAGACTCGATCTACTACCACAGAATCTCCAACCGGAGTAGGCCCACATATGGGTACATTAAGAATATCACAAGTCATATCCAAATCCAGTAGAAAAGTAGGTAGACACATATGAGAAGGTAGAACTCGAATCAAATAAAACCGAAGCTGCCCGATGACAAACAGAGATGGTACCTGTGATGACTGCATCAGAAGCCTCTTTCTCTGGTCTACTAGGGAAGACATAATAATGGACCCGTCCGCCACCGTACTGCGCATCACCACGACCACTCTAGCCTGACTGAGCTCTTCCTCGAGAACCCTGAGAACCACCCCTGCCAGGTTGATACCCACCTCTAGCAGACTGAGAACCACCGGGACTGTCTGAGCACCGCCCCTACTCTAATGTCCACCCCTACTGACTAAATGTGTTGGAGTCTTGGGAATCTGAAATCTGGAACCCTGCTGGGCCCCACTTAGTCTAGGCTGGGACACTCTCTGTAAAAGTGGCACATGTCGCCACACTCATAGCATCTAACCTTCCGAGGCAGTGACACAGAAGCTGAAGAACCGGTATAACCACCACGGTCTGCAAGTTGAGAAAAAGGAACCCCTAAAAGTCTGCCCAGTACTATAACCACTCTGCCTCGAGGGACCACTAGATAATGCCTGGAGCGTTGACTAGATGGGGTGGCCAGGATAATATTTATGATTCTTGCCTGACTGGCCCCTACCTCCCTAAGCATAACCACTAAAACTGCCAACTTGATGGGCCCTCTTGTCACCACTCCTACTGTGTACTGGGAGCCTAGCAAACTCCTTACTCATAGCATGATCCACCACTGATTGGAATGAAGACCCTATGGCAACAAGTTGAAGACAAGCCAAATGCAACAGAAGTACCAATCCCCTGACAAACCTCATAACCTTCTCGGCCTCGATAGGAATCAATTGAAAAGCATAGCGAGCCTGGGAAAGGAATCAGGCCTCGTACTCAGCAACAGACAAACCACTCTACTCCAGGTTGTTGAACTCGTCCCTTCTTATATCCCTTAGAGTACGGGAGACGTACTTCTCTAAGAATGCCTGATAGAACTAAACCCAAGACAACGAAGGCAACCCAACTGGCCGACGCTTGACGAAAGAGCTCCACCATATCTTAGCATCACCGGGCAACTGATACAATACATAATCATCCCCATGTGAATCAACAATACCCACCTTGTACAACCTCTCATGACTATCAACTATAAACTCATAGGCATCCTCAGATGGAGGGCCAAAGAACTTCGGCGGCTACATCTTAATAAATCTGGCAAACAACTACGATCTCTGTGAACGGGCCGGGCCGGATAAGGGCCTGGAGCACACGCGGTGCCGGGATCTCGTTGATACGGGGAGCTATAGCGTCGCAGTGGTCGCATCCTCCCGAGTCCGGCCCGGCGGGAGTCTGCACTCCCGCTCTAGTCTGAGATCTACCTGAAGTGGCTGGAAGGCCATCCACTGCATGCATCCCATCAAGATAGTGCAGAATATGGACCATGGTGTCCTGAAACACAGGAATAGAAATCATCTCGGGCAAAGCCTGGGCTGGTCCCAGCTCTACCTCATTCATGGACTAGTGCTTGGGCTAATGCTCTGGCTCTGGAGAAAAGAATCTAGCTCGTCTCCGACCAACCACAGAGGCCCTGACCTTGGCTGGTGTTGCACCACAGCCTCTGCCATGGCCACAGCCATGTCCTAGTGCTTTAGCCCTAGCGGCGTGCTCAGGCACCTCATCCCTCGTAGTAGTAGCACGGTTCCTCAACATCTGTGAGAGAATAGAAGTGAAGTTAGATACCAATTAGAACATCCTAGATACCAATTTGAATACTCTAATTACCAATTTGAAATGAAGTAGCACGAAAGAGTGAAAGAATTGAAAGTTTCCTTAATGTCCTATAGCCTCTCGCAGATAAGTACGCAGCTCATCGTACCGGTCGACAAGACTCTACTAGACATGCTATTGTACTTATAAGACCGGGTAACCTAGGGCTCTGATACTAACTTGTCACGACCCAACTCGTGCATCGTACGAGCACACACACTAACCCTCCTGGTGGGCGAACCCTTCCTTTACTCAATAATTCATTTTAAGCATACCAAAAGGAAATAGTGTTATCTAAGGAGTCTCAACATATAAATAACTACTAAGTGCAGAATACTCATACAAATGCCTAAAAATCTGGTCTAAGTACAAATCAGCAATGAAGAATGGATGTAAGAGTGTATGCATATGCAATGCAATGCACTGGACAAATACCTCGAACCTGTACACATATGCTACGGATGGAAACCTCCACGTCTCAATAGTCATGACCCATGGGGGCCCTGAAAAGTCCATGTACTCCCTCGTGCCGGCAAGAAACCTCGGGTAATGAGTATAACACATTCTAGTAACAACCTTGGATCACGGATTCTCATCTCTTTTGTACACAATCCGGTAAAGACATTGGATGTTCCTTTGTCTCACTTATCATCATCAATACCAAGTCATAGTTCATATCAATGTATCATATAGAATGGAAGTGTATGACATGCAAGATATCATAAAAGAATAATAAATCTTATTCAAAATCTTATCCGTGTCTTATCATAAGCACACATCATAGATCAAGCCTAATCTCATGATTCTTCCTTTCGACGATGATAAGTAACATAACAAGAGGGAGATGAATGCATATGCAAGTCAAAACATATCAAATACGGCGACAAGCCCACAAACAACAACAACCAACCTAATAGAATTCCATCCCAACTCCATACCGGAAGGCCTAAAATGCTTTCCCCGTCAATATATACTCCTACATAGAACTATGAGAGTTTGCTTTTTATCTTTCTCAGAGCGGTCTGATCAAATAGGGGATATGCTACACTAATTGGAGTCTAACCGAAAGGTAAACCGTAACCTACCTCGATGCCGAGCGGGTGCCACGAACTATCCAACACGAGCCTTGCCTTTCTGGGGAGCTTCCGAATGTTTGAAGTCTATTCAATAATGCATTCTATTTTAGAAAAGAAGACTAACGATACCCATATTGCTACAATACTATTTGAATCGAAAGTAGCCCTTTTAAAGCGGAAAATGGAGCCCACAAGGGTGAAATAAGAATTTTGGGTAAAAATTGGTAAATCAACACTTAGGGAGTCCTATACTGTCCCTCAAGTACTAATTAAGCTCAATTAATCATCAATTTCACGGTTTAGTAAAAAAAAAACCCAATTTAGAAGGAAACACTAACTTTCCATATTCATAAACCATGAAATTTTGAATGATTCAACTTAGTAACTACTTAATCCAAGAATTCATGACTAGATTAGACAAGATTTAACAACAAGAACCACATTTCATAGCATAAGATATCAAGATGACAAACTTAGAGTTTACAATTTACTTTCCAACTAACCCCTTTAATTTATCATAGATTCTAACTTAGACAATAGATGAACATAAATTAGGGTCAAAGGAACTACTCAAAGATGATTCAACTCTAGGTGCTCTTCAAATCGCCTCTAGAACTCCTTAGGTTTCAATTTGGTGAATGGGAGAAGAATGGTTTGAAATGAGAAATATAAGGGATTCTGTTTAGCAATCTCCGCTTATGCGGTGCAGGACCTATTTACGCAATCCCGCCTTGGTGGATAACCGTCCACTGAGGCGGATATCATATAATGACTCAGCTCCCGCGTCTGTGGGCCAAGTCCTGCATGGGCGGACCCGTAGAGACGGGACACCAGAAAACCAGAAAATATAGTTTTCACCAAGTTTCACCCAAAATCCTGACATCCACCCAAGACCCCCTGGATACAAACTGAACGTGTAGACACATGTAAAAATGCGCTACGAACTCAACGGAGGTCACCTTGACTCGGTCAACCCCCGAGCGACCAAAACCAAGTTTCCAACCAAGGGTACAAAACGCTCCCGAATGCCTTGGGAACTGAACGAAACATCCCACCAAGTTATAATCGACCTCCGGACCTCATGAAATAAACAGAATTCCCAAAAAGGTATGTTTCCTAAAAGTCAACTCTCGGTCAAACGTTTTTCACTTTAAGGTTCTAACTTCCTCAAATACTATCAAAACTCGCCCGATGACCTCGAGAACTATGTCGGCCATCCCCGTGGTCAAAAGCACTCTAACGGAGCAAGAGGAAGGGTCAACGGGGGTAAAAAGGTCAAAACACACTTAACGACCAAACAGGTTATTACATCAACTTAATTTCTGAAATGCTCTTTGCAACTTGAATTAATTCAACCCATTATTGATCTACCACTTCAAATGTCCTTATTGACCGACTCCTCACTCAAGGGTCTTAAACGATAATTGCCCATGAAGAACCACTTCTTGCCTCATTTTGTCAAACCCGAACATCTCTAACCATAGTGCGATTATTCCTATCATTCGACACACCCACAAGTCATGACACCAGTAATTGTAGAAATATTCACGCATTAAACTTTATATACTATGCCCACGATTCTTATCGAAGAACTAAATGCTATACCCGGTAATTCCTTAAAAAGAAGACTTCATCCCTATCCACCGCTAGACTTATCCTCATTAGCCTACGACTTAATCGAACATGCCAACTTATCTATGAACCCTTACATCCACTCTACATCAAAAAAAGCCGCAACATAACTCACAAATCAACAAGCTCTTGGTTCAACGATCCCTTTTTATCACTAACCTCGAGACACTGAATGATCACACGAATGCACCCTTTATTGAAGAATCACCATTGTCCATTCCCCTAAGTTTCACTCATCATAAGTAACCTTGCCACCTGACCTAGAACGATAGCAATTTATTGAAAGACCCTCAAACCACTAGTTATTTTTCCACCATTACAATCCTGACATGTCAAAGCCTAACTTAACTTTTCATACCTTATACGACATCCACCCTCGCACATCTAGCAACCTTATCTTGACGAGCACGTCAGATACTAATTGTTCCCTCCATATAGCGAGATTGATCTATCCAAATTTTCTTCTTTACACCCCCGTCCGATAGGCTAACGAAGTACCTTTACCATTATATCCCAAGAATTCTTACTTCCTCATGCCTTATCACACAAGTCGTCCTTTCTGTCCTTATCCTCAACTTCTCTTCTACGTATTAACACGGCCAACATCCTCTTGTCAAATCCAATGATCCTTCCTAAGCTTACACTTGTTTCCATATATCGAGATCTATACTCTGCCACTGTTGAACTATTGACTTTCCATTTGTACACTCGTGCCACACAAACTATCATAACAAACTCTAACAATGCTAAAACTGTCCCAAACCAATCACACCTCGAGCAAATCATTCTTGTTAAGCCATAATTGCACTTCAGCGACTTCCGAGCAACCCATTGCTAAAAATATGGAGATCACATGGTCCTCTGTATTATCTCTCCTACTTCCTAAGAATTCCCAAAATAAACAAGTCTTAATCATAACCCCACACAATTGAATCTTCAAGTCATAATAGGAAATTGAACCTATGTTACGCATTCGTATCAGATTGATACATCTCGTACCATACCGTGCCACGTCATGTCAAACTACTCATTTAAGAATTCAAGAAAGTGTTTTCACCATCAGGGAGAGAATAGAAATGAAGTCAGATACCAATCTGGACCAATCAGATACCAATTTAAATAACGTAGCACAAAAGAAGTAAAAGAATTGGAAGTTTCCTAAATGTCCTATAGCCTCTCGCAGATAAGTGCGGAGCTCTTCGTTCCTATCTGCAAGAATCTACTAGACATACTCTTTTACTTGTAAGACTAGTAACCTAGGGCTCTGATACCAACTTTGTCACGACCCAACTCGTAGGTCGAGCGGGCACCCACGCTAACCCCCTGGTGGGACAACCCTTCCCTTACTTATTTTATTTAAAATAAAACATGCATAAATTAAGACAAAAAGACAAGCACTCTCTATATATATAAGTACTAAATAGTGCGGAAATGCAAGGCATATCCAACAGATCGGGTCTGAAACATAGTACAAGAGCCACTAACAATAGGCAAGTCTGAAGAAATACTAAGTCTTAAAATACATAAATATAATATGTCTATGGAATCAAAGTAGATAGATAAACCAAGGAGGGGATCCAGGGCTACGGATCTGGCAAGGCTCACCCTGAAATCTCAGGTATGAAGGCCTCGAGATCACTCGCGAGGTTGTGACGTGGATCCTGTAACAAACTCTACACTCAAGAAAGAGTACAACAAGGGTAGTATTAGTATAACACTAGTACTGGTAGGTATCATATGCCGACAACAATTAGTTCACATATATAAAAGATAGAAACGAACAGGTAGACAGATGAGCAACCAACGCATAGCAGCAATAATCAAGAAATTCTACCAAAACAGTAGTCACAAAGAATCTCAAATCCAAGTCCTGATCCTAGGTAGAGTCACTAAGCAACAATTCTTTCAAGTCGGAAATCGGATCTTCACCACAACACCAGTTCAACAATAAATACCAAGAATCAGAAATAAAAGTGCCATATGATGATGTGGGTTGAAATGTAATGATATGCAATGCAATGCACTGGCCAACCTTTCATACCGTACACACATGCTAAGGACAAAGTCTCATAGCCATAACCCATGGGAGACCTGCAAAGTCCATGTACCACTCATCCCGGCAGATGACCTCAGGCAGTGGGTACTCTTTCATTCCCGACAAGAGACCTCGGGCAACGAGCACTCATTTGATCCCTCCAAGATACCTCGGGCAATGTGCACTCATTCCGCTTCGATAGCAACCTCGGATCACGAACTCTCTTATCTCTCTTTTACGCTCTCCGGCAAAGACCTCGGAGGTTACACTCTCTCACTTATCACCATTTCGAACCATAGTTCATATCATATCAAACATATGGAATAAGAATGTATGTCATGCATGATATCAATCATCAACAGTAATTCACATCAAAATCTCATCCTTACTAGCCATAAAGTACACATCACAATTTCAGCCTTTTTCATTATCTTTCCTTTTTCTGATGATAAGTGAGATATCAAGAGAGAGATAAATGCAAACACATATCACAAATATATCACATATGGCGACAAGCCCACATAACAGCTAACGGAACCAACCTAATTGGATTTCACCTCCACACCATGCCCGAAGGCCTATCATGCTTTCCCCATCAATAACTACTTCCCTAATCGGAGTCTAACCACAAGGTAAGCCGTAACCTACCTCCATGCCGAGCAAGCGCCATGAACTATCCAACATGAGCCTTCCCTTTTCGAAGAGTTTTCGAACGGTTGAAGTATAATCAACAATATAATATATGTTAGAAATCGAGTCTAACGATACCCATATTACTATAATACGATTTGAATTGAAAATAACCCTTAAAAAGGAAACTCGGGCCCACAAGGGCAAAAACAAAAATTTCAAGTTGATAAATGTTAACCCAAAGCTTAAGAAGCCCAAACACTAATTATCAACACAATCTAGTCCCAAATTAGCATCATATTCATCATTAATTGAAAACCCCCAATTTCCATAATCAAAACCATTGAATTAAAGAGATATTCAACTTACCAACTAGTTTCCCCAATGATTAGAAGCTTAGAAATCAAGATATCTTCCCACAAAACTCATTAGGATTGAAAATAATTCACAAAAACACTTTAGATTTTTAACCCATCTTCCCCAACTTAAAAGATGAAAGCTACCATGGATTCCATACCTTAACCATAAATAATTCACAAAAGAAGTAATAGGAACTTACCAGAGGAAGAAATCACCCAAAAGCTCTGCAAATCACCCACACAAACACCCTCCAAGTTTAAAATTTATGAATGGAAAGAATGGGTTTGAAGTTGGGAAAATAAAAAGGTTTTTTGTTCAGCGATTCTCGCTTCCGCGGACACCTTGTCTGCAGATGCGACTCGCCTCCACGAAGAATGGCTCGCGTACGCAGAGCCACTTGACATCTCACTTCCTTGCGTATGTTGGCCAAGTCCTGTATAGGCAAGCCCGCAGAGGCAAATACACATCCACAGAAGTGGGATACCAAAAAAGAAAAAACTGGTTTTTCACCGAGTTCAACCCAAAATTCGACATCCATCCGAGACCTCCCGAATACAAACCAAATATGTATACCAATGTAAAAACACACTACGAACTCACTTGTGCTCTCAGAATTCCCAACAGAGGTCATCTTGACCCTGTCAACCACCAAAACCCCAAAAATAAGTTTCCAACCAAGTGGTCAAAACGCTCCCGAGTGCCTCAGGAACAGAACCAACCATCCCACCAAGTTTCAAATGACTCTCCGGACCTTATGAAAATGACAAAATTTCCAAAAAGGTTCGTTTACCCAAAAGTCAACTATTGATCAAAGGTTTACACTTAAAGCCTCTAATTTCCTCGATTTTTAACCAAGACTCGCCCGACTACCTCCGAAACTGTTCCACCCATCCCCACAAGTCCAATATGCTCTAATGGAGCAGGGGAAAGGTCAACTGGGGAAAACGTCAAAATGACTGAACGACTAAACGGGTCGTTACAACTTTACTGGCAATTCTTTACCCCCTAAAAAACTTATACGTGAATTATGTTCAACCTTACTTTGCCTATACCAATTGAGAGTTGGGTGTTGTTTCACCACTCGCTTTGTGATAGGTCCAAGTCATTTAATGAATTGTTTTTCTTAATCAATTCATCGAAATTAAGTAAAATTTAATTAAATAAATCCCAACCTGCCCAACTAAATAACCCGACCAATTCCCAACAAATACCCTAAACCTAAACCAATCTTCAAATCAAACCCAAAATCATACCCGATCAAACCTAATCGCACACTCAAAATCCTAAACTAATACAAATCTCACATGATTACTTTGCATTTGGGAGGGATTACCAGTAGTTGAAGTGTTCACTGACGTACACAGAAGAGCCAAGTTAGTATTTTGCAGTTAGGGTTAGTGTAAAAATTGGGTTTAGTGCTTTATTTAGAAAAAACCTCGATCTTCAACTTCTATTTCCTTTTGTTTGTGAAAATGGTGAGTTACTAAGCTTGTATTTTTTTGTTATTTTTAGTTTGAGAATGGCAGACATGGCCTGACTTTAAGGTTTCACTATGGAGGCAAATTACAACAAACGCCTCTTATTAAGTACATTGGAGGTATTGTTACTGATTGTTTTGGTGTTGATGTTGATAAACATATTTAGAGTTTCTGGACTATGTTAAAGAAATTGGCTGCAACTATTCGTCTTGCATTGTATATATTAGACCACCTAAATGTTGGCATTTAGTAGAAGTTAAAAGTGATAGGGACATTATTGGTATTGTACGTCAATTAAAAAATGAGGATATTGCTGAACTCTTTGTGACCCACTTAATTGAAGAACCTGTTATGGTCCCCATGCTCTTCCATAACTAGACCATGTATGTAACATCCCGTAAATCCAGATTAGGTGTGGAGGTGTTAAATGAGTATTAATCTGACATTTTAGATATGTGAAGTACTATCGGGATGAGTTTGGGTGGAAATAGTTATTTTGAAATCAAGGTGGATAGTGAGGTGCTTAAGATTCGATAGAATCGGCTAAGTTTTCGATACATCTTTCTTCCATCTAGATTTAGTGAAAATCCATTGGGAATATGAGAAAACTTAACACATAAAAATTGTAGCCCTATGAAATACCTTTCCAATGAGATATTATGGACCCAAAACGAAGTTATGTGCTGGGAGTTATGCCCATTTTACAGAACGATGCCAGAATGGCCTAGCGCCCCGCGACTCCCCGCGCGGCGCGCTGGTCCAAATTTCTAGAAAAACTCAAAATTTTGACACCATCGAAAAATACACCATGAGCGCCGCGCCAGGCCATTTTATGCCTGAAGCGATTTTTTCTAAATTTTATAAAAGCCTAATTTCGTAAAACTTTTCTCACTTTGTTCTAAACCGTATTTGTGGAAAGAAAGCACCCTAGGGCTTCCACAAAGCATCTAAGGTGAGTTCTTACTTAAACACTATTGATTATTACTGTCACACCCCATGCCGGAGGGGCATGACTGGCACCCAACCGTAAGGCCAAGCACCTACCTGTAATATCTATCATACATTGCTCACAACAACTGGACCAACAAGGCCTACGTGTATGGGACTGACGAGTAGAAATTATGTCAACCATCATCAACTTGCGAAGCATGGACTATAACCATACATATATGTACACGGGTCGATGAGCCACCACGAAGATGCATAAGTCATAACAAGACCGGCAAGACCATACCAAAAGCTGTACATACTATTCATGGGCCGACAAGGCTATACATAAGGAACCTGTACACAGGACACATGTCTACGAGCCTTTAAGAGTACATCTAACTGACATAACGGTCGGGACAGGGCCCTGCCATACCTCAAAATATACATGTATACAATGCATACCAAAATGACAACAAAGCAAGTCCAGAAGTAATGGAATTCGCCGGTCGACCACTAAACTGGAGCAACCTACTGATGGGGTACGCCAATCTAAGGAGTCGAACCTGCAGGCATGAATGCAGCATCCTTGCAACAAACTTTTGTACGAAAAGTGTACTGAGTATGTAATGCAAGATAAACATGACATAAAGATAACATAAGTATAGATAACATGAGTAAGGATGACTGGAAGGAAACAGCCTGGAACCTGGATGCCTCTGAGGGCGTACACTATGCATGCATACTCTTTTATATATACATATACACATATAGTCCTCTGTGGGTTAGTATCATATCATATACACCGCTCTTTGGGGCTCATCTCATCATATAACACGCCCAACTGTAGTGGTGTAATTGCACACTAGTGTCATGCCCGCCGGTTATAGCCCGAGGTGTTATAGTGTACATATATAGCGCACATTAGTGCCATACTACTTGTTATAAACCGAGGTGTTATCTTATATATATATATATATATATATATATATATATATATATATATATATATATATATATATATATATATATATATATATATATATATATATATATATATATACATGATGCATGAAACACATGGACTTGCAATACCAAGCCATTCGGGGTGACATAAGGTCGGTATCCCTCGAAAACATTATGGAGCCTAACATGAACATCATCAAGTCTTGGAAAGATACAAGAATATTCATACATATGATTTCATAGCCTATCATGATTTTGTGATTTCTCATAAACATCACGATGGGAGCATCTAGCGTACTTAACAGAATATGGAAGGAAGGAACATGGACATTGCAGGACTTAGAGTAGAATCGTTTCTTTTGGGACGTTTGTTTGCATATACGTGTAGTTGGACTCATGTCATAGAAGGGAGGAGATGAAGAAGCCTTAACATACCTTTATGACGCTTCGCTTGTTTGGCACAGCAACCCGCTCGTTATGCTTCAATCTTGACCTATAATCATAGAATAATGCTTTTATCAGGATTTGCCAATCCTAATTTTGTGTATCTAAGTGACGGGTAATTTCTACGATAATTCAAGAAGAATTTCCCTTGTATTCCTTACATTTTCCAGATCCATGAAGACCATAATAACAATAGCCCATCCTAATTCAAGTTCATATAACTCAATTTATGGTCAATAGGTCAATACCTCGAGCGACAAGCTCGGTTTACACTCCATAAGGCTATTCTTTTTTTCTTACAAGCTATAATTGATTATAATTACAAGGTAATCAGTTTTACAACTCCAATTTCAAGATATGGCCATAATTACATCTTTCCCAACAAGCTACCATAATCAATTCCAAATTCTAGTGTCGGATTCATGGATTTCTCATTTGCATGTTCAAATCCCAAGCTAGATACACCTAATTCCAAGTAAAGGAGATGAATTTTACCTCAATTGGATTCAACAACACCCAATCCTAGCTTGATTTAGTCCAAAACTACATCCACTCCAAGAACGAGAAGAAGAACGAAGATCCCGCAATGTTTATGAACTTCTGAGACCCAACTTGCATAGATTACTCTTGGATTACGATTTATATTCACATGTGTATATGTAGAGAGAGCAGGGAAGTTCTAGAGAGAAGGAAGAGAAATTTGGGGGTTTAATGAAATGAATCATTTTGGGCCCAAACCCGTATATATACATAACCCACTGCCTCAATGTGGGCCGTACTTTTGTATGGGCCATACTGGGCACTGTACTTCTCTGATTTGCGAACTATCTATTGCATTAGAAAGAATACTCTCTGAAGTTGAATTCAGGCAGGTTATGCATTCCATAATTCCATATATACTAGGAGATATACCTCCTAAAATTTAGGCCAAAATCCTTGTCACGACCCAACCCCGTAGGCCGTGACTAGTGCCCGAGCTGGGCACCCATACGCGCTTACTAACCAGATTCAAAGATACAAACAACTCGTACATAAATCAATATCAGACGTGGCTCCAAACTGACGTATACAAACATATACGTACGTGCCGGCAAGGCTATCATAATATACATAATGTGCAAAGATACATACACGCGACCGATAAGCAGCCCGCACGGCGGACGGGCCGCCCAAACACAACTTACTCGACGCATCCGAACAAAATCGTACATAACCCACATCTATGTCTACGTACCTCTAATACAACAACAATCGTATGACGGGACGGTGGCCCCGCCGTACACCGAATAAACATAATCATATACATCGGAAGAGTATATACCCAAAATATCGTTCCAGGACAAAGGAGCACTCGAATAAGCGTAATGGAAATCCTACGCCGGTGATCACCAAAACGCGTATCCGTACCGCGGGTACGAAACACGGCCCCGAAGAAAGGGCGTCGGTACGAAATATGTACCGAGTATGCAAAAACGAAGTATGGAACGAAGTCATAACCGAAGTAAGGTGTACAGAACGGGAGCATAACAACCCAAATACCAAAGTACTTATATCCGAAATACAAATCATACATAAGCAGTGCAGGAGACAAATATGACCATCAGAATGCCCAAAATGCTTAGCTTTATTTTGAAAAACATTTTTGTCCCACATATACAAAAAATAGAACATATCATATAAACTAACGTTAACCGAATGCCGAGGAACGTACGGCCCGATCCATAAATCACATAATAATCATACATCACATCACGCCATCATATATCATATCGTATCAGATTATCATATCATCAAACATCATATCACATATCACATACGGTCCGCAATGGACCCGGGATGTGAACGTGGTCGCCACTCCATCCGGACGCCACAACACATCATACTTCGAAGGTTTTATATCTCCGAACATCTCCGTCACACATCATAACATATATACACGGTGCCGGCCAAGAGGCCTTGCCGTATCGGTCACATCATACTTCGTATCACATCATACTTCGAAAACACAAAGATACTTCGAATAGCGCGCACGATAACAACCGGCCGGATCCTAGGTGAAAGATGTAACAACAACGCACGAGCGTAATCGTAGGTAGCAATATGCATACAAATCTTTATTACAAACTCAACAGAATAACCAAAGCGAACTATTATTTCAACCAAGACAATAGTCAAATCAAATTTCCTCCGAATATTACTCGGGAACATATCAAATAAAGCTTTAGAAATCATAGTTACGTATCAAAATCATGTGCATAAAAATCCTCATTTCAAACCCGACAGATAAATAAGTAATCATACTCGGGGGTCGGAAGCATAGCCACATTAAGCTTTTTCAAAAGTAGGCCGTTAGAACCAAACATAGAAAGTCGCGGGAGCCACGGACGAGCGTCAACCCAATCCGGGCCCGCCTATGAAAGTTAAAGATTATTACTCGTTATCAAATCATCTACGAACGTTTCGAAGCGATCCGAGCCCTACTGTGAAAGTTACGGTCATTCGTAGTTACGGAACCATTTAAGGACAAAACTCTTTGAAAACAAACCTTTTACGCAACCTCCGAAACTTAGTCATACAAAAGACATAAGACCATAATTCAACTACATCAAGAATATGAATATCAAGAAACAAATAGGAATCATAGACATGCTCGGATCGCGAAAGTAGAGTTACCTCGAAGTTCGTGTCATAACTTATTTACGACTAAGACATGCCAAAGAAGGAAATGTTGAGCTTTACATACCTCGAGTCAAGGAATACATATACGAACTCATCGTAGCTAGAACACCAATCCAATGATCAAGGAATACATATACGAACTTAGATAACGCTAGTATATAGCGTATTTCAATCGGTACTTCAGTTCTGAAATGAATCGGGCAGCATCTCCTCTACTTTTTAATAACTATAACACAGTCAACAGCCCACAACAACAACAACCAGCTCAGTTAAGTCTTTCTAAACTCAAACCATCACAATACAAGAATATATCCCAAGCAAACTCAATATGCACTTCTTACGCGATACTTATAACTCTTCCTTCTTCCAAGTTCATAAAGTATACCAACATCAACATAATCACAAAATCAATTACTATCCATACCTAAAGAAATTAGCTCAATAACATAGCAATAACAGCCACGTTTATCTCAATTCAAGCTCAAAGATTTGAAACCGAGCGTGGGGTTTAAAAATATATACAGAGGTTAGTGTTGTCGCTATGGTCTTGTTATCCGCTTCCTGGAATAATGAAATCAGTGCTATGTACGGAGAATTGGTGAGTCCATGTATTAAGTCGGCTAACCAAATCTGAACTTATCTTCCACTGACAGAACAATACAAGTATTAATGAAGATAATGGATACTAATTCTCCTATGATATTGATTTAAGTAGTGGGTAATGTTTGTAGGAACTGCGTTTCTCTCCTTGCAACGTGTTAGCAAGAGGATATGTCCAGGTATCTATTTTTGTACACACATTTCCATTAGAAGGAAAATCAATTTACGCACTAATAGTACCAAACACTTATCCTATCAATGTAATCTTCCTTGTATTTACTAAAATGAATGTCTACCATTAATCCACGTAGTCACTACACCTTCTAATAGTAGCTATTCCATCCTTGCTGCCCCACTTAGCATTTAATGTATAATACATATTTTCCAACTAAAAGGACTTCCTATCTGTCACACTTGTAAACAAAAAGCATCATATGCTTCCTTCTATATTTTCGTCTAGTAATCACTATATCTAATTGGTAAAATAGTTTTCATATGGTAATAATATAGCAATGGTGCAGATGTAAATATCTATCATACGTGCTCCTCAATAATTCTCCAAAACAGGAAAAGGTAATTTTCTTGACCACGATTTAATTAAATAGTGATCATTTTAGCATACCTCCAATACTCATTTCCATGACCATGTGATATTACACTAGTCCATAGCCTTATTTTCCACATATAAAATATTATTTTCAATCATCGTCGTCACACTTTTTCATCTCAAAATCATTTCGGGACTAAATTCCTTGTATACACCGAGTTCTTGATTTTTATGCTTGAATATGATCAAATCCTACGGCCTCGGTAAAATCGCTCATGTTGGACGGTTTAATTTCCTGGTCCAAAAATACGGGATGTAACATCCTTCCCCCCTTTCGAACATTCGTCCTCGAATGTTAAACTAGTCCCACGGGGTCTCACAAGCATTTCGGGGGGGGGGGGGGGGGGGGCTTTAAAGTTGTCACACACAGCACACATCAATCACCATAACCAATTAAAGAGTCTAAATTACCCGTACCCGCATCCGGTGGCGCCTCCCCGATCCCGTCCACGGTCAACGCATATAGGCGGTTCGATGGACCGCCGAACCGGAGACTCCGCCACGGCCTCTCCCACGGCCGGCCGGGCGTCGCGCGTGCCCGCCCCATCGGGCGCATAGCTACGAAGGAGAGGACGAACCGACCGACCCGCAACCGAGCCGCACCACCTCGGACCGCCCGTACGGACACTCTCGCACACGCGACCCCGGCCGCCATAAAAACAAGCACGTGGCGCGGTAACACTCTCCCCCGATGCGCCCCCCACACACACCGAGGTATGGGTGGCCTCCACCGGGACGGAACCTCGGTCCACTCGCGTGGGCCGAAGCCCCCCGAGCTCGACTCGCTCCCGAATATCCCGCACCATCTCCGGCCTCCCTATCGCGGAACTCGGGGGTGTGCCGCGCTAGGGCCGGGGAGGATAATCAGCTCCGCCGCCGCCGAGGCCGCCCTCGCTCGAAACTCCCCGGTATCCCACGGATACGGCCCTTGGCCGGCCCCGCCACAATCCCTATCGCCGATGCCCCCGCGTCGGCCTCCATACCCTAGGCGTGTGCTGTATACGGCACATGCACCGGGCCGGGCCGCCATCACCAAACAACCGTCGACCAAATATCGGTCTAGCCCCATCACGACCGGCATCCGGTCGGCCATATCACATAAGCGGACACGTATCTCGGCCGCCGAATCAAACTCCAACCGTACATTTTCTGACACTCGCCCCTCTCGCTTCAACAACAGAATCGTCTACTCGGCTCGTCGTAGCTCCCGGCGCAAACGGGGCCGAAAGGCCTCGCAAACTCGTCTCATACGGCCGAGGAGCACCCTCGCCCCAGACAATACCCAGACTCGTACCACCTTCCGCGGCTACGTCCCGCAACCGGTATGATGCCAACTCAATAGTACTCGACCCTGGCCACCTTAATCAACCGTAATGTACGCAGACGTCCGATAAACTCCTCGAGGTCCTCTCGGCTTTGACCGAAAAACCTGGATTACATGTCGAAACTCACGGCCCTCGAACTCACACAAGCCTGGCCACCCGATTACCCCCTACCCAAGCCCGTGGCCTCGCCCGGCCACCAATCGGTCAATAACCGTACCGCCTCTCGCATAGCCCCATCATCCGCCCCCCCGGCGGGGAGCCGGGAGGCACGGCACCTCGAACCTCGTGGTCAGCGCGCGAGCCGCCCTCGTCCCGCACCGTGGTCGCTCCAAATCCCTCCGACATCGGGCAGTAGCAGAACCGGCCGCCGAGGCACACCTCCCAGCCGGGCACGGCCCCTAGTAGCTATCCGGCCCGCCGGTCTCACCGCCGCCGTAGACTTGCCCTTCCGGGCGCCGTGGCCTTCCCCGAGGCATCGAAAACATAACATTCCGTCGAGGAAGAGTCATCCCGATAACACAGCTCTATCGCACGATCTAAGATCGAAGGAAAGATAACATCCTAAAACAGCCTCCCCGTTTATAGACGTGGTGCACAACACACCGATAAACAAGACTCTACTAGACACGATCCGTAGACATTCCGAGGACGAACGCTTCGATACCACTTCGTCACGACCCAACCCCGTAGCCGTGACTAGTGCCCGAGCCGGGCACCCATACGCGCTCACTAACCGTATTCGAGATACAAATAACTCGTACAAACCGCACGTACGTGGCTCGAAACCGACGTATACAAACATATACCGTACGTAAGTCGGCAAGGTTATCATAATATACATAATGTAGCAAAGCATACATACACGCACCGACAAAGTGTCGCCACCCCGGACGGGCCGCCCAAACATAACTTACTCAAAGCATCCGAACAAAACCGTACATAACCCACATCTATGTCTACGTACCTCTAATACGTAACAACAGAATAGTATGACGGGACAGGGCCCCGCCGTACCCTGAATAAACATAATCATATACATCGGAAGAGTATATACCCAAAATATTAGCTCCAGGACAAAGGGAGCACTCTGAATAGCAGAATGGAAATCCTACGCCGGTGGATCACCAAAACGCGTATCTGTACCTGCGGGCATGAAACGCAGCCCCCGAAGAAAGGGGGTCAGTACGACATATGTACTGAGTATGCAAAGCAGAAAGTACAGAAACGAAGTCATAACCGAAGTAAGGTGTACAGAACGGGAGCATAACAACCCAAATACCAAAGTACTTATATCCGAAATACAAATCATACATAAGTAGTGCAGGAGACGAATATGACCATCAGAATGCCCAAAATGCTTAGCTTTATTTTGAAAAACATTTTTGTCCCACATATACAAAAAATAGAACATATCATATAAACTAACGTTAACCGAATGCCGAGGAACGTACGGCCCGATCCATAAATCATATAATAATCATACATCACATCACGTCATCATATATCATATCGTATCAGATTATCATATCATCAAACATCATATCACATATCACATACGGTCCGCAATGGGACCCGGTGGACAGAACGTGGTCGCCACTCCATCTGGACGCCACAACACATCATACTTCAGAATAGTGCGCACGATAACAACCGGCCCGGGATCCTGTGAAAGATGTAACAACAGAACGCACGAGCAGAATCGTAGGTAGCCATATGCATACAAATCTTTATTACAAACTCAACAGAATAACCAAAGCGAACTATTATTTCAACCAAGACAATAGTCAAATCAAATTTCCTCCGAATATTACTCGGGGGCCCTCTTGCCTAACGGAGTCAGCCCAACATGGACAATGATAGGCAGACCAAAGATTTACGCAGTCCTTGCGTGCTTGCTTTGCGCACTGAAACGGGTGCTAGCTTGAAAACCGCCGCAGAACGAAGCAAGGCTGTCGGTTGAGGCCTCTCCGGGCTTTCATAAAGCAGTCTCTCAACGAAGCCTTAGGCTGATAAACTGATTGAAGGCCAATTTTCAATAATTATCAATGTCAATGGTATAAACGAATATTTCTTTTGATGGAATAAAAAGGTAAAAAGAAATCAAGGCCGGGAACCCATACGCGCCCAACTCATTGCAGCGAGGGAAATGTCTGGCGAGACACGTTTAACGTAGTAGAAGGTTTAATTGATAGGAATAGTTGTAGTGCGCGCGAATTCATCAAAAAGAAAGTGTTGGGGGAAGATTCAGAATTGTTGTTACGTAGCAATGTGAAGCTCGCTTATGCCAAAGCCGCGGCGCTTTTTCGCTCTCTCTTCGCTTCCGGACAGAGCGCTAGTGGACAAATCATGTGCATAACAATCTCTTTTTCAAACCCGATGTGATAAATAAGTAATCATACTCGGGGGTCGGAAGCATAGCCACATTAAGCTTTTTCAAAAGTAGGTCGTTAGAACCAAACATAGAAAGTCGCGGGAGCCACGGACGAGCGTCAACCCAATCCGGGCACGCCTATGAAACTTAAAGATTATTACTCGTTATCAAATCATCTACGAACGTTTCGAAGCGATCCGAGCCCTACTGTGAAAGTTACGGTCATTCGTAGTTACGGAACCATTTAAGGACAAAACTCTTTTGAAAACAAACCTTTTATGCAACCTCTGAAACTTAGTCATACAAAAGACATAAGGACCATAATTCAACTACATCAAGAATATGAATATCAAGAAACAAATAGGAATCATAGACATGCTCGGATCGCGAAAGTAGAGTTACCTCGAAGTTCGTGTCATAACTTATTTACGACTAAGACATGCCAAAGAAGGAAAGGTTGAGCTTTACATACCTCGAGTCAAGGAATACATATACGAACTCGTCGTAGCTAGCACACCAATCCAATGATCAAGGAATACATATACGAACTTAGATAACGCTATTATATAGCGTATTTCAATCGGTACTTCAGTTCTGAAATGAATCGGGCAGCATCTCCCCTACTTTTTAATAACTATAACACAGTCAACAGCCCACAACAACAACAACCAGCTCAGTTAAGTCTTTCTAAACTCAAACCATCAGAATAAAAGAATATATCCCAAGCAAACTCAATATGCACTTCTTACGCGATACTTATAACTCTTCCTTCATCCAAGTTCATAAAGTATACCAACATCAACATAATCACAAAATCAATTACTATCCATACCTAAAGAAATTAGCTCAATAACATAGCAATAACAGCCACGTTTATCTCAATTCAAGCTCAAAGATTTGAAACCGAGCGTGGGGTTTAAAAATATATACAGAGGTTAGTGTTGTCGCTATGGTCTTGTTATCCGCTTCCTGGAATAATGAAATCAGTGCTATGTACGGAGAATTGGTGAGTCCATGTATTAAGTCGGCTAACCAAATCTGAACTTATCTTCCACTGATAGAACAATACAAGTATTAATGAAGATAATGGATACTAATTCTCCTATGATATTGATTTAAGTAGTGGGTAATGTTTGTAGGAGTTGCGTTTCTCTCCTTGCAACGTGTTAGCAAGAGGATATGTCCAGGTATCTATTTTTGTACACACATTTCCATTAGAAGGAAAATCAATTTACGCACTAATAGTACCAAACACTTATCTTATCAATGTAATCTTCCTTGTATTTACTAAAATGAATGTCTACCATTAATCCACGTAGTCACTACACCTTCTAATAGTAGCTATTCCATCCTTGCTGCCCCACTTAGCGTTTAATGTATAATACATATTTTCCAACTAAAAGGACTGCCTATCTTTCACACTTGTAAACAAAAAGCATCATATGCTTCCTTCTATATTTTCGTCTAGTAATCACTATATCTGATTGGTAAAATAGTTTTCATATGGTAATAATATAGCAATGGTGCAGATGTAAATATCTATCATACGTACTCCTCAATAATTCTCCAAAACAGGAAAAGGTAATTTTCTTGACCACGATTTAATTAAATAGTGATCATTTTAGCATACCTCCAATACTCATTTCCATGACCATGTGATATTACACTAGTCCATAGCCTTATTTTCCACATATAAAATATTATTTTCAATCATCGTCGTCACACTTTTTCATCTCAAAATCATTTCGGGACTAAATTCCTTGTATACACCGAGTTCTTGATTTTTATGCTCGAATATGACCAAATCCTACGGCCTCGGTAAAATCGCTCATGTTGGACGGTTTAATTTCCTGGTCCAAAAATACGGGATGTAACAATCCTGTCCAGAATTCTGCCTAATTTTCCCCGAATTCCGACGAACTTAAATTTCTTCGATATGCTTGATCCCGAAACCTTCCAATACTTACCAAACATGCTTATGAACCTCCTTCACCTTTAGTCTAATGTAGTTGTGCCACTTGAACTCTTACGACACTTCTGCCCTTACGATTCCATTGACTTAACTCCCAGTGCGAATTAGCATACGGAGGGATGGGATGTAACAATTATATCATTCAAACAAATATTAATGCTAGAATCCTCATATATTTAGTAGATTATCGATTGAATCTTCGTCTTGGACAAAAGAACCCTGGAATCCGAATTCAAGAACCTAGAACGTCAAAAAGGTAAGACTTTCGTGATATTGATTGTAGCATTATGAGATTGTAGAATCATTTTGAAGTAAGAGAATGGGTTGTTGGGCGTAAAAACACCATTAATGAAGGTTATGGAGCTTTATGCCCACAAGTGTTTGATAAAATGTGTAGATAACCAAAGCGTGAGTATACTTGCTAATATTGATTTCGTTTGACTTGTATTGTTATAGATTAAGGTTGAAAGGGTTGACGAACGCTGTATTACGCTCAAAGGCCGAATTATGGTATGTGAGGCTAACTCTCTACGTTTGGGAATGTTAATGATTCTCCCTACATCACGTTTTTTTAAAGTGTTACGAATTTCGTTAGAAATATTTTTTAAGCTTAGTTCCTTGAATAATTCCAGAACTTCTATTCTCCAGTTTCGTAATTCGTTCATGACTTTCATTGCGAACGTTGTGAGCTTAGTACGTAATCAAAATAGACTTGTGTTTGATACCCATGAGTCTCAGTCTAGAATACTCAGCATGTTTATAAATGGTTAAAGCTTTAAGTCTCATAATTAGTTCATGAATACATGTCTTAGTGAGTCGTTGCTCAGTATGTCAGTGTTGTACCTTTCAACATGATTCTCAGTTCCTTTATGTAACTTGTTAAATGTTGAACGCCTGTGTTTTTGGGCCCAAGACCACAGTTATGTATATGTATACTTGGGCCTGAGGCCACAAACTTGTGCACTTATATAGGCCCGAGGTCACACATTATATGGGCCTGAGGCCACATGTTATATATGCCTAAGGCCACATGTTATGAACAGGTGATTCCACATTCAGAATAGGAAGTACTCATAACTTTATTTCTTCATTCATTTCAGTTATCCGTTATCAGTTTATGTTTCAGTTTCAGCACTTATTTCATGTTTATCGATTCGGGTCGCTTCTTTCCCGAGCACCCCACTTACGCTTCTTTCTTTCTGGCCTGCTTTACATACCAATGCAATTCAGATGTACTGACGTCCCTTTTCCTGGGGCCTGCATCTCGCGATGCAGGTAACGATTTACAGGACGACGCATCTGCTCGTTCGGATCTCTAGTATCAGCTGATTGGTGAGCTCCAGTTCTTTTGGGGTCATATCATTTATTTACAGTCTTTATAGCATTTACAGACAGTCAGGTATGCCGATGGCCTTGTCCCGACAATTATCAATTTTCAATATTTCACAGAGGCTTCATAGACTATAGTTGCAGACAGTCAGAGTTTAGCAGGCTTTAGTGTTAGCCGTGTTGGCTAAGTATTTATACTCTTAGACTTATTCAGTATTTCCACACATATGTTTAATAAGTTAGACGTTTAGTAGATCAATATGTGTTAAGTTTATTTCCGCATTCAGTATATTTTGATATCACATGTTGATCCAGCCAGCCAGTTGGTTCGCTCAGTCACATGCGGTCAGGCACCAAGTATCGTGTTATGCCCAGGCCCTGGTTCGAGGTGTGACAAAGCTTGTTATAAGAGAACTAGGTTCAAGTGTCCTAGGGAGTCTATGAAGCCATGTCCACTGGAGTTTCGTTTATGTTTGTGTGCCTGTCACACATATATACGGTTAATTACCAAGACATTCAAGATTGTCTCATTTCTTTCTACTCTAGATCATTCCACGGTTTTAGAGCAATAAGTAACCTTCTCTTCCTATCCAATTACGTACGTTTCGAATGTGCAAGAGACGAGTAGGGAATTCAGCGTCCAACTGAGGATGATTACCCATAGGGGTACAATTGTGAAGTACTTGCTGGTCACGAATGAGACTTTAGGTGAAATTGAAAGTGAAATAAAGTGTGCGTCACCCGAGAAGGGATATTGTATAATGAATTTTGAAGTTGAATAATAACGATGTACTTGAGAAAGAAAGGAGAATGAGACACTGCACGAAGAGAATAATAGAAAAATTAGCAAAGGAGCTAAGTCTGCAGGAAACGTAAATCATGGAGGATCTCAGGGATGTGGAGGCAGACGATTTTTTTTTTACAGGAGGTCATCAGGACCCACTCCATCTGCAGCCATTGCTCTAGTCCCGAGGTCCAAATATGATCAGAAAGGTCAGTTCATTTTCACCCGAAATGAGTTTCAAAGCACCAGCTCTCGAACACGGTGTCAAGATAGCCACAAAGATTTTCAGAATCCTATGCACGACAAGTGTGATAAGAGGCACCCTGTGGTGTATCGTTCAGGCATGGATGTGTGTTTTGGTTTCGGCAAGCTGGGTCACTATTTAAAGGACTTCCCATCAGTGAAATAGGGTACCAGAGGTAATGTGGCTCGGTTTATAAATTCAGCAGCTTCGCGAAACCCTCAAGCCCAAAGCAGGGCATAAATAGCTAAGTCTGGTAATACAAGCCTCCGTCAGATTCATTTGCATGCTTTAGCAGGTTGCAGGACTTAGAGGAATCCTTAGATGTAGCCACAGGAAAGAGCCTATCGGCAAATCACCTATGATCCGAGAATGTCTCAATTTTTCGAAGATGTATATTTTATCGTACAACCCGTGCACACGACTAAGGGGAGATTGTGTATGACATGAGAACCAAGAGCCGATGATACTGAATTTGAGGTAATAAATTTTAATTTGTTCGAGTTTATTCAGATCAGAACTAGAAGGTACTACGTTAGTAAGTTACTACATCAAGCAGATATTACTATGAGATAAGAAGATGTGGCAGTTCCCTCTTAGGTTATGCCATTAAGTGGTTGCCCCAGATATGTATAGTTGGACATGATTTTAAAGTGTATAGAAAGTTTGGGGTTAGGTATTTCAATCTTTCATTTAAGAGAACGTAATTGCCCTAAGTTTGATCCATGAATATAGTTCAGAAAAGATAGTATGCTATCGCAGAATAGGGTCGGATGATGAGGGAAGTTAGAAATAATTTTATACTTCACGTTAGTTATTCAGGGCAGAATAATAGAACATGATTCTAGCAGGTGGTTATTAGATGAATAGTAAGTAACTTTTTAGTAGATACAATAAACCAACAATTTCAGCAGAGCTAGCAGAAGTAAGTTTTGATTTCTTTAGTCAAGTAACACTAGTAGGGGTAACAATTTGAATACCCTGGATGTGTGTTAGAACCCAAAGAGTGGAAGTTAAAACTCGAAGTACAATGACAATGGAAGGAGTAATCAACTCAGCAGTAAGAAAGCAAACCACAGAAGAATAGTCATTAAGAGTTATTAAAAAAAATAGGTCTCTCCAAGACTGACAGGATGAGCAAAGTTAAGTCGTTAAGACATAGCATGTCAGTTATGAATACATTAGCAACTCGTTCATGTAAGTAATTCTGTTTTCCCAGTAAGGGAGATTTGCTCGTAAGGGAGATTTGCTCATAAGTGAGTCGCAATTTTGAGTCGTCAAATGTTATAAGGTACGAAAACTGTAGAAGATCATTAAAGTAGATGGGTCCCAGCAAGAGAGAAAGATCTGGAAGTATAAGACATTGACCTTTGGCCTAATAAAGAGATGTGTAAATCATCAATAAGTCTAGTTGAATATTCGAAAACCCGAAGCGTTAGCACGAATATGCCTATCTCAGTTTAGTAATGAGGGCATAATAAGATAGTCTCCATAAGGAATATGCCTTGTATGTAGAAGAAACCCGAAGTGAGTAGAAGGATCGTCAATCGACTTATGTCCAAATCAGTTACTATCGATTAAGTGACCAAAAAAAAAAAAGCTATGAGATCATTCCCGGATATGTGCTATAGGGTTTGTTCCATTGCACGAGACTTTAATCTTCAGAGTATTGGTCAAGGACTTAGCGCATAATAATACTATGAGTATATTCAGAAAGTACCTCAAAAAGAAATCAAGTATTTGGAAGTTTAGCTCATGATTGAGGCAGATAAGAGAATCATGGTGAGAGAAGGTCATCGTTTAGTAAAACCTAGGAGTTTGACTTTCAGACTCCGAAGATGGTGGAGTTGTTTTCCAGAACAAGGCTTATTCCTCCTTAGTAGCTGAAGTGAAAGAGAAACAATTTGATGATCCCTACTTCTTGCTGCTGAAAGAAGGGATTCACAAGCATAAGACGATGGCTTTTGAACAATGGGGAGATTATGGTACTTTGAGGTACCAAGACAAATTGTGTGTTCTAGACATAGATGGACTTAGAGAGGGAGGATCATGTTAGAAGCTCATAATTACAGGTATTCTATCCACCTTCCACCAAAATGTATCATGATCTCAAGGAGATTTATTGGTGGGACGACATGAAAAAAGAACGCCATAGACTTTCTGGCCAAGTGTTCGAATTGTCAGCAAGTGAAAGTCGAGCATCAAAAATCCTGGTGTTTTACCACATAATACATATATTCTTGAGTGAAGATTGTAAATATGGACTTTATAATAGGATTATCTCGCTCATTTCAAAAGCATGATCTGATTGGGTGATTGTAGATCGACCTACCAAGTTAGCACACTTCTTGCCAACAAAAAAAAAAAAACCACAAATTCAGCAAAAACTATGCTAAGTTGTATATTCAGGAAATCGTGAGACTACATGGGACTCCAGTGCCCATTATTTCAGACCGTGGTGCCCAGTTCACAACGAATCTTTGGAAATCCTTTTAGAAATTAATAGGCACAAGGGTAAACCTTAGAATAGTTCTTTATCCTCAGATAGATGGTCAGAAAAAATGTGTTATTAAGACACTAGAGGATATGTTGAGAGCATGTATCTTATACTTCAAAGGTAATTGGGATAATCATTTGTCCCTCATTGACTTTGTTTCTAATTATAGATATCATGTCAGTATCAAGATGGCACTGTTTGAAGCATGATATTAGCGAAGTTGTAGATCACCATTTGGTTGGTATGAAGTTGGTAAAACAGAATTTTCTAGGGCCAAACTTAGTCCATCAGGCTATGCAGAAAGTTAAGTTGATTCAAGAGCATTGAAAACGACTAAGAGTCGCCAGAAGTCTTATTCGTATATGCGACGCAGAGATTCAGAGTTTCATGTTGACGATTTGGAGTTTCTTGAAAGTTTTGCCTATGAAAAGCGTCATGCAATTTGAGAAGAAAAGAAAACCTTAGTCCCATGTATATTAGACCATACAGGATCCTACGAAGGACCGAACAAGTGGCTTGCGAGCTAAAATTTTCGCCAGAGTTGGTCGCCGTACACTCAATGTCATGATATAACATTAACGTTTCTAGTATTCAGATCTCATGTCACGACATTCAAGTTTTCAGTATTTAGATCTCTTGTTATAACATTCATAGTTCTTGTACTCTGATATTTATGTCAGTTCAACACTCAAATATTCATGTCAGCTTTGTATTCAGACTTTAAGCTATAATCTCCATGTCCCTAGTGCTCAATCAGTTTAGCATTCATTCAATTTGGTCCAGTCAGTTCCGTACTCATTCAGTTCAGTATTCATGCAATTCAGTATTCATTAAGTCTATTATTCTTGTACTCATGTCAGTTTAGTGCCCACATGTTCCCATCAATCACGTTTATGATCCAGAGTTAGCCGTAGTTACAACCAGGACAATCATTTGAGGATGAATAATCCCAAGGGGGAGATAATATAACATCCCGTAAATTCGGATTAGGTGTGGAGGTGTTAAATGAGTATTAATGTGACATATTAGACATGTGAAGTACTATTGGTATGAGTTTGGGTGGAAATAGCTGTTTTGGAATCAAGACGGATAATGAGGTGCTTAAGATTCGATAGAATCGGCTAAGCTTTCGATACGTCTGTCTTCCATCCAAATTTCATGTAAATTTGTTGGCAATTTGAGAAAACTTTAAACATAAAATTTTTATCCCTTTGAAATACCTTTCCAAGAATATATTATGGAGCCAAAACGGAGCTTCGTGCTAGGAGTCATGACCATTTTACCGAACACTGCAAGAATGGGCTAGCGCCCTGCGCGGCTTGCCAGGCCAAATTTCTAGGAAAACTCAAAATTTTAGCACTGTCAAAAACTACATCATGCGCGACGCGGGCTGCGGTACGAACGCTACTCTGGCGGTGGAGCCCCACGCGCTGCGCCAAGCCATTTTATGCCAGAAGCGATTTTTCCCGAATTTTATAAAAGCCTAACTTCGTCAAACTTTTCTAACTTCGTTCTAACCCGTCTTTTTGGAGAGAAAACACCTTAGGGCTTCCACAAAGCAGCCAAAGTATTGATTATTACATCATTAAAACAAAGATTAATGCTAAAATCCTCATCTATTCCGTAGATTATAGATTGAATCTTCGTCTTGGACAAAAGAACCCTAGAATCCGAATACAAGAGACTAGAACGCCAAAAAGGTAAGACTTTCCTACTTCAATTGATTATAACCTTGTCTTGGTGATTGTAGACTATAAGTTCATGATATATGAGTTGATGAGTTTGATAGAAAAGCATGAACGGTTATAGGTTTGGGTTGTTGTGCAATGACCCGTTTGGTGGTTATAGTCTTTTCGGCACTTTTGACCTTCCCTGAGCTTGTTAGCTCGCTTTTGACTGGAGGGGACTGTTGACACACTTTTCGAGGTGTTCGGGGCTGATTTTGGTGACATTTTGGGAAAAAATAGCTTTAAGCGAAAAAGAGTTGACTCAAAGTTGACATTTGGATAAACGGACCTTTTTCAGAAATTCGTTGATTTCAAGAGGTCTGGATGGTCATTTAGAACTTGTGTGCATATCTGGTTCGGTTCCCAATACACTCGGGTGCATTTTGGGACTGGGTTGGGAAGTTGGAATTGAGGTATTGGGGGTTGACTCGGTCAACAAGACCTCCATTTGGAATTTTGAGGCCACGAGTGCGTTCGTAGCGTGTGTTTGTGTGTGTCTGTGTATGTGGCTTGTGAGCAGATGGCCTCAGGTATTAGTCGGGATATCGGATTGAGATTGAGATTATTTTTGGGGAAATCTGTGCTGGTGTCCGCTTTGGCGGCACCATTACCGCCTCAGAGGTATCGCAATAGCGGTGGTATTGGCCGCTGTGGCGGCCTAGTGGATTTGAAGGCAGACCGTCATGGCGGCCCAGTGGATTAGAAGGCAGACCGTCATGGCGGCCCAGTGGATTAGAAGGCAGACCTTCATGGCGGTGGTATTGGCCGCTGTGGCGGCCCGGTGGTTATTTCATTAATTGTGTATTAAAAGCCCTTAGTCCCTCATTTATTACTATTCCAAAATCTAATCTATTGGGAGCAATTCTAGGGCATTCTTGGAGGAAATTCTTGACGGTAAGTACTTCTAATCTCTTTACTATTCCATTATCCCTAATCATCTTAAACTCGCATTATCTTGATAGTTCATTAAGTGATTGAAGATTAAAAGTGGGTTTAATGAATATTCTATCTAGGCTTCTAAATCATGATTTGTTGGTTGGGTTAGTTTCCTTAAGCATTGAATTGATGATTAGAATTATTTATTTCATAACTTCTTCCTAATTAGTGGCTAATTTATGGAATTGGAAGTTAGGGTTTATACCCAAATTTGTGGGTTTTGCCTAGAATCCAAAATTGAGTGAGTTGTTGTTTTTTCTAGCTTGGTATTGATGGGAATTGATCACCTAGAGGTTTAATCTCACGTTGGGACCATTAGATTCCTAATTTCACCCTTCTAGTTCATTGTCACGACCCAGCCCCGTGGGCCGTGACTGGCGCCCTATTTGGACACCCAAACAGGCTGTCATATCAAATCATCATAATATA
>NC_081352.1:62072240-62102081 GCF_029784015.1 Lycium ferocissimum
TCAGGTTAAATTTTGGGAATAATCACTTGAATTTCATCTTAGACCTCCATGAATTTGGTAGAAAGAGTTTTGGGGAAGTGTAGAGAGAATTTATGGAGAGAAGGTGGTAGCAAATGAGAGAAAAAAAAACAGATTTTCGTTTTTAAATTTTTTGATTTTTACTGTTCACACCGAGTACTGTAGCATGTCGGTGCTGTAGCAGTTACTGTAGCACGCGTTTCTGCTCTCTGTCAGCCTGACTTGTAAGGTCCATAATTCTCTACTCCGATGTCGTATCGACAAGAGGTTTGTTGCATTGGAAACTAGACTCGACGAAATTCATTTTAGGCTTTTGAAACACCTTAAAACTCTGAATATACTAGGAGATATACCCCTCCAAAGTTGACCTAAAATTCTGTCAACTTTTTCTAAATTTTCGACAAACTTATTTTCTTCGATTTGCTTGATCCCGGAGCCTTTTGACGCTTACTTAACACTTGATAAGAGTATTCATTAGCCTTATAATGGTTCCATGACCTCTTCGAGCTTACGTTAGTTTACTCACAACGCACATGACGCGAAATTGTTTTTTGAGGTGTAACAGATTCATTAGACCGAGTGTCTTCTCTTGGGTTGCTCCTGTATTGTTTGTGAAGAAGAAAGATGGATCTATAAGGATGTGCATCGATTATCGCCAGTGGAACAAAGTACTATTCAGAACAAGTGTCCTATGCCTGGTATTGATGATTTATTTGACCAGTTTCAAGATGCTTCAGTGTTTTCAAAGATTGACTTGCATTCAGGCTATCACCATTTGACTTGCATTCAGGCTATCACCATTTAAGGATCAAGGTTGAGGATTTTTTCGAAGACAGCCTTTCCGACGAGATATGGTCATTATGAGTTTCTGGTGATGTCATTTTGGCTTACCAATGCCCCGGCTGCTTCCATGACTTTGATGAATGGCACATTTAGGCCATTCCTTGATTCCTTGTGATTGTGTTTATTGAGGATATCTTGATGATTTGGAGTTGTTGGCTGTGGTCTTTGCTTTGAAGAGTTGGAGGCTTAATGATGGTGTGCGTGACACTGGTGTACCAATGGCGGGTCGACGATTCAGTAACGGTAGGGTATTAAACTTCGGTATGTGAGGACAAGCATAAATTCGGTAATAACCACCGAATTGGGCCATTTGAGATTCTTCACCGTATGGGCGATACGTTACGATGAGTGAAGCCTTCGCTGCTAGGCTTGGCGGGAGTTCATCCGATTTTCCATGTGTGTCTATCTTGAAGAAGTACCATCTTTGATGGTACTTATGTTCGATGGGATTCGATATTGCTTGTTAGAATTTGACCTGGGGAGGAGCCATTGGGATTTTGGATAGCGGAGTTCGAAAGTTGAGGTCGCGAGATTGCTTCGGAAGGTGCGGTAAGATCATCTGTTGAGGAGGCTACTTGAGAGACTGAGTCCGATATGCGTAGCCGATATCCCCAGTTGTTCGCTGCTTCAGGTACTTCCCCGTTTCTTCTCTTCTTCGCTCGACGACGAGCGATGGTTTAATTGGTATCTGATGAAACGACCCGCCTGGTCGTTATAGTCTTTTCGGTACGTTTGACCTTTTCCCGAGATTGTTAGCTCACTTTTGACAAGGGACCGTTGACATGCTTCCCGAGGTGTTCGGGGTTGATTTTGGTGACATTTTGGGAAACATTGGCTGTAAGCGAAAAAGAGTTGACTCAAAGTTGACTTTTGTGTAAACGGACCTTTTTTAAAAATTCATCGATTTTGAGAGGTCCGGATGGTCATTTAGAACTTGCGTGCATATCTGGTTTGGCTCCCAATGCACTCGGGTGTATTTTGGGACTGGGTTAGGAAGTTGGAACTGAGGTATTGGGTTGATTCGGTCAACGAGACCTCCGTTGGGAATTTCAAGGCCACGAGTCCGTTCGTAGCGTGTGTTTATGTGTATCTGTGTATGTGGTTTGTGAGCAGATGGCCTCGGGCATTAGTCGAGATTTCGGATTGAGATTGAGATTATTTTTGGGAAAATCTGTGCTAGTGTCCGCTTTCGCGGCACCATTACCGCCTCAGCGGTACCGCCATAGCAGTGGTATTGGCCGCTGCGGCGGCCCAGTGCATTTGAAGGCAGATTGTCACGGCGGTCTGAAAGACCGTCGAGGCGCGACCGCTGCAGAGGTCCCGCTGCTGTAGAAACGGTATCGGGCCTGGTTATTTCATTAATTATGTATTAAAAGCCCTTAGTCCCTCATTTATTACTATTCCAAAATCTGAGCAATTCTAGGGTATTCTTGGAGGAAATTCTTGGTGGTAAGTCCTTCTAATCTCTTTACTATTCCATTATCCCTTATCATCTTAAACTCCCATTATCTTGATAGTTCATTAAGTGATTGAAGATTAAACGTGGGTTTAATAAATATTCTTTCTAGGCTTCTAAATCATGATTTGTTGGTTGGGTTAGCTTCCTTAAGCATTGAATTGATGATTAGAATCATTTATTTCATAACTTCTTCCTAATTAGTGGCTAATTTATGGAATTGGAAGTTATGGTTTATACCCAAATTTGGGGGTTTTGCCTAGAATTCGAAATTGAGTGAGTTGTTGTATATTCTATCTTAGTATTGATGGGAATTGATCACCTAGAGGTTTAATCTCATGTTGGGACCTTTAGATTCCTAATTTCACCGTTCTAGTTCATAAACCCTATTCCATAGGTTGGGGATTTGGGTCTTGAATAGAAGTAGGGTTTGTTTGATGTTCTTCTTGATTCTAATTCTATGATTCGAATATGCTTAGACTTTCTTGATCTCGAGACTCAAAGGAAAGGAAAGGCTAAGGTGTGATTGTTGGTGATATTACTTTTCGGCCTTCCAGGTAGGTTACGGTTTACCCATATGGTGAGACTTCGACTAGCGAAGCGTATATTTAGATGATATTATCGGAGATTTCATGTAAACCTTTGGGTATGATGTTGGGTTGTATGTTTCCTTAGGGTTTGGTATTGCTTGTGACTTGTTTGATCGGGCTAGTGGCCTGTAGACTCCATAGGACCCTGTTTGGTACATTGTGTATAATTGGTGGATTGTTTGTGAATTAGGAGTAAATCGGTAGGATGAAATTACTTGATATTGATATTGGTACTTAGTGTACGCCTTGTTATTGGTATAACCATTTTGGGATATTGGCTCTTATTGTTATGAAAATTGGAGATTCATTATGATTACTGTGTGGATCACTTGTTGATGATATTGGTGTGTTGTGTGTGGCACAACTTGAACTTGATATTATTCATTTTTTGTACTTGCATCATTCTATATTCATTTCATATTATCTTATTATATTGTTTGACTGGCACTATTCATGGAAATGAGAAGGAACATTGATGATTATAGAACATGGTAAGTCACCTCTGAATTATGTGCGGAGGGGCTGATATGGAACACCAATATTGCGACACTTGTAGATAATTGGATCCTCTGAGCTGTGTGCAGAGTGACAGTGCTTGGATTTCACGGGTCCCCTATGGGTTGTGCTGCCGAGGCGTGGAGGTATTCTGCTATCGGAGTATAAGAGTACAAGCATTGATTTGCAATGCACTGCATTGCATTGCATTCACATCTCATATTGCATTTCTTGATTATGCTTCGTGGTTGCTTATGATTTGGATACTGTGTGGGTCATATTCTTGGACTGTATTTGATATGGGCTGTGTGTTGATTTGTCTTAATGGGACTTGGTTTTCGGTATACTTGGATATTTGTTTCACTTGGGTCTAGTTTTTACATCAAAGCTTGATTACGTGAGTCGATTACTTGGGAGCATGACTTGTGCTCTATGGTTTGCTTGTTTTCTCTTATCTTATTGTCTTTATATATGTCAACTAGTCTTTGTCGACCATGATACCTACCGCATCAAATAGTGTGCGATCGACTCGCACTTGGCCGTTCTTTTATGAATGCGTAATTCCAAAGGGATTGACCTCTATTTCTTGTGGCTGATAGTCATTCCGAGAGTTGTTGTTTAGAGTCTACAAGGTGAGCACGAGGACGTCCGCCGCCTTGACGATTCTTCTTTTATTTATGTCTTATTTGTTATTCCGAGACATAATCCGACTTTTGATTTATTATTGATAATTCCAGAATTATAGATTCTAGTTAGATGCTCTTGTTTAGTTAGACCAGACTCTGGGGTGTATTTTCCTTACTTCCGCATATTTCTGTATTATTATCGTCAGACTTACGTGATTTTGTCCCTTCCGCTTTATTACTTATTTATTCATGTTTTTACTATTGTTGGGTTGAGGGTTCGCCTACCGAGGTGGGAAAGTTAGGTGCCCGCGCGACTTAGCTAAATTGGGTCGTGACATGTTGATTGTTGATTATTGATTGAGGGTGTTGTTTATCTTATGGGAGATGAAGGATGTTATTGATTGTAGAATTATGAGATTGTAGAATCATCTTGAAGCAAGAGAATGTGTTGTTGGGTGTAGATACACCATTAATGAAGGTTATGGAGCTTTATGCCCACCAAGTGTTTGATAAAATCCGTAGATGACCAAAGCATGAGTATACTTGCTAATATTGAATCCCTTTGACTTGTATTGTTATAGATTAAGGTTGAAAGGGTTGACGAACATTTTATTACGCTCAAAGGCCGAATTATGGTATGTGAGGATAACTCTCTACGTTTGGGAACGTAAATGATTCTCCCTACGCCACGTTCTTTTATGGCATTACGAATTGCCTCAGAAATATAGTTAAGCTTAGTTCCTTGAATAGTTGCAGAACTTCTATTCTCTAGTTTCATAATTCATTCATGACTTTCATTGCGAACGTTGTGAGCTCAGTACGTAATCAATATAGACCTGTATTTGATACCCATGAATCTCAGTCTAGAATACTCAGCATGTTTATAAATGGTTAAAGCTTTAGGTCTACAAATCAGTTCATGAATACATGTCTCTATGAGTCATTACTCAGTATGTCAGTGTTGTACCCTTCAGCATGATTCTCAGTTCTTTTATGTAACTTGTTAAATGTTGAACAACTGTGTTTTTGGGCCTATCCATAGTTATGTATACATATACTTGGGCCTGAGGCCACAGACTTGTGCACTTATATGGGCCTGAGGCCACACATTATATGGGCCCGAGGCCACATATTATATGGGCTCAATGCCACATGTTACAAACTGGTGATTCCACATTCAGAACAGGAAGTACTCATAACTTTACTTCTTTGTCCATTTAAGTTATCAGTTTCAATTTCAGCACTTATTACATGTTTATTGATTTGGGTTGCCCTTTCCCTAAGCACCCCACTTACAGTTCTTTCTTTCAGTTGCTTTACATACCAATGCAATTCAGATGTACTGACGTCCCTTTTTCTCGGCTCCGCATCTCGCGACGCGAGTAACGATTTACGTGATGACGCATCCGCTCGTTCGGATCTCCAAGATCGGGGCTGATTGCGAGCCCCGCTCTTTCGAGTGGTCTTATCATTTATTTATAGTCTTTATAGCATTTACAAAAGCTTATGCCGGCCTTGTCCCGCAATTGTCGCTTTCGCATTTCATAGAGGCTTCATAGACTATAGTTACAGACAATCAGAGTTTAGCAGGCTTTAGTGTTAGCGGTGTTGGCTACGTAATAATACTCGTACTTATTCAGTATTTCTGCAGTTATGTTTATTCAGTCAGATGTTTAGTAGATCAGCATATGTTAAGTTTATTTCCGCATTTAGTATATTTTGATATCACATGTTGATCCAGCCAGCCAGTTGGTTTGCTCGGTCACATGCAGTCAGGCACCAAGTGACGTGTTACTCTCAGGCCATGGTTCGGGGCATGACAATGTAAGTGGGAATCTAGTACTGCTTTAAATAAAAATCCTAGTCAAACCTTTGGGGGTAGTGAACGTTTAGGGTTTGAAGAGGCTGCACAAACTCAGAATTGTGCTGAGGAGGCTGTGGGAGGGATTGTTGCCGTTGGGGAGGTGTTTGATAAAAGTGTTGTCAAACCTTTGGGGGTACTGAATTTAATACCTCGTACCTTTAAACTAAGCTATGTTCGTGATTCAGGGACTTAGAAACCAAGACAAAAGTGTTGGGATTAGAATTTTCTTTGCACTAGAAAGGTAAAAGGACATGTTACATCAATTGTACGGGCCGTACTTTATGGACGTACCTCAGGACGAAGGAATTGAAAAATAACAAAAATTGTCAATCAAGGTATGAGCAAGTTATACTGTCACGACCCATCTTTACTAAGTCGCGCGGGTACCACCATTCCCACCTCGGTAGGCGAACCCTTTTACCAATTCATACATTCAACCACAATAAAGTAACTAAAGCAGAATAAGTAGAAGCCTGAAATCATAAATAATCATAAGTGCGGAATATAAATAAAATCCCCAAGGAACTGGTCTGGCTCGTACAAAAGCAACTAAGTAATGTCTAGAATATACAAGTCTCAGATACTAAACACATCTGTTTGAATGGAAGAAAATAATGACAGGGATAGAGGAGTCTCCGGGCAGCTACTCGTCATATGCTCACCCTTGATACTCACAAGCCAGGCCTCGAAAATCAGACTCGGAAGTAGAAGCGAAACCTGTCTCAAACTCTACACCCCAAAAAGCAGTGTAGCGAGGTAACATCAGTACAAACAACACGTATTGAGTAGGCATCATAGGCCAACAACAGTTATTTAACATATGTAAAGAAAGAGACTGAAGAATAGACCTGCTCACAATCTTGTATACACACCACACAGTCCAAGAAAAACATCTCTAGTACATAAGGATCAATAACCGAATCATAGCCTATGGTGATGCACCTAAACACAAGTCTTGCCAAGTTTTTCCACGATTCCACAGAATAAGCATAAACACTAGCACAGCCAACAATGTCACTCCGGATCCTCAAGTCTCAACCTAGGAGAAGTCTATACTCCTTGAATCTGATCAATTTCCAAATATATATTAATCAGGCACATTGCAATCTCATACCAGTAACTAACCAGGAATTCAATAATCACGAGCACCGAATGGTACAATAAATAATCACTACCAGAAATCAAATGTATGAGTAAATGAAATATGAATACAATGCAATGCAATGACACACCCACGCTTCGGGCGGACGATGTCTACACTCCAACAATCATGACCCATGGGGGACACGCGAAGTCCATGTACCTGCTGCGGCGCACAGCCCGATCCAAGTCAGTGTTAAGGAACGTGCAACCCCATCCAGTCAATGTTGCAGTACGTGCAACCCGGTCCAATATATGTATATGTATATGTGTTGCAAAAGCAACCCGATCCAAATATATGAGTATGAATGCATGAATGATTCAATGCCAACAAGAGTATATCAATGACAACCGTGCCACACCTGGGCATATATCCCAATTCCAATTCATTCCTCTTCACAAGTCAATAACTAATAACTTAGAGATACGGGTTCACAATCATGAATAAGTCACTAAGTATTCGTATCATGGTATTATGAAAGATGAGATTGAGTACACTGCATAATATCAATGAAATCTAAGACAACATATCTAATCAATCGTGCCACACATGGACATATCTCTCGATATCGATAACAAGTTAAGTTCTTTCCTCTGTCCAAGATAATACCAATAAGTGAGGGATAGCCATATCTCAAACATGATAAGACGACTAAGCATCTAATCCCAATATATGTATAAATGAGTGTATGAATGATAACAACGCCAACAAGAATATAAGAATCAATCGTGGCACTCATGAACACATATCTCAATCACAAGATCAATATCATAACTTTACTTTCCCTTTCTACAATCTAAACGATGATAAATACACTCCCCAAATCATAAGGCAATCACTAAGCATCAATTCTAGAATCAATCACGTGGCGACAAGCCAACAAATCACAATATGGAAACAACTCAATAGAACACAATAAGGCGACAAGCCATAGTCAATAACAATACCAATAAGAGAATCCATCCCAACTTCATACCCGAAGGCGTAACATATTGTCTCCGACAATCACTAACTCTACATATGCTTTGCTAACCGAAGTCTAACAACCATAAGGTAAGCCGTAACCTACCTGGAATGCAGAACAGGAGCCACGAATAACCACAACTTTGCCTTGCTCTTTCGTAGCGTCTCCAAATACTCAAAGTCTAGTTATAAATGTAATCTAGATTAGAAACCACGAAGAATAATACCCATATTGCTAAGCTTCTAAATTAGGTCAAATCCAACCTATGGAAGTTGGGGAAACGGGCTCACAAGGGTAAAACGAAAAATTCTAAGATGGAATATGCAATTCAAGTCTAGATGATCAAAACCCACTAATAAAATTCCAGATTAACTCAGGATTAAGCTAAATTCGAATTTAAAGTGAAACCCCCAAATTTGGGTATGAACCCTAACTTTTCGATCCACAAATTGACCACTAATAATGGAAGATATAATCTTAACAACAATGAATATATCAGGTTCTAGGGTTACACTAACCAATTTCATCTATAATTTCTACCTAGGATGTCTAAAGCCCATTAAGAATTCCTCATAAAAACCCACTTTTCCTCTTTGATTCAAGCATGGATTAAGGATTAAGGAAGGTAAGTAATGAATTCTAAGACCAAGGATCTTACCTCTATGAAGATTCAGTCCCAAAGCCCTCAAAGTCACCCAAGCATGCTTAGAAAAGGATGAACTGAAATGAAGAGGGTTTTTAACTTAAAGTGAATAGAAATAAATTCGCACGTAACCGCCGTGCCGCGGGTCATCCACGTCGCCGCACCCGCTATGGCGCTACAAGAACCGCTATGGCCGCCACCACAAAACTCACCCAGCCGCTACAACGGCTGGCTTGACCGCTATCACGAGTCTACCACAAACTCACATAACACGCTACGGCGATTGGTCCCTCTCTACAGCGGGAGCGCTACTGAGGTTTTGGTGTAACTGCGGCGGACACCAGGCACAAGAATTTTCTTGGTTTTTGACTAGTTACATCCCAAAATCCGACTATCACCCGAGGCCCCACAGATACAAAACAAACATGCATACACACATAAAAACGCGCTACAAACTCACCCGTGGCCTCGGATTTCCTAACGGAGGTCTATTTGACCAAGTCAACCCCTAATGGCCTAAAGCTAACTCTCCAACCCAAATCCCAAAAAGCTCCCAATTACCTTGGGAATCGAACCAAGCATCCCAACAAGTAATAAATGATTGTCCGGACCTCTCGAAATCAACGAATGTTTGAAACAGGTCTGTCCACCCAAAAGTCAACTATTGGTCAAATGCTTTTCCCTTAAAGGCTCAAATTTTCAAAAGTCACACTAGAACTCGCTCGATGACCTCGGGAATCATGCCACCCATCCCCGCAGGTCAAAATCATACTCATAGGGCTCGGAGAAGGGTCAATAGGGTTAAATGGGTCATAATCACTATAACGATCGAATTGTCGTTACATATGCGGTCGTACATTTATGTACGGGCCGTAATTTGGAATTAAACGTTTTATACGAGCCGTATAAATAAGCACAGGTCATACTTTCAAGCCGTATCCCATAGACGAAAAATCGTAGTCACTGGAATGTGATATTCCAGGTACGGCCACAATGTACGGGGCGTACATAGTGCCTGTACATTTCCCCGACTCAGCAAAAGTATAAATATCCAATATTCAGTCTTTTATGTTGTTTTCATACTCTCCAAGTCCTAAAATGAAGTCATTCTCCTCCCATCATTCTCAAACATCTAGGTAAGCCTATTTCAAGCCTTTCAAGTGAATTCTAACATGTATCCATGAATTCTAAATAGAAATTCATTGTTCCTAACAGAGGGATTTCAAGAAAACCCATCACAAGGATTCAAGACTAAGGCTTTTGGACTTCTTCTCAAAGTTCAGACATTTTCTATAAGTTTGGAGCATTTACAAAAGATGTAGGGTTTCTATCTACGTGTGGGAACATCATTCCCCATACCATGTTCTTCCATGATTGTACGAAAGTTCACCAAAATTAGGATTCTAAACATGTTCATGATAACCCTAAGTACATGTACCATGATATACCATGGTTGTATTAATAGTTCGTTATCGTGTTCTTAATATTCCCTATTGGTTATTGAGAATCTATTCGTAATCCATGAAAATCCATACGTTGCATTCCATGGGTTCTTAAATGCAAGTTATTAACTATTACGATCAATCCCATGAAAATCCTACATGCTTCCATGTTTTAGACAAGTTATATATATGTTATTATCCATGTTCATGTTAAACTATACTTACATACCATGTTACAAGTCATGTTCATGTAATTCATGGGCTTCTAGGCTAACTATATCCATGTTCATGTTTTGAGAGTTGGACAGATTACTGAGAAGGCTTAATACCTGAAACTACATATGCCAGCATAGGATAAGGATCGCTCCGCCCAGTTAGGATGACTCCTTCATGTTTCCCCATTGCGGGATATTGGATCCATTCATGTCATGTTCATGTCTCGTATCCCGACAAGGTATGTGATGGATTAGCTGGCCGGGCAGAGATTAGATGCCATGTGTTTACGTGGTGGCTACATGTCGATTATACTAATGCACTCCCATAGATATCTTTACAGACTTAAAATATTTTATTCATGTTATATATTCATGTCAGATGATATTCATGTTCATGTTCAAATTACGTAGATACAGCTTTCTTCGCTCTATTATTCCATGTGCCATGTTTATTTCATTCAGTTGCTTTACATACCAGTACAATTCCAGTAAACTGATGTCCCTTTTTATTTCCTGGGGCCTGCATTTCACAATGCAGGGATGGACTTACAAGATGACGGATCTGCTTGTTAGGACTATTGCTCGTATCAGCTATTGGTGAGACCCATTCTATTCGGGGTATTATCTTTATTTTTTTCATGTTAGTATGCAGTTAAGGTATGCCGGGGACCTTGTCCTAATAAATAGTTTAGCGGTCAGACTCACGTTAGAGGTTTCATAGACTAGTTCAGTTATGTCATGTCAGATGTTCAGAGTCGTATAGCCAGCATTGGCTCAGTACTTATTATAATTTCAGACTATTTCCGCATCATGTTTAAACAATATTTTCATTAGTATTATGATGACTCATGTTATTCAGACTCTCCATGTTTTAAAGTGTATTTCGCGCCAGTTCAAGTCCCATGTTGACTCAGCAAGGCACTGAGTGTCGTGTTACGTCCAGGCCATGGTTCGGGGCGTGACAAAGCTTGGTATCAGAGCCTAGGTTCAAATGTCTTAGGAAGTCTATGGAACCGTATCCAGTGGGGTTACTTTTATATGTGCGTGCGCGCCACACATACAAATAGTTGACCACCAAGACATCTAGGATTGTCTCACTTCTCTCATACTCTAGATCGTGTAGTTAGAATTATGCTTTTAGGAACTCTTCTAACTCGTGCGTATTGCCTATTTCAGACAATGCCTGCAAAATGAAAGTACACCAAGAGGACGTCAACTACTAGCTAAGGGGCTGCTGTTAATGCCGCCCGAGAAGAGAACTCTTAGACTCAGGGAGTTCACACTGAGACTCAGGGGCTTGCATCGGATTCAGTGGCCCCGAATGCAGCCCCACCTACCGAGAGGCCTACAGAGGTCCGTTCTAAAGTAACTCTTCAGCCTAGTGCTACAGACATGGATGTTAGGGGAGCTATCCAGTTGTGCACCCAGATTGTTGCTACTCAAGCACAACGTTAGGAAATGGCTCCTAGCGCAGGTGCTAACGGAGGGTCGAACAGCTTCAGGACCAAAATATTCCTAAATATGAAGCCTCCAGTGTTCACAGGATATATTAAGGCTGAGGATCCACAAAGCTTCATCGATGGGTTTCAAAAAGTCTTTCGTGTTATGCATGCTACTGAGACTGAGGCATCAGAGTTGGGAGCTTATTAATTACAGGATGTTGCTCATATTTTGTATGAGATGTGGGAATAGCCCTGCGGGGAAGATGCATCTCCAGTAACTTGGGACGAGCTTGTAAATGCTTTCATTGACCGCTTCCAGCCGCTTTAGGTCAGGGAGGCAAAGGCCTATGAATTTGAGAGGCTCAGGCAGAATGATATGAGCGTGAATGACTATTACCTCAAGTTTGTTTCTTTGGCCAAGTATGCTCCTCATATGGTCCCTGATATAAGGGCCAGAGTTAGGCGATTTATGTTGGGCCTTATACCTGACTTTTATGGTAATGCAAATATTCCTGCTCAAAATAGAGAAATGACCATCACCAAGATAGTTGCTTTTGTTCAGGGTAATGAGGACCGAATGAAAGAAGAAGAAGCACTTCAGAAAGAGAAGGACAGGAAAATTCAACAAAAGAGCTAAGTTTGCAAGTAACTTCAGTCATGGGGGAGGTGGAGGCAGGAAATTCTTCAAGAACAGGTCATCAGGACCCGCCCCATATGCAGCCAGTGCCCCAGCCCCAAAGTTCAGGAATGATCAGAAGAGATAGAATTTCAGGCCAGCAAACTCCTATTCTCAGGCTAGTGTGGGACAGAAGACTTGTGATAATCCGATCTGCAGCAAGTATGGTAAGAGAAACCTAGGGAGTGTCGTATGGATATGGATACATACTATGGGTATGGCCAGCGGGGCCATTTCAGAGGGATTGTTCATTAGCAAGACAGGGTACCGGTGGTAATGTGGCTCAATCCACTAATTCAGCAGCTCCTCGAATTTCTCAAGCCCAGTCAGGGCATGGTGCAGAAAAGTCTGGTAATGTAGGCGGAGGTCGAAACTGCTTGTATGCTTTAGCAGGTCGTCAGGATACAGAGGCACGTGTAGATGTGGTCACAAGTACGTTAAATGTTTTCACTTTCAACATTTATGCCCTTATTGACCCAGGATCCACCTTATCTTATATAACCCCCATTTATTGCTAAGAAATTTAGGATAGAACCATAAAGGTTGGATGAACCCTTTGAGGTGTCAACTCTAGTTGGAGAGCCAGTTATAGCTAGACGTATCTATAGGGGTTGTGCAGTTTTAGTCTATCACCGCAGGACCATAGCCGACTTTGCTAAGTTGGAGATGGTAGACTTCTATGTAATCATAGGTATGGATTGGTTGGCTTCACGTTATGCCACGGTAGGTTGTAGAACCAAAATAGTAAGGTTTGAGTTTTCTAATGAACCAGTCATATAATGGAATGTCAATTCAATAAGACGCAGGGGTAGATTTATCTCATATCTCAAAGCTAGAAAGATGATTTCCAAGGGGTATATCTATCACTTAACTCGAGTCAGGGATACATATACCCAGACTCCAACTCTCCAGTCTGTATCAGTCGTTAATGAGTTTCCAAAAGTCTTTCCAGAAGATCTTCCCAGAGTTCCTCACGACAGGGAGATAAACTTTGGAATTGATCTACTTCCTGTCACTGAGCCAATATCTATTCCGCCATATAGAATGGCTCCAGCAGAGTTAAAAGAGTTAAAATCCCAATTAAAAAATCTTCTTTATAAGGGATTTATTAGGCCAAGTGTCTCACCTTGGGGCACACCAGTCTTGTTTGTCCGAAAGAATGATGGTTCCTTACACATGTGTATTGACTACCGAAAGTTGAAGAAAGTCACCACTAAGAACAAGTATCCTCTCCCCAGAATAGATAATTTATTTTACCAACTCCAAGGTGCCCAGTGTTATTCCAAGATTGACCTCAGATGAAGATGCCATCAGTTAAAGGTTAAGGAAATCGATATTCCGAAGACCGTTTTCAGAACCTGTTATGATCACTTCGAATTTCTTGTCATGTCATTTGGGTTGACAAATTCACCAGCTGCTTTCATGGACCTTATGAATAGGGTCTTCAAGCCTTATCTTGATTTATTCGTTATTCTGTTTATTGATGATATTTTGGTGTATTCTCGTAGTGAGACTGATCATGCAGAACATCTCAGAATAGTGTTGCAGACACTTCAGGATCGCAAGCTTTATGCGAAATTTTCAAAGTGTGAAGTTTGGCTTAAGTCTGTGGCATTTTTAGGACATGTAATTTCAGGTGAAGGTGTGAAGGTTGATTCTCAGAAGATACATGCCGTAAATAATTAGCCTAGACCCACCTTAGTTTTCGATATAAGAAGTTTCTTGGGTCTAGAAGGCTATTATAGACGTTTTGTAGAGGGGTTTTCCTCTATCTCAGTCCCATTGACTAAGTTAACTGAGAAAAAGGTCAAATTTTTATGGTCAGATGCATGTGAGCAAAGTTTTGAAGAGTTGAAGAAGAGGTTGACTTCTGCTCCAGTTTTGATGCTACTAGAAGGAACCGAAGGGTTCGTAATATATTGTGATGCTTCGGGAATTGGTCTCGGATCTGTCCTAATGTAGCATGGTAATGTTGTAGCCTATGCATCCCGATAGCTTAATGCTGATGAAAAGAATTATCAAACTCATGACTTGGAATTGGCAGCTATGGGTTTTGCACTTAAGATATGGCCTCATTATTTGTATGGAGTGCATGTTGATATTTTCACAGATCACAAGAGCCTCAAGTATATTTTCAAGCAAAGAGAGTTGAACCTCAAGTAGAGGAGGTGGCTCGAATTTCTTAAAGATTATGATGTGGATATTCTCTATCATCCAGGGAAAGCGAATATAGTAGCCGATGCTCTTAGTCGGCAATCTATGGGAAGTTTAGCTCACGTTGAGGCAGATCAGAGAATTATGACATAGGAAGTTCACCGCTTAGCTAACCTAGGAGTTCGACTCTTGGACTCTGAAGATGGTGGAGATGTTGTTCAGAACAGGGTTTGTTCCTCCTTAGTAGCCGAAGTGAAGGAGAAGCAGTATGGTGATCCCTTTTTACTGCAGCTGAAGGAGGGGATTCACAAGCATAAGTCAACGGCTTTTGAACAAGGGGGAGATCATGGTACCTTAAGGTACAGAGGCAGAATATGTGTTCCAGATGTTGATGAGGTTAGAGAGCGAATTATATCAGAGGATCAAAATTCCAGGTATTCCATCCATCCAGGTTCCACGAAGATGTACCATGACCTCTGTAACACCTCGTACCTTGGTGTTAGGATGCGTCGTAGTAAGTCCATACGGGCTCGAAGTGATTATTCATGAGGTTATAGAGGATTTATGGCAATATTATTGTAGGACCCCGTAAGTTTGACAAACCTTGATAGCATTATATATTATTTTGATAATATATATATATATATATATATATATATATATATATACACTTTCTTTTAAGTGAAACCTTTTAGTAAATTAATTTGATAAGTATAATGTTATATAGTTACTATCATTACTACTTCTCGATATGTTTTAAATTATACACATGATATGAGGAAGTTTATAAATGAGATTTTCTTTATTATAAAGATCGGAATTATTTTCTCATAAGACAAGAAAGTTATCTTTTTACCGTTTTGAGAACTTATAGTACAAAAAATTTGTACTCTTGATATTAGCTTGGAAAAATTAGAATTTGATGATATATAATTTCTAGATATCTCAATCATTATGAAATATTAGTATATGTCTCAATTTTAAAAAATATTTATGATCTTTTTATATAATGTTGATTTTAAAATTATATTGGTTAATTAAAGAAATGTTTTTTCATAACATAAATGTATTTAATAGTAGGATAAATATGATGGATATTTAGCTTATTTTTTTTTAAAAAAAAAAACTACACCTGTCAATATATGGTGCTGCACCGCGAATACATGGCTAGGTGGAGCCATAACACTTAAATGTCTTGCTCACTAAAGGTTGAGAAAAGTTTTATTCTTTGATACTTTCTTTTTCCACTTACATTTTCGTATATAGAAGAGCAACATATGTTCATTGTCTCTCTTTCTCTTGTTCACCAAAATGTTGTAGCAACATAGCTTAAAGTTTCATTTTTATAAAATTCCCTCAAGTTCTTTTAAAAGGTAAATCCATTCTAGACCAAACATAGTTCTTTTCCTCCGTCTATTCCATGATAATAACCTTGATTTCCTCCGGATCCTAGCAAGCCCGGGATTACTTCATAGTGAAGTAAAGTGAAGGGAAGCTTTTATGAAGGTGACCCAAGTCCGATTCTTCATCTACGACTTTCTACAGGCTTGTATGAGCGTTTAAGGTATATATTTGCTAAGAACTCGCGGGACGCTGATCAGAAGCCACGAGTTCAAGTCATAGTAGTTGTATATAAGTAGGTTATGAGTTGTTTTCTTATGTTATGGAGATTGGTGGGGAAGTTTGGTTTCTCGTGAAGAGCTTGTTTGTTGTTAAAAGGAGGTCGGGTGTGGAGTACACCATTGTATAAAGCTTCGGGAGCTCGTCGCTACTTGATTTCTTGATGATAGTGTTGGTATAGTTGCAGTATGTTGTTGGGTTGTTGGTTATGTTGATATTAGTTGTCTTAAATAGGTTAAACATTTATTGGAGGGGTTGACTTGTCGTAGTCATTCGAAGGCTAAATCAAGGTACATAAGGCTATTCCTTGACTCGCCACTATGGCACGACGTGTATTTATTGTTTCCTACGTGAATCATGAAGCCTAGAGTTTATAAGGACTCGTTTGGTAGGCTGTGCTATTTAAAATAATCCTTGTATTAAAATTTAGTCCAACCAATGCATTGTTTGGTTACTAAATTTAACTCAATTACACCTCATACAGGGATGACTTATACACCATAGGTAGTCTTAGCTTATACCTTAGAGACCATGGGATAACTTATCCCATGTTTAACCATACTTGGATAAGAAGACTAAATGACTAAATAACCCCTCTTACCCTTAACTCAATTAAATGAAATAGAAAATTCCACAAAAGTTCAAGGGTATAATTTTAAAGAAAATTGTGTACAGCTTTAAACCAAACACAAGCTTGAGTTATACAATGTATATCTAATTTTTAATACATTGAACCAAACACTTGATAAAAAATAATCCCAAAGATTACAATCCTTGTATTAGTAATCCATGCACTACTAATCCATGTATTACTAATCCCTGCATAACTTGGCTTCATACCAAACAACCCCCAAGTGTATTACCTCCAAGTTACAAGCCTTATGGGTCTTTTTCAGAAATGTTATATGTCTATGCGAAATTGTGCTCAAGCGTTTTACTCATACAGTCGAGTTTTGAGTTGTTATGGTGGGATTAGAGTCTAGCCTCCAAGTGTATAGAAGGAGATTATAGAAGGTTATCAAAAATGAATGACGCTTCAGATAGATGATGCCATGTGGCCAATGTCTAAGAAGTTGTCACGGGAGATAGAGCGTAAGGTAAGGTGAACAGATTAGCAAAGCCCATATTTCCCTATTGAGTCATAGATCCTCCTTTAGGATGAGTTAAGCTAATACAGAGGTATACGAGCCCTTATGAGAGTCTTGTAGTCCATGGGGCCAGAACGTAAGTAAAGAGGAACCAAGGTAATATAGTAAGCACGATCCTCCCCGAGGGTGAGGTGATTAAGAGAGTTAAAATATAAGGTTGTAGAGTACCGAATGAGAATCATAGAACGTATGCGTGTAGTCCTTATCATATCCCTAGACATGTAGTTGAGTGATGTGTCGTTCCTTATCATGAGTCCCACAGAAGATAGAAAGACAATTTCACGGATGATCAGTTTAGAAGGAATATGTTACATGCTCCCAAAAGCTAGAGAGAAGTTTCCCAGAATGCTTAACGTATACATAATATGCACGTCACATAAGGAGTTATTGCATTGCATTGCATCATGCATAAGTACATTGTTACACAGTTGCCTTCAGGGCTATGCATACATAGTTGCCTTCGGGGTTATACATCTACAGTTGCCTTCGGGACTATGCATATACAATTTCCTTCGGGGCTATATATGTACAGTTGCCTTCAAGGCTATACATATACAGTTGCCTTCGGGGCTATACATATACAGTTGCCTTCAGGGAAATACATGTACAGTTGCCTTCGGGGCTATGCACATACAGTTGCCTTCGGGTCTATGCATATAAAGTTGCCTTTGGTGCTATGCAGATAAAGTTACTTTTGGGGCTATACACATACAGTTGTATACATATACAGTTGCCTTCGGTGCTATACAGATATAGTTCCCTTCCGGGCTATACACATACAGTTGCCTTCGGAGCTATGCATGTACAGATGGTTCCTATGGACGTGTTATGGCACACAGAGGTGCTACCTCGACCATTTCATATGTACTCCATTGCATTGATATCATATGTTGTATTTATTTGGCCAATAACGGCTTACAGGAAAGTAAAGAAAGAATCTAATGAACAGTGATCCCAAGTATTACAGTGAACGATCCTAGAACGTCACAACACATAGCGACCTAAAGATATCAATAGAAAGACTCAAAAGAAGCTCCAGAAAAATAGAAGTACAGTAAGATCGCGATATGTTCCATAGAGAGTTATAGAGTCTTCAGTTATGGTTTTGTTTGATTACCCTTCAGTTGTTTCCTTTCTCAGCTTCAGTATATTGTATATATTTCACTATGGTTTGGTTTGATTACCCTTCAGTTGTTTCCTTTCTCAGCTTCTGCTATTTTATATATTTCATGATCGTCTTATGTACTCGGTGCAATCTTTCTGTATTGACGTCCCTTGGCCAGGGACGCTACATTTGTTATGTTTCATATTTCAGGTTCAGGTATACTAAGTGACAGGCATGCATTCTAGATTGTATAGATGTTCAGCGAGATGGTGTATGCTCCACTTCTTCCTGGAGTTGAGTTAGGTCTTGTATTTATATGTATAGAGATTATGGGTAAGCCGGGGCCCTGTCCCGACTAGGTTATGTCAGTCAGATGTTCTTAGAGGCTTCATAGACGTCTGCGGTCAGGTTCAGTCATGTACAGGTTTTACTTTCAGTTATACAGATAAAGCATCATATAGTTCATGTTTACAGATTTTCAGACTTTACTACATCATGTCCCTCCAGTACAGGTTCATTGTAAATGCTTGTAGAATGTAGTATGTTCCCAATGGAGACTGGGGCGTGACAGAGTGGTATCAGAGCAGTTCAGTCCTAGGAAGTCTATGAAGCCGTGTCTAGTATAGTCTCACTTATGAGCGTGTTACGCGCCACACTTATAATTGGGAGGCTACGGGATATTTAGTAAATGTTACCTTTCTTTCACGTTCTAGATCATGCAAAGAGAGCGATGTTAAGAGATCATTCCGCTTAGTATGAATTTGTCACGACCCAATTTGGCTAAGCCGTGCGGGCACTTAAAATTTTCACCTCGGTAAGCGAACCCTCAACCCAATGAAAGTAAAGATATAAGTAAATAAATCACTTTAAGCGGAAGAGAATAATCACGTAAGTCTTACGATATTATAGTAGAAATAGTGCGAAAATAAGGAAATACACCCAGAGGCTGGTCTAATCCATACAAGAGCATCTAATGAAAAATATACAAGTCTGGAATATAATAATACATCAAATCTGTCTATGTCTCAGAATGGAAAAGTAAGACATAATAAGAGGAGTCTTCAAGGCAGCGAACGTCTCGTGCTCACCCTGGAAACTCGAAGTTGTACTGATGGCGACTATCAGCCACGGGAGATGGAAGCAGACACAACCTGGAACTCTACATTCATAAAAGAATACAAAGAAGTGCAGTCAATACAAACCACAAGATCTGGTAGGTATCATCGGCCGACTAAGTATAGCTAACATAATTCAGACAATAAAGCAGGATAGGCAGATAAATCAACAAGTGTAATTCAAACGCAATCAGAAACAAGTATCCGTTATCACCTATGTTCAAGTATCTAAACCCAAGTATGCCAAGTCTCAATATATATCCAATCCGAAATCAATCAACACAAGTACAACACCGGATCATCACAATATAAGCCAAGATGCAATGCAATGCAATGATGTAAAAATGCCAATGCAATGCCATGCAGTGTACACATGTACTCCGGACGGAAGTATTGACGTCCCGGTAGCACAAAAGAATGAAAGAAAGTGAGATTTCCTAAATGTCCTATAGCCTCTCACAGATAAGTACGGAGCTCATCGTATCGATCCACGAGACTCTACTAGACACGCTCTTGTATTATAGACCGGGTAACCTAGGGCTCTGATACCAACTATCACTCCTTCGCTTTCCCCTTCCGCTGAGCCTCAAGATCAATAAAGTCTAGATTAGAAATCATGAAGATCGATACCTATATTTCTATGATTCAATTTAGGTCAAAACCAACCCTAGAATTTGGGGAAACGGGGCCCACAAGGTCAAAATGGGAAATTCGGGAGTAAAATATCAAATTAAGCACTAGGTGATTAGAACCCAACAACTAATTGCTAAATTAACTCAAGGATTCACCTAATTTCGAAATTCAAGCAAAACCCCCAATTTTGGGTATACATCCTAACTCTTAGATTCAAGAATTCAACACTAATAATGGGAGCTATATGATTAACAACCTTAGATACATCATAATCTAGCATAAACACAATCAATTTCATCATTCATAAGCCTAGATAGAAAATTCATCAAAACCCACTTTTAATCTTCCGCTACTAACGAACTAGCAAGAAAAAGGGTTCCAAGATGATTAGGAAAATGAATTAGCAAGAAAGTTAGGAGGACTTACCACCAAGAATCTCAACCAATAATCCCCAAGAATAGTTCCCAAGAGCTCAATTTTCGGAATGGTATTATATGATAGACTAAGGGCTTTTAACACCTTATTTAATGAACTCACTGCCCGTCACCCGCTTCCGCGACGCTAAGGCCTCTCCAGCGGTGCCATGTCCACTACAAATGGGTCATGCCCAAATGGCAATAATCGCTCCAGCGGCAGGGTGACCGCTTTAGGGGTACCTCTGCCGTGGTGTTGGTGCCGCCAAAGCGGGCACCGGACACCAGAAACTTCCCAAGTTTTCACACTTCAACTCAAATTTCCGACTCATTCCCGAGGCCATCTGCTCACAAACCACATACACAGACATACATAAAAAAACGCTACGAACGCGCTTGTGGCCTCAGGAAGTGTGTCAATGGTCCCCTCGGATCAAAACTGAGCTAGCCAAGCTCGAAAAGGGGCGAAAATGCCGGAAAGACTATAACAACGAAATGGGTCGTTACAGAATTAGACTAAAGCAATAAGTAATTGTAAAATTATTTATCAGGTCTATGTGTTTAGATGAATGAGTCATGTGTTAGAGCTTAGGGTTAGTGTCAACATTCGAGGACGAATGTTCCTAAGGGGGGAAGGATGTAACACCTCATACCTTGGTGTTAGGATGCGTCGTAGTAAATCCATAGGGGCTCAAACCGATTGTGGTCTTTCATGAGGTTATAGAGGATTTTTGGCAATATTATTGTAGGACCCCGTAAGTTTGACAAACCTTGATAGCATCATATATTATTTTGATATGATATATATATATATATATATACTTTTTTTTAAGTGAAACCTTTTAGTAAATGAATTTGATAAGTATAATGTTATATAGTTACTATCATTACTACTTCTCAGATACGTTTTAAATTATACACCTGATATGAGGAAGTTTATAAATGAGATTTTCTTTATTATAAAGATTGGAATTATTTTCTCATAAGACAAGAAAGTTATCTTTTTACCGTTTTGAGAACTTATAGGACAAAATTTTTTTACTCTTGATATTAGCTTGGAAAAAATTGAATTTGATGAAATATAATTTCTAGATATCTCAATCATTATGAAATATTAGTATATGTCTCAATTTTACAAAATATTTATTATATTTTTTTATATAATGTTGATTTTAAAATTATATTGGTTAATTAAAGAAATGTTTTTTTCATAACATTAATGGATTTAATAGTAGGATAAATATGATGGATATTTAGTTTATTTAAAAAAATAAAAAAAAAGTACACCTGTCAATATATGGTGCTGCACCGCCAGTACATGGCTAGGTGGAGCCATATCACTTAATTGTTTTGCTCACTAAAGATTGAGAAAAGTTTTATACTTTGATAATTTCTTTTTCCGCTTACATTTTCGTATATAGAAGAGCAACATATGCTCATTGTCTTTCTTTCTCTTGTTCACCAAAATGTTGTAGCAACATAGCTTAAAGTTTCATTTTCATTATATTCCCTCAAGTTCTTTTAAAAGGTAAATCCATTCTAGACCAAACATAGTTTTATTCCTCCGTCTATTCTATAATTATAACCTTGGTTTCCTCCGGATCCTAGAAAGTCCGGGATTACTTCATAGCGAAGTAAAGTGACTGAAAGCTTTTATGAAGGTGACCCAAGTCCGATTCTTCATCTACGACTTTCTACAGGCTCATATGAGCGTTTAAGGTATGTATTTGCTAAGAACTCACGGGACGGTGATTGGAAGCCGCGAGTTCAAGTCATAGTAGTTGTATATAAGTAGGTTATGAGTTGTTATCTTAAGGTATGGAGATTGGTGGGGAAGTTTGGTTGCTCGTGAAGAGCTTGTTTGTTGTTAAAAGGAGGTCGGGTGTGGAGTACACCATTGTATAAAGCTTCGGGAGCTCGTCGCTCTTTGATTGCTTGACGATAGTGTTGGTATAGTTGTAGTATGTTGTTGGGCTGTTGGTTATGTTGATATTAGTTGTCTTAAATAGGTTAAACGTTTATCGGAAGGGTTGGCCCGTCGTAGTCATTTGAAGGTTAAATCAAGGGACATAAGGCTATTCCTTGACTCGCCGCTATGGCACGACATGTATTTATTGTTTCCTACGTGAATCATGGAGCCTAGAGTTTATAAGGACTCATTTGGTAGGTTATACTATTTAAAATAATACTTGTAAAAAAAATTTAGTCCAACCAATACATTGTTTGGTTACTAAATTCAACTTAATTACACCTAATGCTGGGATAACTTATACACCATAGGTCGTCTTAGCCTATACCTTGGAGACCGTGGGATAACTTATCACAAGTTTAACCATACCTGGATAAGACAAGTAAATTACTAAACAACCCCTAATACCCTTAACCCAATTAAATGAAATAGAAAATTGCACAAAAATTCAAGGGTATAATTGTAAATAAAATTTTGTACAACTTTAAACCAAACACAAGCTTGAGTTATACATTGTATATCTAATTTTTAATTCAATGAACCAAACACTTGATAAAAAATAATCGCAAAAGATTACAATCCTTGTATTACTAATCCATGTATTACCAATCCCTGCATAACTTGGCTTCATACCAAATGACCCCCAAGTGTATTAACTCCATGTTACAAGCCTTATGGGTCTTTTTAAGAAATGTAATATGTCCATGCGCAACTGTGCTCAAGTGTTTTACTTGTAGAGTCGAGTTCTCAGTTGTTGGTGGGATTAGAGTTTCCCTTAAGTAAGATGACGTTGATAGCCTAGAATGAGATTATAGAGCGTTATCAAAAATGAATGACGCTTAAGATAGATTATGCCATGTAGCCAATGTCTAAGAAGCTGTTACGGGAGATAGAGAGTAAGGTAAGGTGAACAAATTGGCAGAACCCATATTGCCCTATTGAGTCATAGAGCCTCCTTTAGGATGAGTTAAGCTAATACAGAGGTATACGAGCCCTTATGAGAGTCTAGTAGTCCATGGGGCAAAAACGTAAGTAAAGAGGAACCAAGGTGATATAGTAAGCATGATCCTCCCCGAGGTCGAGGTGATTAAGAGAGTTAGAATATAAGGTTGTAGAGTACCGAATGAGAATCATAGAACCTATGCATGTAAGTCCTTATCGTATCCCTAGACATGTAGTTGATTCGTGTGTCGTTCCTTATCATGAGTCCCACGGAAGATAGAAAAATAATTTCACGGATGATCAGTTTAGAAGGAATAAGTTACGTGCTCCCAAAAGCTAGAGAGTAAGTTTACCAGAATGCTTAACGTATATATAATATGCACGTCACATAAGAAGTTATTGCATTGCATAGCATCACGCATAAGTGCACAGTTATACAGTTGCCTTCCGGGCTATGCATATATAGTTGCCTTCGGGGCTATACATCTATAGTTGGCTTCGGGGATATGCATATGTAGTTTCCTTCGGGGCAATATATGTACAATTGCCTTCGAGGCTTTACATATTCAGTTGCCTTTAGGGCTATACATATCTGGAAGTTTCCTTCGGGGCAATACATGTACAGTTGCCTTCGGGTCTATGCACATACAGTTGTTCGAGGCTATACATATACATTTGCCTTCGGGGCCATACATATACAGTTGCCTTCGAGGATTTGCATATACAGTTGCCTTCGGGGCTATACACATACAGTTGCCTTTGGGGCTATGCACATACAGTTTCCTTTGGGGCTGTACATATGTAGTTGCCTTCGGGGCTATACATATACAGTTGCCTTCGGGGATATGCAAATGCAGTTGCCTTCTGGGCTATACACATAAAGTTGCCTTCGGGGCTATACATATGCAGTTGCCTTCAGGGGTTATTCATATACAGATGGTTCCTATGGACGGGTTATGGCACACATAGGTGCTACCTCGAGCATTTCATATGTACTGCATTGCATTGATATCATATGTTGTATTCATTTTGCCAAGTAAGGTCTTACAGGAAAGTAAAGAAAGTATCTAATGAACAGTGATCCCAAGTATTACTGTGAACGACCCAGAATGTCGTTTCACATAGCGACCTAAGGATATCAACAGAAAGACTCAAAAGAAGCTCCAGAAAATTTTTAAGTACAGTAAGATCGAGATATGTTCCATAGAGAGTTATAGAGTCTTCAGTTACGGTTTTGGTTGATTACCCTTTAGTTGTTTCCTTTCTCAGCTTTAGTCTATTGTATATATTTCATGATTGCCTTATGTACTCGGTACAATCTTTCTGTACTGACGTCCCTTGGCCAGGGACGCCGCATTTGTTATGTTTCATATTTCAAGTTCAGGTATACCGAGTGGCAGGCATGCATTCTAGATGGTATAGATGTTCAGCGAGATAGTTTAAGCTCCACTTCTTCCTGGAGTTGAGTCAGGTTTTGTATTTATATATATAGAGTTTATGGGTAGGTCGGGGCCCTGTCCCGACTAGGTTATGTCAGTCAGATGTTCTTAAAGGCTTTATAGACGTCTGTGATCAGGTTCAGTCATGTACAGGTTTTACTTTTAGTTATACAGATAGAGCATCATATAGTTCATTCTTATAGATTTTCATACTTTACTCGTCATGTCCCTCCAGTACAGGTTCATTGTAAACGCTTGTAGAATGTAGTCTATTCCCAGTCGAGACTGGGGCGTGACAACCTCAAGGAAATTTATTGGTGGAATGATATGAAAAAAGAATGTAGCAGATTTTGTGGCCAATTGTCCGAATTGTCAGCAAGTGAAAACCGAGCACCAGAGGCCTTGTGGGTTGGCCCAGAATATTGATATTCCTGTTTGGAAATAGGAGATGATAAATATGAACTTTATAACAGGTCTACCTCGCTCATCGCCAAGGCATGACTCGATTTTGGTGTTTGTGGACCGATTTACTAAATCAACACACTTTTTGCCAGTCAAGACCACAGATTCAGTAAAATATTACGCGAAATTGTATATTCATGAAATTGTCAGATTGCATGGGACCCCAGTGTCCATCATTTCAGATCGTGGTGCTCAGTTCACAGAAAACTTTTGGAAGTCCTTTCAGAGAGGATTAGGTACCAAGGTAAACCTCAAAGACAACTTCTCATCCGCAGACAGATGGCCAGGGAGAGCATACTATTCAGAACCTTGAGGACATGTTGAGGGAATGTATCTTAGACCTCAAAGATTATTAGGGTGATCTCTTGCCACTCGTTGAGTTTGCTTATGATAATAGTTGCCATGCTAGTATCAAGATGCCACCATTCGAAGCTCTGTATGGGCGAAAGTGTAGATCAACCATTGGTTTGTTTGATGTTGGTGAAGCAGAGTTGTTGGGACCAGATTTGTTCTATCAGGCAATGGAAAAAGTCAAGTTGGTTCAAGAACGTTTGTGAACGGCTCAGAGTCACCAGAGTCCTATTTAGAAGTGCTACGAAGAGACTTAGAGTTTCAAGTTGATAATTGGGTGTTCTTAAAGGTTTCACCTATGAAAGGTGTGATGAAATTTGGAAAGAAGGGGAAACTGAGTCCCAGATATATCGGACTTTATAAAATCCTGTGAAAGGTTGGTCAAGTAGCTTATAAGCTTGAGTTGCCACAAGAGTTGGCTGTCGTGCACCCAGTGTTCCATGTATGCATGTTGAGAAAGTGTGTGGGAGACCCATCATCGGTTGTTCCTGCTGACACTATGACAGTTAAGGATGGCCTAACCTATGAGGAGATCCTTGTGGCAATTCTTGATCGCCAGGTTTGCAAGTTGAGAACTAAGAAAGTAGCCTCAATAAAGGTGCTATGGAGGAGTCAGAAAGTCGAAGAGGCTACATGGGAAGCCGAATAAGACATGAAATCCAGATATCCGCATTTGTTTGAGAATCAACCAGAAAGCGTTCAAGGTAAATACCTCCATATCCATGTCATGTCCCTTACGTATTCGTGCCTGACGTTTCACGTTCACGTATTCACTGTTCATGTCTTCACGAAACCATGTCACATTATTTTAGTCTCCATGTTCCATGTCATGTTTTCTTCACATTCATATACTCAAGCCATATCCAGTCCCAATCTTAACCATGACCCATCATTCGAGGACGAATGATCCCAAGGGGGAGATATTGTAACACCTCGTACCTTTAAACTAAGCTATGTTCACGATTTAGGGACTTAGAAACCAAGAGGGAAGTGTTGGGACTAGAATTTTATTGCATCAGAACGGTAAAAGGACTTGTTACGTCAATTGTACGGGACGTACTTTATGGACGTACCTCAGGAGGAAAGAATTGGAAGTTACTGGAAGTACGAGCAAGTTATACGGACCGTGCATTTAAGTATGGGCCGTACATACTTTTAAAATCGTACATTTTATAGGGGCTGTATAAATAAGTACGGGCCATACTTTCAAGCCAAATCCCAAAGACAAAAAATCGCACTCATTGGAATGTGACTTTCAGGTACGGGCCGTACATGATTCCCGTACATTTCCCCGACTCAACAAAAGTATAAATACGCAATGTTAAGGATTTTATGTTATTTTCATATTCTCCAAGCCCTAGAACAAAGTCATTCTCCTCCCAAAGATTCTCAAACATCAAGGTAAGCCTATTCCAAGCCTTTCAAGTGAATTTTCACATGTATCCATGAATTCTAAATAGAAATTCATCATTCCTGACATAGGATTTTCAAGAAAACCCATCACAAGGATTCAAGACTAAGGCTTTTGGACTTCTTCTCAAAGTTCAGACCTTTTCTACAAGTTTGGAGCATTTACAGGTATGTAGGGTCTCTATCTATGTGTGGGAATATCATTGTTCTTCCTCGCACCATGTTCTTCCATGATTATACGAAAGTTCACCAAAACTTGTGTTCTAGACAAGTTCATGATAATCCTAAGTACATGTACCATGATATAACCTGTTTGTATTATTAGTTCGTTATTGTGTTCTTAATATTCCCTTTTGGTTGTTGAGAATACGTAATATGGTATATAAGCAAGTTATTAACTATTACGATCAATCCCATGAAAATCCTACATGCTTCCATGTTATAGGCAAGTTATATATATGTTATTATCCATTTTTATGTTAACTATACTTATATACCATGTTACAAGTCATGTTCATGTAATTCATGGGCTTCTATGCCAACTATATCTATGTTAATGTTTTGGAGAGTTACGATTTTCGAGAAGGTTTTAATGGCAAGCTGGTATGCCGGTGTGAGGATGAGGATCGCTTTCGCTTCGCTTAGGATGATTCCTTCATGTTTCTGCATTGCGGGATATTGGATCCATTCATGTCATATTCATGTCTCGTAACCGGTAAGGTCTGAGATGGATTAGCTGATCAAGTAGAGATCAGACACCATGTGTTTATGTGGTGGCTACATATCAGTTATACTAATGCAGTCCCATAGATATCTTTACAGACTTGAAATATTTTAGTCATGTCAGCTAATATCCATGTTCATGTTCAGCTTACAGATACAGTTTCAGTTTCAGTTCTATTATTACATATGCCATGTTTATTTCATTCAGTTGCTTTACATACCAGTACCATTCCAGTGTACCGAGGCCTCCATTTCACAATGCAGGGATGGACTTACAAGATGACGGATCTGCTTGTTAGGACTATTGCTCGTATCAGCTATTGGTGAGACCCATTCTATTCGGGGTGTTATCTTTATTTTTCTTTCATGTTAGTTATGCAGTTAAGGTATGCCGGGAATTGTCCTCGATAAAATGCGGTTTAGCTCTACCGACCATGTCGGTTTCATGACTAGTTCGGTTATGTCATGTCAGATGTTCAGAGTCGTATAGCCAGCATTGGCTCAGTACTTATTATAATTCAGACTATTTTCGCAACATGTTTAAACAATATTTTCATTAGTATTACGATGACTCATGTTATTCAGACTATCCATGTTTTAAAGTATATTCTACCTCAGTTCATGTCCCATGTTGACTCAGCAAGGCATGTGGTTCGCTCGGTCCCTTGAAGCAAGGCACTGAGTGTCGTGTTACGTCCAGGACATGGTTCTGGGCGTGACACTGATGGTTTAGGGTTTAAAGAGGCTGGTGTTGGAAAGGAATTGGGTGGGACTACTGGTGTTGGGGAGGAGTTGGGTGGGACTTCAGTTGCTGCTGCTGATGTTCCATTAGTGGAGTCAGATTGGGAAAGTGAAACTGAAGCTTGTAAAGTGTCAAAAAATGTAGTGATAGAGGAAGGTGAAGAAGAAGAATATAATAGTGATATTCATGAGAACGATAATATTCTTAGGCAAGAAAAAGTGGCTGTCAAAACAAAAAAGAGGAAAGAAAAAGGGGAGAGAGCTTAAGGGGTTTATTTAGGTAAAAAGGGTGTAGATATGGGATATGATGAGTATTTGTCTAGAAATAAGAGTATTTTGAAGGAAAATTAGCTGGTGATGAGACATATTATGATTCAGAAGAACCTGTTAGCTTTGAAATAGATAGAGATGATGATGCTGATGATGAAGGCGAGGTTCAACGACCTACAAGAAAGGCAAGGAGAGCAAGAAGCAAAAATAGGGTTATATTTGATCCTATTTGTAGATTAATAGTTTGGGAGACTGGCCTTGCTTTTGAGAGTGTTAAATGGTTTAGAGAAGCAATTACTGGGTATAGGTTCAAGAACACGTAAAGTTGGAAAAATGTGTGAATGAACCAACTAGGGTGAGGGTAAAGTGTACCATTGGTTTTCCATGACTGTTGTTTGGCATTTATGATTCTAGAACAACTGATCTTGTAGTGAAGAATTACAATCTTGTGCACCAGCGCAATGGCACAGCCAAGAACAAACTGGTGAATTCCAAGTATTTGTCAGAAAGGTACAGGGGAAGAATTACTTCTGAGCCAGGCATCAAAGTTTTTCAGTTGCAATAGTTGGTAAAAAAAGGAGTTGTAGGTGTATATCGAGAGGACTTTGGCAAGGAAATCTAGAAACATTATTTTGCAACAGATTATGGGTTACCATGTGGAGGAGTTTAAAAGAATTTTGAATTATAGGGATGAGAGTTTAAAGACTAATCCAGGCAGCACATGTGTGGTGAGGTTTAGTGAAGAAATCTTTGAAGGTGGAGTCAAAAATGTTTCAGTCATTTTACATATGTTTTGATGCTTTGAAGAAGGCATTCAAAGCTGGTGGTAGGAGATGTATTGGGTTTAATGGCTGTTTTTTGAAAGGTGTTATTAAAGGGCAATTACTTGTGGTTTTGAAAACGGAACAACCGGATTTCCAACTGGGGCCCT
>NC_081352.1:62102181-62152510 GCF_029784015.1 Lycium ferocissimum
TTTTAGCTAAACCCTTCTTTTTGTTGGCGAAACCGCAATTTCCAACGAGAAGATAGAATCGGGAACGAACTTTCCTACGTTATTGGCTCTATCGCAAGATCTAGATCATGAAGAAAAGAGGTATTTCCTAAATGCCCTGTAGCGTCCTGTTTAGAAGTATGGTGCGCATCATACCCCTAAACAAGACTTACAGACACGGCCATAGATATCCCTAGGATCAATTCGCTTCCGATACCACTTTGTCACACCCTGACGAGGGGCATGACGGGCACCTAACCCTAGCAACCGAGCACCACCTGACGTGACATAATATAACCTTAATACAATAATCCTAATCATAATCATTAGCATGTACATGTAAGAGCATCGGTACACAGGAAGGACCAACATAAGGATAACATAACCTCTCTGTGAACGACCGTATACATAACCTAGCCGACAAGGCCGCAACATGAACATCATAAAATATCATACATGTGTATCATAAGTATAATGAAATCATGCATGACTCCGACACCCACTACACTGTCTATGAGCCTCTAGGAGTACGTTCATCTATCATTTACATAACCTGCAGACTCAATAAATACCCACCTAGCAAGCCCGGTGTAATGGTACTCGCTGACGTTCCGCTGAAACTGGCGAACCTACTGAGAAGGTTCTACTGCTCTGCCTGTCAAGACCTGCAGCACGAAATGCAGCGCCCCAGGAAGTGGGACGGTCAATACGGACAAAAGTATTGATTACGTAAGGCAGGGAAGTAATGACATCAGTAAAATATAAATGTAAACATGGGAGAATAGTGATAACTGGTAACTTGTGACATCTGAAACCACACAATATGCCATGCATAAGAAAATTATTTTTCATATGCAATATATACATATATATATAATGTATCTAATGTACCTGACCCTAGTGGGACTCGATGTGAAGCGTACCCAGCCCTTTCGGGACTCGGTGTGAAACGTACCCGGTCTTTTAAGGACTCAGTATGTATATCATCATCATCCTCCCCGCATTCGGGGTTTCCCGCGTTCGAGAAAACATCATTATATCATAACGTACCCGGCCCTAATGGGACTCGGTGTGAAACGTACCCGGCCCTTGCGGAACTCGATGTGAATACCCAACTGATCAGTGGTTGCATATCTACATGCCGTACCCAGCCGACTATAGCATGGCTCGGTGTAGTAAAATAGTGCTTACATAAATATATAAATGCATGAGGTGTCAAAGAAATGACATTGGGCCTTTCGGAGTGACGTAAGGTCGTTATGCCTCCGAATATATTATGGGACACATATCGAGGCCAAGGAATGACTCAAATGATAATACTAACATTAACATCATAAGGATATTTCATAAAGTATGCAGGCGGTTTAATAGGAGTCAATGGACGAATTAGCTGGAGACGTTTACTTAATTTCGTAAAATACCGAATATTCTGTAAAAATAGAGATTTTAGGAAAAATATGCATCTTTTAGAAAATATATGTACTTCTCATAAAATACGTATTTTTTAGTAAATATATATATTTCGTAAAATGTAGGAAATCCGGAATAGACTCAAATGGATTGGTAATGCACGCTAGGGGTTCTATCGATTCGGACATCACAAGGAAAGTAGCGAAAACCTTACATACCTTTATCTTCCAAAAACGGGATCTGGAGGGATTCCTTATTCCAACGCTGGTTCTTTCCCCGCACCTAAATACAGATATAAGATCTGGGTTAACTCTTGTTTTGCTTGCATGCAAAATCATAAGTGCTATATCTCAACTATTTTGGGGTTGCAAAAAATCGGGCAGCATTTCCTCTGTTTTTGTGACATCCCAAGTGTCGACAACAGCACCAACAACAACAATACAACAATACCAATATTAAGCCATATCGAATTCCATGGTATTTTACAAAAAATTTCCGCCACGGGATTAATTCCGTTAATTTTCCCAAAATGCCACAAAAAAAATTTATCTTCGAATTTAACAAAACCCAACACCATCAATCCAAGTGTGGTTGATATATTGAGAATCTTCTAGGCGTTTGATACATTGAGAATGGGGCAAAAATGAATGATACGGGGGTATATATAGGTGTGCTAGTCGGGTTTGGGCTGAATGGGCCGAATTAGTGGGCTTTAAGTGAGTTCTAGAATTTTTCGCGCAGGTTCGCGCGCTTCTAGCAGTCCATTTTAAAATGCCCATAATTCCCTACTCCGATGTCGTATCGACGAACGGTTTATTGCGTTGGAAACTAGACCCGGTGAACTTCAATTTGGATAGTTTATTCACTCCATAAATCCTCATATGCTAGGAAATTTATCCTGCTCAAGTTGGACCAGAAATTTCTTTCGAACTTTTGCCAAGTTTTTTCCAAATCTTTGACAACTAACTTTCTTCAATCCGCTTGGCCTCAAAACCTTTAGCAATTCTCTTAATACTTGTTAGAAGTCTTTCTTAGCCTTATAAGAGCTCCATGGCTCCTCTGGGCTCATGTTAGTTTACTAACGGCACTAACAATACGAAATTCTTCTAAGGTGTAACACCCGCTCCTCAGGACTTATATCCCGCGTACGCTCACGATGTTATGCTTCCATAAGGTCCTTCTCCGAAAATACGCCATGAGTACGGAACGTCCTTAGCTCCTGGAAGGGGCGGGGTGTAACAACTTAACCACTTAACGTCTATCTTCCCAAGCTTGCAAATCTACATTCAAGATGATTTACACTAAGGTCAAGTTATTGAAACACTTATAAGGTCAAGTTAAACTAGTAGGTGAGTTAACAGATTTGGAAAGCATTCTCCTATATCCTCTACCTCCATCCAATTCCAAAACAACTCCAAAACTTCAATAACAACATCAAACACAACATATCCAAGATGTTACATTCAAACAGATTCAAATCAGTCCAAACCATCCTTTAAAAATTAGTCCACAAACCAACAACTTCAATACAACATCTATGCTCGTTCCAACTATGTTTCTCTTCACTTTTAAGACTTGGTAAACCTCCAAAACAACTCAACACAAGAGATAGGATGAATAACATACCTTATATCTTGAAGAACATCATCCCACACAACTTACTTTAAGGCTAAGTTACCACAACCTTAACTAGAAGCAAGAACAAACACGTTCTATGAACTAGTTCAGGTTTTAAAGCCTGATCTTCTCTTGTAATGATTTGGATGATTATGGATGACTTGAGAGAGCTTAAAGGGTCACTAGGGTTCTGTTTGAATAAAGCAAATAAGCCTCAAGTCATAGGAATCATTTTATAACCTCAACAAAAATCTGCCGCCTCACTTTCACGGACCATTTTCACGGCCGTGAAATGGCCCGTGGAACACTTCCAGTAAACCACCAAGATGCCACCCATTCCACGGTGGCCAACCAACCTTTTCACGGTTCGTGGAATGGCCTTAATCCAATTTTCCGACAAAACATATTCTTTCTGACTCGATTGACGTCTAACCTTCGTACCCTTTTCCAAACATGTTTAAGAACTTATATAACTCCGAGACGCACTCGTAGGCCTCTTACAAAACTCTCCAAATGATTCCCAACACGAGCCTACGACAAACGGCTTAAGACAAAACTTTAACGTACGCGAAAGGCTAGATGTAACATTCTCCCCCCCCCCCCAAAAAAACATTTGTCCTTGAATGTTAGGACGTATCGGGGTCCAATAGCTTATCTTATATCCCCGAGAATTTTGACAGAGTCTCCCTTGTAATTCTCACTATCCTAAACCTGTACGCAGCCCAGAAAGTACATCCAATGCCTCATAGGGCCAAGCATACAAATATAGCATACATATCAGCTACACAGGGCCATCAAAACAACAAGTAAGAAATGTAAACGATGAAACTCACCTTGTAATAAATAAGAAATGTAAAAAATGAAACTCACCTTGTAATAAATCCATCGAGTCTGGGCATCTCCTGGGGTCTGAAACAAGTGGGGATATCTTTTCTTCATTGCCTCCTTTGGTTCCCATGTCATCTCTTCCCTATTGTTATTCCTCTACAACACCTTTGCTGAAGCCACTTCTTTCGTCCTTAACTTACGAACTTGTCGATCTAAAATTGCAACTGGAATCTCCTCGTCAATTAAATCTTCTATGACTTGCACATCATCTATGGGAGTAATACGGGATGGGTCTCCGATACACTTTCGTAGCATAGACACGTGAAAGACCGGATGTACGGATTCTAATTCTGCTGCTAGATCTAACTCATAGGCCACTTGGCCTATCCTTCGGATGATTCGATAAGGTCCAATATATCTTGGGCTAAGTTTTCCCTTCTTCCTGAATCGCATCACGCCTTTCATAGGAAAAACCTTCAGAAATACCCAATCATCAACTTGAAATTCTAAGTTCCGTCGTCGAACATCCACATAAGACTTTTGGCAACTTTGAGCAGTCAATAAATGCTCCTAAATGAGTTTAACATTTTCTGTAGCTTCATGAACGAGATCAGGTCCGTAAAGCTCCATTTCAACAACTTCAAACTATCCTATAGGTGATCTATATCTCCTCCCGTACAGGGCTTCGTAAGGAGCCCTTACTGGAATGGTAGCTATTATTATAAGCAAACTTAACCAATGACAGATGATCATCCCAATTCTCCTTAAAATCTAATACGCAAGCTCGCAACATGTCTTCGAGCGTTTGGATAGTACGTTCTGCTTGTCCATCTATTTGGGGATAAAAAGTCGTACTAAGGTTAACTTGGGTACCCAAACTCTTCTGAAACGTCTTCCAAAAATGGGTTGTAAACTGCTCACCTCTATTTGATATAATAGAAACGGGAACACCCTGCAATCGGACAATCTCCTTAATATACAGTTTCACATAATCCTCGGCGTTGAAGGTTGTCCTAACGGGTAGGAAATGAGCTGACTTTGTTAACCTATCCACAATTACCCATATAGAGTCACACTTGCGATATGAGCGGGGTAAACCTACCACGAAGTCCATATTAATCGCTTCCCACTTCCACATTAGAATTTCGATATTCTGAGTCAAGCCACCGGGCTTTTAATGTTCAATCTTCACTCTCTGACAAATAGGACATTGAGCCACAAATTTAGCCACGCTTCTCTTCATATCAGGCCACCAATACAATGCCTTAATGTCATGGTACATCTTCGTTCCCGGATGTATAGAATAACGAAAGCTATGAACGTCCGCTTAATCTTGTCACGTAATTGTTCTACCTCCAGAACACACAAGAGACCTTGATATTTTAAAACCCCTTCATCGTCAAGTTCGAATGCTGAAATCGTCTTTTGTTGAACATCTTCCTTAGTCTTCTTTAAAATTGGATCTTTATATTGGTGTTTTTTCACGTTAACTCTAAAAGATGATTCTACGGTATTCTGAACCATGATACCTCCATCATTCGAGTGCATCAGCCGAACCCCTAGATAGGTTAATTGGCTTAACTCTTTGGTCATTTCCTCCTGTCCTACCTTCACATTTAGCTAACTGCCTATGGACTTATGACTAAGCGCATCCGCTACTACATTTGCTTTCCCGGGATGGTAAAGGATGTCCACATCATAGTCCTTCAATAATTCAAGCCATCTTTTTTGCCTCAAGTTCAATTCCTTCTGTTTGAAGATATATTGAAGGCTCTTATGATCTATAAAGATATCAATATGAACACCATATAAATAGTGTGGCCAAATCTTCAAAGCATACACCATCGCTGCCAATTCCAAGTCGTGCGTCGGGTAGTTTTTCTCATATTTTCTCAATTGCCTTGAAGCATAGGAAATAACCTTACCATGTTTCATTAACACACATCCCAAGCCTATTCCCGAAGCATCACAATAAACAACATAACCCTAGGTGCCTTCAGGAAGGGTAAGGACAGGTGTGGTTGCAAGCTTATCTTTTAAACTTTGGAAAATATGCTCGCAAGCATCAAACCACTGAAATTTAGCCCTTTTTTGAGTCAACTTTGTTAAGGGCGCCGATATAGTAGCAAACCCTTCTACGAACCGTCTGTAATAACCTGCTAAGCCGAGAAAGCTATGAACCTCAGATTGTGTTGTCGTCCTCGGCCAATTCTTTACTGCATCGATCTTTTGAGTATCGACCCAAATACCTTCATCCGACACAATATGGCCAAGAAAGGCCACTGAATTCAACCAAAAATCGCATTTGGAAAATTTAGCATATAGCTTTCGATTTTGCAATATTTGGAACACTTCCCGCAAATGGTCCGCATGCTCATCTTCTGAACGCGAGTACCCTAGGATGTCATCTATGAATACAATCACAAGCACATCCATAAATGGGCGAAATACACTGTTCATCAGATCCATAAAAGCTGTTGGTGCGTTCATCAATCCAAAAGACATAACTAGGAACTCGAAGTGCCCATATCTCATTCTAAAAGCAGTCTTAGGAATGTCCTTCTTTTTCACCCTCAACTGATGATATCCGTATTGCAAGTCTATCTTCGAAAAACATTTAGCACCTTGCAATTGGTCAAACAAATCATCTATCCAAGTAAGTGGATACTTATTCTTTATCGTGACTTTATTCAGTTGGCAATAATTAATACACATTCGCAAAGAGCCATCCTTCTTACATACAAATAGCACCGACGCTCCCCATGGAAAAGTACTAGGCCTTATGAAGCCCTTTTCTAACAAGTCTCACAACTGCTCCTTCAATTCACGTAGCTCTACTGGAGCCATTCTATATGGAGGGATAGATATTGGCTGAGTATTCGAAATTACATCAATGCCAAACTCGATTTCTCTTTCTAGTGGAAGACCTAGAAATTCATCAGGAAACACATCTGTAAATTCATTCACTACCGGGCTAGATTCCAAGGTTGGGGATTCTGCTTCAGAATCTTTAACCCTTACCAAATGGTAAATATAGCCCTTTGACATCATTCTGGTTGCCTTAAGGTAGGAAATAAACTGACCTTTAGGTGCTGAGGCATTACCTTTCCATTCAAGAACAGGCTCGTCTGGAAGCTGAAACCTAACAAGCTTCGCTCAACAATCGACACTAGCATAACAAGATGCTAACCAATCCATGCCCATTATCACATAGAAATCCACCATCTCAAGTTCTATACGATCCGCTAAAGTACAACGATTACAAACTACTACCTCACAATCTCTATACACCCTCCTAGCTACCACAAAGTCACATACGGTGGTAGCTACCCAAAGGGTCTACTTATCAACTCGGGTTTTCTACAAAATTTGTTAGCAGCAAGAGGTGTGACATAAGATAAATTATCAACCGGATCCATCAATGCGTATACATCAAAACCAGAAACGGACAGTGTACCTATGACAACGTCAGGTGACAACTCCTGATACTGCCGCCCTGTCAAAGTGTAAATACGGTTCTGACCATAGCTGTAGCTAGATGCTCCACCTCTACCTCTACCTCGACCAGATGATGCCTGAGGTCCTCTCTCTGAGGGACGTACCGAAGATGACGATGCAGCAACTGACCCTTCTTCCTAAGTCATACCACCTCTACCTCTCGTTGGACACTCCCTAGAAAAATGACCAGGATCCCCACAAGTAACACACGCACCCTAACGACACGGCCCTAGGTGATTCTTACCACAAGTAGCACATAGTGGAGGAGGTGGCATCATCTGTCCAAGATCCCTCTCGGCGGGGAGCTCGAAGCCTGAGAACTCTGCCCATGTCCGGGATAAGCAACCACCAAAGTCCGGGGCCTCACGAAAGCCGCGGAGGTGCCTTTGTTACAGGATAAGCTAAGTGCCTAGAATGCCAGGGCCTAAAACAACCCCGAGACCCCTCAAACTGGCTAGCAGACCTAGTCATTTTGTGCTGACCCCTATCACGATCCTCACGTTGTTGCCTCTTTCTATCTTTCGAATTCTGAGCAAACGCTTGAATGCGCGGGATACCCATACCCCCAAGCAATGCGGCAGTAGAACACTCATTAATCAAATAGGGCCCCAACCCATTCACAAATCGATGTACCCTGTCTTCCATTTCAGTCACTACCGTAGGAGCATACCTGGCCAATGAGTTGAACTGCAGGTTATACTCCCTCTCACTCATGGCTCCCTGACGTAGGTTCTAGAATCGATCTACTCTCACCCGACGAAGCTCTATAGGAAAATAATGACGTAGAAACGCCTCAAAAAACTCTCTTCATACAGCAGGAGGTGCATTTGGCCCTCTAGCCCGTTCCCAAGCCTCATACCTACCTACAGCAACGTCTCGCAACCGATAAGACGCTAGCTCAACAAACTCTATATTATTAGTGTGCATCACCCGCAAGGTTCTTGCCATTCGATCAATAAAATCCTGCGGGCCCTATTCCAGGTTTAGCTCCGCTGAACACTAGGGGATCAAGGTTGATGAAATCTCTCACACATGCACTTACGGCGTATCAGCAACACCTGCACCGGCACCTACCTGGCGCTGAGTCTGAGTAGAAATCAACCTAGTCAATAGTTGCACAACACTCCTCATATCAATATCTTCCTCAGGAGCGACAGGTTGAGGGACTGGAGGTACGGATCCTCTCCCCGCTCTCGGAACCGCCGAGTCGGAACGGGTGGGTGAGTCTTACCCACATTCTGAGCCTCACTATGGCCCTCATCATCTGCTGCTCTACCTGCAGTTTAAGCCATTATACCCTTGCCTTTTTGGGCTGCTGTAGCTTTCTTGGTTACCAGCATCGCTGTATTTAAAACAAGTCAAGGTTAAGGAATTTCCACTTCCTACGACTCAGCTCTATCACACGATCTAAGATTAAGAAGGAAGGACAACCATCCTAAATGTCTTGTAGCCTCCTGATTATAAGTGTGGTGCACAACACACCCATAAGCAAGACTCTACTAGACATGGCTTGCAGACTTGCTCTGATACAAAGTTTGCCACGACCCAAACCGTAGGGCTGTGATGGGAACCCCATTCTCCCCACTAACATTAATCGAGCATACTTAACCATTTTATTATTAACCTTATTCACGTGCCATTTAGGCCATCATAAATGACATCCATAAAAGGGAAATGAAGCACTTAATACCGTAAACCAAACCAAAACATATATATAAAAGAGCGGGCCGACCAGGCCTCCAAAATGTACGTAATCATGTTATGACGACCCAAACCCAGGACATAGTCTGCAAGACCTCTAAACCGACATCGATAACATATGCATAAGTCGAGACAGGGCCCCGACATGCCCATAACCAAAATTATATATATACATGTACGACATCGAGACTCGATAGAACTTCAAAGTAGGGGAGCCTACCAATCAAAACACTGGGATCCGAGGCTGCCTACGAAGGAGGGTCCTCAATGCATCTACCAAAACCTACAGGGTATGAATGCAGCACCCCCAGGCAAAGGGTGTCAGTACAAAAAATATACTGAATATGTAAGGGAGAAATGAAACATAATAGTAAGACATGAATCGAAAAGGGATACGAGAATCAACCTGTACCATGACCTACCACTGAGGGACATAAATATGCATATTATGCTTTTGAAAACGTTTTTATGTATATGTGCCGTTACCCATTCGCTCCATCGAGCTTTGCCACTTCGGGCATTATTATCATCGTATACCAGCTGATCAGGTGGTTTGAGTATATAATGCTTTTCCTTTTCCCATTTCCCAGAAAAATCATCTTTTATATGTGTGTGTGTGTGTATATATATATATATATATGTATATAAGTAAGTGATGCATTAAAGAACTTATAGGACTTGGAACTCCCTTCGGAGTGACTTTCAAGTTGTTTATCCTTCGAAGTTTGTTATGAATATCCATATCAATCTCAAGGGTTTCATTTGAGACTCAAGACTCATATTGAGACATATTTGAAGACATTAACATGAAGCGACAATCAATATAGAGGCAATATAGCCTCCGAGAATAGAGTCCATTATGGAAGGCTTTCGTTTACACTTTGTTTCATAATAAAACATGCCAAAATAAAGAAAGTTTAGCCTTACATACCTTGTCGTCTACTTAACCACTCAACGTCTATCTTTCCGAGCTTTCAAATCCACATTCAAGATGATTTAAACTAAGGTCAAGTTATTGAAACACTTATAAGGTCAAGTTAAACTAGTAGGTGAGTTGACGGAATTTGGACAGCATTTCTCCTATATCCTCTACCTCCATCCAATTCCAAAACAACTCCAAAACTTCAATAACAACATCAACAACAGCATATCCAAGATGTTACATTCAAACAGATTCAAAATCGGTCAAACCATCCTTTAAAAATCAGTCCACAAACCAACAACTTTAATACAACATCTATGCTCCTTCCAACCATGTTTCTCTTCACTTTTAAGACTTGTTAAACCTCTAAAACTGTCACGAATCAACCCGCCATGAGGCGGCACCCAACTACATCCTAGTGGGCGAACCAACACACAAGATCTCCATTCATTCAAGTCTGATTTTATATTAAGCAAGTCAAACGATTATACTCATTCAAGCATCAAATAAACTGGGTAAGTCATGCCATAAAATACTAAAACAAGTGCGGAAGTCTAACTATTACAAATTCCCCAAAATCTGAAAGTCATCGTACAGGACTCTAAGCCAAAAACACGTCTAAGAACTGAAATCTATCTAATAAATATCCATAATGTCCAGAATAAGAAAAGACATCATAAGTAGAAGATCTTCGGGCGGCCTGGCATGAGAAGGAGCTCACCCCAAAATCCATCAGCAAATGTCCTCCACGCAAGATGTGAGGACGAGTAGCGGTCTCTATATCAAAATCTCCACTCAAAGAATGCAGCAAGGTAGTATCAATACAAACACCATGTACCGGTAAGCATCATAGGCCGACTAAGATTAGTATCATGCATATCTCATGAAATCAGTAAAATAAACAAGCCAGTCAATCATACACGAATATCAATACATCACAAAAAGTCAACCACAGACGAATACAACAAATCACCGAGTTGCCAAGAATCACAAACACGTTAACTATAACGGAGATAAAAGTACACTATACCCCCACTCGCTGTACACATGCTATCTGATGTCATAGCTCAGTAGTCATAACCTGCAAGGGACCCATGGTGTCCATGTACTTCTCGTTCCGGAACACTCCTCGAACCCGAGCACAACCTCCGCTGCAAAACGAACCTCGAACGCGGGATATAACAATAAACCTCTCATTTCCGAAACTTGCCTCGGACCACGAGCCCATAATCTAGGCCACATATGTGCCTTGTCATACCTTTTCAATATCCATATTCACCTCATCTTTCATGTCACAATACTCTTGAGAAGACTATACTAACTTCTCATCACAATACAACCACAGCAGATTAAATCACACAGGAATAATGGCATGAAGCCTACACAATATTCAATCACAAACACATAGGAGCTTAACCATACAATATCATGTAATGAATACTAGACACACTTTCTCCTAATGAAATCACAAACATACATTCAACTAACCAAAGTCTAACTCAAGTAAACCGCAACCTACCTCAAAGCAGAGCTAGAACAATGCAAGTCACTCTGCTACAGCATTTCCTTTCCTCAAAGCCTCAGAACGCTCAAAGTCTAGAAGTAGAAGGCTCGATGAGTCATAATACTCAATCACAAGTTCCAATGCAAGAATACCCTTCCCTTACCCCATTCCAAAGGGTGAATGATTTTCTAGGTGATAAACAACCTATCTAGACCCTCAGTAATCATTACTCATCACTTTATAAAAACATTCTATCAATATTCCCATTACAAGGCGCGTTTCCCATGGCAAGACACCATTTTTATAGAACCCTAGGTCTCCAATCACTTAGTTTATGTCTCTAAATGTTCAATTTATGACAAATAGCAACTACCCAACGCATTTAGATGATAACTAAGCGATAATAATCATAACCCATCAAGTTTAGAAGTTTCATTAATATTCTAGGGTTTCTAATTCAATTTCATCATTAAAGACCCATGAGGATGATTATAATAATGAAGGGGAAAGGAATGATAGAATGAAAGCAATGGAACTTACCTCACAAGATCATCTTGCCCTAGCTTGAAAATTCTCTCTAAGTGTTTGTTGGGAAGTGTGTTGGGGTGTTATGAATGAGAAAATAAAACTAAGGCATTTAAAACCCGAATTCTGCCTCCCATCGACCGCTGCGGCGGTCGCTACGCCGCTGCAGCGGTCCCGCTATAGCGGTCCCCAACTTTCTCGTCTGACAGCAATGACGGTTGGTTCACCGCTATAGCGGTACCCCCATAGCGGTCCACCTTCCGCCACAGCGGCCACCAAATAAATGGTTGGTCGCTGGACGCGATCGAGGCACCGCTATAGCGGTACCGCCGCAGCGGTAATCCCACCGCTGCAGCGGTCCAATTTGGGCAGTGAGGTCAATTTCTGTCCAGTCTTTCCCCCTATCACCCCACATTTCATCCAAGGCCTCAAAACCCAGTACGAAACATGCATACATACAAAAAGACGCCCTACGAATCCACCCGCGGCCTCAAAATTCCCAATGGAGTCCTAAATTTCCATAACGACCAGAAGGGTCGTTACACCAGATACCAATTGAGATGCCGTTCATCCCCGAACGGACAAGAATGAGAATCTAAGGAGGAGTTACCTGATTCGGCAAAAAGCTGAGGGTATTTACTACGCATATCCGTCTCTGTTTCCTGAGTGACTTCTTCCACTGGTCGATTCTTCCACTGAACTTTTACAGAGGCTATTTCCTTAGACCTCAACTTGCGTACATTCCTATCTAAGATAGCAATGGGCTCTTCCTCATATGACAGATTTTCATCTAACAACACCGAATCCCAACGAATGATATAGGAACCATCACTGTGATTCCTCTTCAATATTGACACATGAAACACCGGATGAACGTCCGATAGCCCCGGAGGTAAAGCCAACTTGTAAGCCACCTCCCCCACACGTTTGAGAAACTCGAACGGACCAATGAACCTCGGGCTAAGCTTGCCCTTTTTCCCAAACCTCATCACATCCTTCATGGGTGAGACCTTCAATAGTACTTGCTCCCCTTCCTCAAACTCAAGATCTCGGACCTTGCGGTCCACATACTCTTTCGCCATTCAACGCCGCTGCGGCCGCTTGGCTTGAATCACCTTCACCTTCTCTAGTGACTCTCGGAAGATCAGTGCCCCAAGCCCTTACCTCAAACGCATCGAACCACCCAATAGGAGACCTACACCTCCTCCCATACAACGCCTCAAACGGAGCCATATCAATACTCGAGTGATAGCTATTATTGTAGGCAAATTCGGCTAAAGGCAAGAACTGATCTTAATGCCCACCGAAATCTATCACGCACGCACGCAGTATATCCTTCAGAACCTGAATAGTCCGCTTAGGCTGCCTGTCAGTCTGAGGATGGAAGGCGGTGCTAAGATCTAACCTCGTACCCAACTCCTTATGCAAACACTCCTAAAACCTGGATGTGAACGTGGTGCCCCTGTCGGACACGATGGAGATAGGAACCCCATGGAGTCTAAGTACCTCCCGAATGTAAACCTTAGCCAACTTCTCTGCATCATAAGTTATCTTCACCGGAATAAAGTGGGCAGACTTAGTCAACCTATCAATAATAACCCAGATGGAGTCAAACTTCCCTAACGTCTTCGGAAGACCCACTACGAAATCCATGGCTATTCTTTCCCACTTCCATTCTGGAATAGGCATTCTCTGTAATGTACCCCCAGGTTTCTGATGTTCATACTTCACCTGTTGGCAATTTAACACTGCGCAACGAACTCCACAATATCCCGATTCATCCTAGTCCACCAGTAATGTTGCCTCAAATCACGATACATCTTAGTGACACCCGGGTGGATAGAATACCTCGAACTATGAGCCTCTGTCAGAATGGTCTTAATCAAGTCGCCCACACATGGCATACACACTCACCCTTTGATTCGCAGCACGCCCTCCTCATCAATCACGGCCTCCTTGGCCTCATCATGCAACACCTTATCTTGTATTTTACATAGCTTAGCATCTTCGAACTGCGTAGCCTTAATCTGCTCTAAAATTGATGACTGAGCCTCAACACAAGCCAACACCTTTGCAGAGAGAGATATCCGATCTCATAAAAGCTCGTTAGCCGCAGTGTGCACCACTCTAGCCAATAGACGTTCAGAAGAAATTAAACGAGCCATACTCTCCATACTAGCCGACTTCCAGCTCAATTCATCAGTTACCACATTCGCCTTACCAGGGTGATACAAAATGGTGATGTCATAGTCCTTCAGCAGTTCCATCTACCTCCGCTGTCTAGAGTTCAAATCTTTACGAGTGAACACATGCGCAAGCGCGATGGTCCGTGTACACTTCGCAATGGACACCATACAAGTAGTGCCTCCAGATTTTTAATGCAAACACCACCGCTGCCAACTCTAGATCATGAGTAGGATAGTTCTTCTCATGCACCTTCAACTGCTGAGAAGCATAAGCAATCACCTTTTTTTCCTACATCAAAACAGCACCCAAAGCCGAACGTGAAGCATCACAATAAATAACAAAATCCTTGCCCTCAACGGGCATGCCAGAATCGGTGCGGTAGTCAACAATGTTTTGAGCTTTTGAAATCTCTCCTCACACTCGTCGGACCACTTAAACGGTACCTCCTTCTGAGTCAAACGGGTCATGTGAGAAGCAATAGAAGCAAACCCTTTCACAAACTGACGATAGTAGCTAGCCAAACTGATTTGGGCCTAGCCCATTCCTTGACTGCCTGAATTTTCTGAGGATCCATCATAATACCCTCCTTCGAAATCACATGCCCCAAGAACGACACAGAAGACAACTAAAATTCACACTTGGAGAATTTGGCATACAATTCCTTCTCGCGCAACACTCCAAGAGCAATTCTCAAATGTTTCTCATGCTCTTCCTTACTCCTAGAGTACACCAGGATATCATCAATGAACACTATAACGAATGAGTCTAGATAGTGCTTGAACACACTGTTCATCAAATCCATGAACGCAGCTGGGGCATTTGTAAGCCCAAAAGACATAACCAAGCATTCATAGTGCCAATACCTAGTCCGAAAAGCAGTTTTAGGAACATCCTATGCCCGAATCTTCAACTGATGGTACCCTGACCTCAAATTGATCATAGAGAACATAGAAGCTCCCTATAACTGATCAAACAAGTCATCAATACGGGGAATGGGATACTTGTTTCGAACAGTTACCTTATTCAGCTGTCTGTAATCAATACACATACGCATAGACCCATCCTTTTTCTTAATAAACAACACAGGAGCATCCCACGAAGAGGCACTCAGTCGAATAAACCCCTTACTCAGAAGATCTTGCAATTGCTCTTTCAATTCCTTGAGTTCTGCTGGTGCCATCCTATAAGGTGAATGTCACGACTCAACCCCGTAGGCCGTGACTAGTGCCCGAGCTGGAAACTCATGTACACCTGTTATCTATAATCAGCCCACAACTAGCATAATAAAGGACTTATATAAAAAGGCAAGACGTTGTCTCAAAACTGTCGCATATCTGTACATATCACAACAACCTGTCTCCTGAGGAGTTACAACTATCACAGATAACATCGTACATAAGCCGGCAAGGCTATCATAATACATAACTTCCCAAAACATATATATACACGCAAGCCGACAAGGCTGCCACTACGAATGGGAACGTCCCAAAACATAAGCCATACGAACGGGGCGAACAACAACTATATACAACCCACACATATGTCTACAGACCTCTAAGAGTAACAATCAGTATCATATGACGGGACAGGGCCCCGCCGTACCCCTGAGTAAACATATACATATATCAGCAGATCTGTGCCAAAAGTCTAGGCTCCGGAACAACGGAGCACTCCAAGACAGCTGAGTGGAAGTCCTAAGCGGAAGGATCATCAAATCGAGCATCTGTACCTGCGGGCATGAAACGCAGCCCCCGAAGAAAGGGGGTTAGTACGAAATATGTACTGAGTATATAAAGCATGAAATACATTAAGGAACATCATAACTGAAGTAGAGGTTTCAGGAGACAAGTATGATAATCAAGAAATCACTGTACCTGTGCCTTGTAAAGCAAGTTATGCATATCATTATCATATACCGTACCCGGCCCATCATGAGACTCGGTGACATAATTAGATAATCATCCTGTACATATGCATATATATAACGTGTCCCGGCCCTCTAGTGAGGGACTCGGTAAATAAAATCATCATATACATAGACATATAACGTATCCCGGCCCTCTAGTGAGGGACTCGATGAATAAAGTCATCATATGCCATCCTGGCCGCCATCCCCGTATCATCATGTCATCATATCATCATATTCATATACATATAACGTGTCCCGGCCCTCTAGTGAGGGACTCGATGAACAATGCAAGGATACGTACACGAAAACGTGTCCCGGCCTAGACTCGATGAAAGACATGTTAAGACTTGCACGAGTAGAGTAGTGAGCAACCATATACAATTAAAACAATTTCCAAGACTCGATAGAATAATCGACACGAGCTACCATTTGAAAATCAGGACAATAGTCATATCAAATACTATTCAAATGTTACTCGGGACATTTCAACTAACTCTCGAATACTATCATGAAGTATATCAAAAGGACTTAGAAATCATATTCATATGTCAATCAAGTATGAAACATCTTATAAGAGTCCAGCCACAAGTTATCACAAAGTTCCTATGAATAGGAACGGATGTATATCGACTAGTGTCCAACATACAGAAAGCTGAAAAGAGAGGCTCAACCACTCGAGAGTTCTAACATCAAGAAGTAAATAAGAATCATAAATCATGCTCGGAACTTGTGAATGGAATTACCCCAAAGCTCATATCGTATCTTACTTACATCTAGGACATGCCAAAAGAAAGAAGGGATAGGCTTTACATACCTTTTCCGCTCTAAGCTAACCATAAATCAGATCTCGGGTTTCCCAATCTACAACAACATTATTGATATCAAATATTAACTATGGCGCGCTCAAAAATCCAAAGCCTAAGCTAGCACGTTACTTAACAAAATTCGGCAGCATTTCCCCTGAAAACTTAATAATCCTCGAGATTCCAATTCAGCCAAAACATCAATCGAAATACCAACAACAACAATGCCAACAATTTCATATCAACTAGAATTAAATCCATTCTTAAATCACTTTCCAAAACAGCCCAATATACATTCCTATACCGATACTTGTGTATACTTCTTTATTTTCGTATATACATAGTATAACAACAAACACAACGACAACAACTACAGCCAATCCCACGATATTCCAGTCCACAAAAAAATTCATAACAACCACCAAACAGCCCAGATGATAACCACAATAATTTATCCGATTTCCCGCAATTAATTTCGTAGTTCCCATGACAATTTAGCTATACCGGGATGAATTTAAATATATCTAGTAGAGGAGAATTATTACCTCATATGCCAAAAATTAATATTCTTCCACCTTACTTCACTTCGAAGAAATCTCCAATAACACGGTAAAATGGGACAACGAGATAAAAGCGATAACCGAAATCCGTAATAAAAGTTGCTGCACAATTAAGTAACGTTGCTGCTCAATTATTGGGAGGAAGAGGTTATTAATAATTTGTTGAAGGAAAATATTAATGCATGTTCTTGAAAAAGAAAATGCTGGTACGTTTTTCCTACTTTGGGAAAGGTTTCAATGGAAATTATTCCATCTAAAATGAGAAGTAAGATAAGAATATATGGTCCCTACCTACTGAAAACGTGGAAGCTACATATGTTTGTTCAGATATGGAAGATTTTCAATATATATTCATTTGATGACTCATGCACCTCATTTAGTGGACTATGGGGCCCACTTACTAATGAGCCTCCACCTCACTTCCTAATGTGACAAATTTACACAAATTAATGCATTAGTCACTCCCTTTTTCTATCAACCAGCCACGTGGACTATGTCCACTTCCATGATTTACTAATCACTTTATTAGTCTTCCGCTAAAAATCCCAACATTTGATTAATTATCCACATAATTAATTTCTAGATCTCAATCCACTTAAATAGTACTTATATACTCATTATTATACTCATGTGACATAGCACTAGTCCATAGTCCCTTTTGGTACACATAAAATATTATTCTCAATCACCGTGGTCACACCTGTTAAGTTCTAAATTATTTCGGGACCTCAAACTCTTTGTAAACTGAGCTCTCGATTTTTCATCCTTGAATATGATTGAATTCTCCGGCTCGGGTAAATTTTCTCATGTTGGACGATTAAATTTTCCTAGTCCAAAAATACGGGATAGTATAGCTTGGACCGTATTTCATCAAATAAATTTCGAACCTCGACAAAACTTATTTTCTTTGATTTATTTAATTTCTAATCCTTACGATACATGTGTACCATCACTTTAACCACCTATAAGCTTGCGGGATAACCTCGTGTCCGTTACTAATATCATTTAACTCGCACGCTTTTTGACGTACGAAAATACGGGATGTAACATCCTTCCCCCCTTTAGAACATTCGTCCTCGAATGTTAAACTAGTCCCATATAAGTATACTGGCTATGGTGGCCTCATGACGAATTAATTACTCTTATATCATGCCGTGTCTCCCTTTGCTTAACTTAATACCATTGTCCTTCTGACATCAGTTGGTATTGAATTTCCAAGGAAAGTGGTCATAACTTAGCTACTTCCACAATTGACTGCAATCTAATATATCCACCTATGCTTGAAAGCTTAAGTCGAGTTTTTCTTATTTTGGGTCTATCTTTCTGTTTTTTTTCGTAGAATAGGAATGTCTTTCCATTTGGTAGGTTTACCATTGCATATTGGTCCTCATATTTTCTATTCTAATTCTTATATGTCCATATCTTTACTTAGATCGTATAGTCCACGAGAGAGTGTACCTCCTTCTTGGAGACACCATTTTAATCCTTATATGCGCTAGGTATAACAGTCCCTTCGAATAGTTGAAAATGAATTTCTTTCTTAGTAATGACTCTCGATTGCAATACTCCCTTAATTTCTCAGGAATATCCTTTCAAGAGATATAAGTATGTCACTTTCCTGATAACCTTACATTACTCTACTGTTCCAGTCCATATCCTGGAATCTTCAGCCTCATGTATCACTTCTCGACTTCTTTAAAAGACTTTAACTGTCACTCTACTCTTTAGCTCTTAACCTCAATCTTTAGAGTTGGCTATCAAGTAGCTACTGGAGTTCCCTTATATAATAACTTTACATAGTTGCTCGATTATCATCATTACTAGTATAATTCTAAAAGAATTTTTTTTTTTGACATATAAATTCACCGTCATCTAGTAACCAAATTGTTCGATCGTCTCGCTTAAACCATTTTATAATTCCCTTAATCCAACTTGTAACACTCTAGGCACATTATCTCGTGTCATTTCTTCATCTTTAATTCAAAATTCTTCTATTGCCTCTTTACTCAGATTTTTGCTCTTAGTTTTTCTGTCACACGTTATGTTGCAATCTTTACAAACATATGCGAAGGTGCTCAAATTAGCCCAAGAAATACCTTAGCGTCGTTTCACTAGTCTTCATGCTTTACCTTGCATTCTCCTCTTTTATCTTACAATCGGTATCGAGATAAACCTTCGACTCAACCATGGCCATGTCCTATTTGCCCTCAGTATTAATTCTATCTCGGTAATTTAGCTTAAACCATCTTTACATCTTTCCTTAATGTATCCAAAATATCGTAACCGTATTGTTATTACTGAATCCTTACTCTTCTTATCAAGTACTCACTTGGTCTCATTCTTAGCATACAAATATTCGTAGGTTGCATAACTATTCTTGTACAACTTGTATAAAGTATATTCAATCTTAGTCATAATCTTTCTTTCTCTTGGTGCATTCTATCATCTTCCGTATAATATCTCGTAGCCTATCTTGTCATACTCCTTTCCCTTTCTTTATTCACCCTTTGATTTTCTCACTTCCTACTATAGGACATTTTCTATTCCTCCACCTTTGCTATTTATCACGATCATTAGCGAACACTTATCTACATGTCTCTATCATTCGATCTTATCTTTACAAATAATTCTCGATACCATTCTTTTATCGTATTTTACCTCTTTTATAGGCACCTACTTTTTAATGTCCATATCATTCTATCCAAATAATTTCTTATTCCTCAATTACCATCGACTTCTATCCATTATTAATGTCTTACTAACTTTTCTGTTCACCAGGGATCTCACTTGAAGTTTAAGCATCCATATCAAATATATTGTCATATCAATTGTTTCCATCTCACCCTTGAATTTCTCTCACCCGCTTCCCCCTTAAGGGTACTTATACCATTATCCGTTTATACTTTGCTCTATGTCCCTATTTCCAATATCAAATTCATCCGATCCTTTTTTCCAATTCACTTGGTACTATACCATATCCATATCTTTCTTATATAATGTATAACTTCAATTATCCACGTACGAAACCTTAACAAAATCACGAAGCGACGAGAGCCTTTCCATATATAGTACAAAATCTCATCTGATAATCTGTACTCGAGTAATGCGACCAATGTAACAACTCCTCCAAGGCCACATTCCACTCGTTCCAATCAATAGTTAATTAGTACTTGTAGTCGTTCCAATCTCAATTAGGCATAGACTTATATTCCGACGATAAGTATCCAAAGTTCTCTTGAAATAGTATCTTTATCCCAACCTATATCATCTCTTTCCTTTAATAAATTTGTAATACATCATTTGCTCCTCAAGCCTACCATCCTTGTCCTTTCTACTTCCGAGGTGAAGTCGTGTACCCGCGGTACTCCTTTATACCTTGTGCCCTTTTATCCTTATTGTGTACCCAACACGGACTTCTAACTTACTCAAAAACATATCAAGTTCGTCTAAATACAATCTTATTTTATAACCATGTCGTCGTACTACACCTTTGAGTTCATAACTATATTTTCCCTTTCGTTCTATACTCGTACTCAATTAATTATGTCTATCTTGAGTGCTTCCGTTAGAATTCCCTTATCATTTCTCCCGTCTATGTCTATCTTTTATTCTTCACACGAGGAATCTTATGCTACCTCTATATCATTCGGAACACATTACTTTCGCATAATCCTTTTCTCATTTTCAAATGTATTCCGTTCATCCATGTTTATTCTTATCATACCAGTCATTTTCTAGCACTCATTCTACCTCGTTACTCATCTTTCTATAACTTGGTCTTTCACAGTTCCGTCACTTATAGTACTCGTGTCCTCGGCTACACATGTCATGACCTATTACTACACTGTTATCTCGCTTTCTTCTTATTTCCTTCTTTTCAATTAACTCCTTCTTTTCTGGTGCTCGCTATCATTTCCGTTATCATATAATCTTTATTCTGAACTTTCCCTATAGAAGAACTTTATAAGTCTTTCTTATTCGTTCTATAGCTCGCTTGTATACTTTAGTCACATAGGTCACGTCATATCCTTTAGTCACTTCCTCACTAGGCTTTACTTATTTTCATAACAATCCTCATTATATTCACATTATATCCTGTTCGTATTCAATCCCATAGTATAACACTTCTTAACCTTATTCACGTTTCTTACTATGGGTTAATTACCTTACTTTGGAGTAAGCGTACTTAGCCTTTTACCCTTCCTAGTCAATCTATCCTCATGTCCCACAAGCTGTCTTATTAGTACATTCCTATCCGTCACAATTCTTTTTCCTCTGTCTTGTCTTAATCATACTATTACTTCTCTTAACAAAAACTTCATAATTTATCTTATCAATTCAAATTTCTGTACTTAATATAACACTCTATCAAGATTTGCCAGCCTTTTCTAAATTCTTTTTACGATATCGATATCGACCTCCTAAATTCTATTATCATCAATTCAGCAGTTAACTTATTTCTATACATTAGTCAAATCTTATCATTACTATACAACCTTTCAAGTCATATCACAAACCTATATCTCATTCTCTTTTTTTTCTAGGAAACTTTTTAGCGAGTTTTCTCTGTATTTCTTACTATCTCAAACCTGCACGCAGGAAATACCAACAATGCCTCACAGGGCCAACATATATATATATATATATATCATATCATATCATATCACAGCCACACAGGGCTCCCAATATCAACAACAGTATGAAAATGATGAACTTACCTCGTATGTTCAACTCAAACTGCACCTGTTACACTTTCCTGTTTACTTTCCCTTTCAATCTTCAACTTTACATTTCAATCGTACTTCAAATACCTTGCCCGACATATACCTTTCATACCGTTACTTACCTGCGTGTTTGTAACTTCCAATATCATCGCCGTCACTTCTTCCTCGTCGATGTCGTTCTTCTGTCGAAATCAAAGGTTAGTATAAGGCATCTCATTTCCTATGACTTGGCTCTATCGCACGATCTTAGATATGAAAGAAAGGTAACATCCTAAATGTCCCGTAGCCTCTCGTTTATAGATGTGGTGCACAACACACCGATAAACAAGACTCTACTAGACACGGTCTCGTAGACACTCCGAGGATGAATCGCCTTCGATACCACTTTTGTCACGACCCAACCCCGTAGGCCGTGACTAGTGCCCGAGCTGGACACTCGTGTACACCTATTATCTATAATCAGCCCATAACTAGAATAATAAAGGACTTATATAAAAAGGCAAGACGTCGTCTCAAACTATCACGCATATATATACATATCACAACAACCCGTCTCGAGGAGTTACAACTATCACATATAACATCGTATATAAGGCTATCATAACAAGGCTATCATAACACACATCTTTCCCATATATATATATATATATACGCAAGCCGACAAGGCTGCCACTACGAATGGGAACGTCCCAAAATATAAGTCATACAGACACAACTGAACAACATCTATATACAACCCACACATATGTCTACAGACCTCTAAGAGTAACAACAAGATCATATGACGGGACGGGCCCCGCCGTACCCCTAGATAAACATATATATATATCAACAAGAGGATCTATGCCAAAATTCTAGGCTCCGGAACAACGGAGCACTCCAAGATACAGTAATAGATATCCTAAGTCAAGGATCATCAAAATCGAGCATCCGTACCGCCGAGCGAAACGCAACCCCCCCAAAGAAAGGGGGATCGATGCGAAATATGTACCGAGTATATAAAGCATGAAATACATTAAGGAACATCATATCACAGAGGTTTCGAAGACAAGTATGATAATCAAGAAAATCACCAAAATGCTTGCTTTTGAAACAAGTCATGCATATCATTATCATATACCGTACCCGGCCCATCATGGGACTCGGTGACATAATTAGATAATCATCCCGTACATATGCATATATATAACGTGTCCCGGCCCTCTAGTGAGGGACTCATAAATAAAATCATCATATATATATACATATAACGTATCCCGTATCTAGTGAGGGACTCGATGAATAAAGTCATCATATGCCATCCTGGCCGCCATCCCCGTATCATCATGTCATCATATCATCATATTCATATCCATATAACGTGTCCCGGCCCTCTAGTGAGGGACTCGATGAACAATGCAGTGGATCTGTGCACGATAACGTGTCCTGGCCCGGGACTCAGTGAAAGACATGTTAAGACTTGCACGAGTAGAGTAATGAGCAACCATATGCAATTAAAACATTTTCCAAGACTCGATAGAATAATCAACACGAGCTACCATTTAAAAATCAGGACAATAGTCATATCAAATACTATTCAAATGTTACTCGGGACATTTCAACTAACTCTCGAATACTATCATGAAGTATATCAAAAGGACTTAGAAATCATATTCATATGTCAATCAAGTATGAAACATCTTATAGGAGTCATTAGTAATCACAAAGTTCCTATGAATAGGAATGGACGTATATCGACTAGTGTCCAACATACAGAAAGCTGAAAAGAGAGGCTGAACCACTTGAGAGTTCTAACATCAAGAAGTAAATAAGAATCATAAATCATGCTCGGAACTTGTGAATGGAATTACCCCAAAGCTCATATCGTATCATACTTACATCTAGGACATGCCAAAAGAAAGAAGGGATAGGCTTTACATACCTTATCCGCTCCAAGCTAACCATAAATCAGATCCCGGGTTTCCCAATCTACAACAACATTATTGATATCAAGTATTAACTATGGCGCGCTCAAAATCCAAAGCCTAAGCTAGCACGTTACTTAACAAAATTCGAGCAGCATTTCCCCTGAAAACTTAATAATCCTCGAGATTCCAATTCAGCCAAAACATCAATCGAAATACCAACAATAACAATAGCAACAATTTCATATCAACTAGAATTAAATCCATTCTTAAATCACTTTCCAAAACAGCCCAATATACATTCCTATACCGATACTTGTGTATACTTCTTTATTTTCGTATATACATAGTATAACAACAAACACGACGACAACAACTACAGCCAATCCCACGATATTCCAGTCCACAAAACAATTCATAACAACCACCAAACAGCCCATATGATAACCACAATAATTTATCCGATTTCCCAATTAATTTCGTAGTTCCCATGTCACAATTTAGCTATACCGGATGAATTTAAATATATCTAGTAGAGGAGAATTATTACCTCATATGCCAAAAATTAATCTTCTTCCACCTTACTTCACTTCGAAGAAAGCCCGAATTCAATAACACGATAAAATGGGACAACGAGATAAAAGAGATAACCGAAATCCGTAATAAAAGTTGCTGCACAATTAAGTAACGTTGCCGTTCAATTATTGGGAGGAAGAGGTTATTAATAATTTTTTGAAGGAAAATATTAATGCATCTTCTTGAAAAAGAAAGTGCTGGTACGTTTTTCCTACTTTGGGAAAGGTTTCAATGGAAATTTTTCCATCTAAAATGAGAAGTAAGATAAGCATATATGGTCCCTACCTACCGAAAACGTGGAAGCTACATATGTTTGTTCGGATATGGAAGATTTTCAATATATATTCATTTGATGACTCATGCACCTCATTTAGTGGACTATGGGGCCCACTTACTAATGAGCCTCCACCTCACTTCCTAATGTGACAAATTTACACAAATTAATGCATTAGTCACTCCCTTTTTCTATCAACCAGCCACGTGGACTATGTCCACTTCCATGATTTACTAATCACTTTATTAGTCTTCCGCTAAAAATCCCAACATTTGATTAATTATCCACATAATTAATTTCTAGATCTTAATCCACTTAAATAGTACTTATATACTCATTATTATACTCATGTGACATAGCACTAGTCCATAGTCCCTTTTGGTACACATAAAATATTATTCTCAATCACCGTGGTCACACTTTAAGTCCTAAATTATTTCTCTTTGTACACCGAGCTCTCGATTTTTCATCCTTGAATATGATTGAATTCTCCGGCTCGGGTAAATTTTCTCATGTTGGACGATTAAATTTTCCTAGTCCAAAAATACGGGGTAGTATAGCTTGGACCGTATTTCATCAAATAAATTTCGAACCTCGACAAAACTTATTTTCTTTGATTTATTTAATTTCTAATCCTTACAATACATGTGCACCATCACTTTAACCACCTATAAGCTTGCGGGATAACCTCGTGTCCGTTACTAATATCATTTAACTCGCACGCTTTTTGACGTACGAAAATACGGGATGTAACAGTGGAATAGAGATAGGATGAGTCCCTGGGTCTAAGTCAATCCTGAAGTCAATATCACGATCTGGTGGCATACCAGGCAAGTCCGCGGGGAACACATCCGCAAATTCGCGCACCACTGGAACCGACTCAAGGGATGGAGTATCTGCACCGGTATCACGGATATGTGCCAGATAAGCTAAATACCCCTTCTCTACCAGCTTCCTAGCACGGACAAAGGATATTACTTTCTTAGGGAGGGGACTAAGGTTACCCTTCCACTCAAGTCTAGGTGCCCCGGGCATGGCTAGTGTAATAGTCTTAGAGTGGCAATCAAGTATAGCATAATGCGGGGACAACCAACTCATACCCAAAATAACATCGAAATCTACCATGTCTAAAATCATCAAATTCGCCCAAGTACTATACCCCATAAAAGAAATTGCACACGCAGGGTAGACGCTATCCACTACCACAGAATCCCCAACAGGTGTCGACACAAAAATAGGGGTATCAAGCGTATCACACATCATATCCAGACCTACAGCAAAATAGGTAGATATATAGGAAAAGGTAGAACCCGGATCAAATAAAACAGAAGTCATACGGTCATAAACGGAGATAGTACCTGTGATAATCGCATTGGAGGCCTCAAATTTCTGCCTACCCCGGGAAGGTGTATAAAATGATGCCGCCCTCCGTCGCTTGCGCACCCCCGCAATGATCGTTACAACAGCCCCACCGCCGGCCGTCGCTACTTACCGTTTGAGAATGTTTCTCGGTTAGGCTGGGCACCACCCTTTCCAGCGGTGTGGCCACCCCGCCCTGCCGGTGCACGATCCTTACCCCCTCGATCTGATGCACATAGAGCTCAAGGAGCTTGATACTGAGTCCCCTGCCCACTCTGTCTAAGTCTGGGGCAATATCTCTTAATATGCCCTATCTCACCACACTCGAAGCAAGCATTGTCCAGCGTAAGCCGCTGAATAGATACCGATGAAGCAGTGTAGCCCCCATGCTGACCGGAAGCCTGATAATTTACCCCAGCTGACACCTGCATCGCGGACTGAACCAGACGCCCTGAATAAACCTGTGAACTCTAACCCCTTGAGAAAGAGTTGCTGAACATCCCACCCTTACGGGCCTTCTTCTCTATATGCTTCGCTTGACTCTCTGCCTAATACTCTCAACAGTACTGACGTGCTCCACTACCTCCTGAAACAAAGCCCCAGTGGCTACAAGCTAAAGAGCCGATAAATGAAGCCCAGTGTTCAACCCCTTCACAAATCACCGTATCCTCTCCCCCTCAATGGGCAACAACTGAATAACATATCGGGATAGAGAGTGGAAACGGGACTCATACACAACAACAGATGAGTCCCCTGATCAATAGTAGCAAACTCATCTTTCCTTCGGTCGCTCAGAGTACGCGGGACGTACTTGTCCAAAAACACAGAGTAAAACTTGACCCAAGTCAACGGAGGAGACCCAGCTAGCCTGCACTCCACATAAGCCCTCCACCAAAGCTTGGCATCACCCAAGAACTGGAACGTCACAAACTCTACCCCATACTTATCTACGGCCCCCACCTTATGGAGCCGCTCATGACAGTCGATGATGAACTCATATGCGTCCTCCGACTCAGTACCATAAAATCCGGAGGCTTCATTTTTGTGAACTTCCAAAATAGATCATGCTCTTCACCGCTCATCACGGCCTGCAACAGCCTCGGGAAGGCCTCAAAACCCGAAACCTCATCCAAGTGAGGCGCCACCGCTCTGCCGCGTGCCGAACCCCGAGCTCCGTGCTCGTCCCGGATACGGAGCCGCTACCCGCGCGCCCTACCGCCGGACCCCGGGTATAGCTCCGGGTCGTGTTAACCCACGCAACAGTTCGAAGACTTGTGCCATCGCATCTGTACACCCGAGCGCCTACGCTCTAGTGGAACTGCAATGCTGGCCCGGCCGGGCATGTGGTACGATGAGATCGACAAACCTAGAGCTCTGATACAAACTTTGTCACGACCCAACCCGCCATGGCGCCCCGCCTAAATCCTGGTGGGCGAACCAACACACAAGATCTCTATTCATTCAAGTCTGATTTTATTAAGCAAGTCAAACGATTATACTCATTCAAGCATCAAATAAATTGGGTAAGTCATGCCATAAAATACTAAAATAAGCGCGGAAGTCTAACTATTACAAATGCCCCAAAATTCGAAATTCATCGTACAGGACTCTAAGCCAAAAACACATCTAAGAACTGAAATCTATCTAATAAATATCCATAATAAGAAAAGACATCATAAGTAGAAGATCTTCGGGCGGCCTAGCATGAGAAGGAGCTCACCCCAAAATCCGTCAGCAAATATCCTCCACGCTAGATGTGAGGACGAGTAGCGGTCTCTATATCAAAATTTGCACTTAAAGAATGCAGCAAGGTAGTATCAGTACAAACACCATGTACCGGTAAGCATCATAGGCCGACTAAGATTAGTATCATGCATATCTCATGAAATCACTAAAATAAACAAGCCAGCCAATCATACACGAATATCAATACATCACAACAAGTCAACCACAGACGAATACAACAAATCACCGAGTTGCCAAGAATCACAAACACGTTAACTATAACGGAGATAAAAGTACGCTATAACCCCACTCGTTGTACACACATGCTATCTGATGTCATAGCTCAGTAGTCATGACCTGTAGGGGACCCATGGTGTCCATGCACCACTCGTTCGGAACACTCCTCTGACCCGAGCACAACCTCCGCTCCGGAACGAACGTCGGATGCGGGATATAACAATAAACCTCTCATTTTTTAAACTAGCCTCGGACCACGAGCCCATAATCTAGGCCACATATGTGTCTTGTCATACCTTCTCAATATCTATATTCATCTCATCTTTCCTGTCACAATACTCTCAAGAAGACTATATTAACTTCTCATCACAATACAACCACTGTAGATTAAATCACACAGGAATAATGGCATGAAGCCTACAAAACATTTAATCATAAACACACACACAATATCATGTAATGAATACTAGAAATGCTTTCTCCTAATGAAATCACAAACATACATTCAACTAACCAAAGTTTAACTCAAGTAAACTGTAACCTTGCTCAAAGCAGAGCTGGAACAATGCAAGTCACTCTGCTATAGCCTTTCCTTTCCTCAAAGCCTCAGAACGCTCAAAGTCTAGAAATAGAAGGCTCCATGAGTCATAATACTAAATCACAAGTTCCAATGCAAGAATACCCTTCCCTTACCCCATTCCAAGGGGTGAATGATTTTCTAGGTGATAAACAACCTATCTAGACCCTCAGTAATCATTACTCATCACTTTATAACAACTTTCTATCAATATTCCCATTACAAGCAGTTTCCCATGGCAAGACACCATTTTTATAAAACCCTAGGTCTCTAATCACTTAGTTTATGTCTCTAAATGTTCAATTTATGACAAATAGCAAATAACTAACGCATTTAGATGATAACAAAGTGATAATAATCATAACCCATCAAGTTTAGAAGTTTCATTAATATTCTAGGGTTTCTAATTCAATTTCACCATTAAAGACCTACGAGGGAGATTATAATATTGAAGGGGAAAGGAATGATAGAATGAAAGCAATGGAACTTACCTCACAAGATCGTCTTGCCCTAGCTTGAAAATTCTCTCTAAGTATTTGTTGGGAAGTGTGTTGGGGTGTTATGAATGACAAAATAAAACTAAGGCATTTAAAACCCGAATTCTGCCTCCCGTCGACCGCTGCAGCGTTTCGCTACGCCGCTGCAGCGGCCCCGCTATAGCGGTCCCCAACTTTCTTGTCTGACCGCTATGGCGGTTGGTTCACGGCTATAACGGTACTGCCATAGCGGTCCACCTTCCGCCATAACGGCCACCAAAGAAATGGTTGGCCGCTGGAAGCGGTCAAGGCAACGCTATAGCGGTACCACCGCAGCGGTAATTCCACCGCTGCAGCGGTCCAATTTGGGCAGTGAGGTCGGTTTCTGTCTAGTCTTTCCCCCTATCACCCCACATTTCATCTAAGGCCTCAAAACACAATATGAAACATGCATACATACAAAAAGACGCCCTACGAATCCTCTCGCGGCCTCGGAATTCCCAATGGAGTCCTAAATTTCCATAACGACCGGAAAGGTCGTTGCAAAAACAACTCAACACAAGAGATAGGATGAATAATATTCCATATAGCTTGAAGAACTTCAGCCTACACAACTTTCATTAAGGCTAAGTTGCCATAACCTTAACTAGAAGAAAAAACAAACACCTTCTATGAACTAGTTGAGGTTTTAAAGCTCGATCTTCTCTTGTAATGATTTGGGATGACTTGAGAGAGATTAAAGGGTCACTAGGGTTCTGTTTGAAGAAATAAAATGAGCCTCAAGTCATGGGAATCATTTTATAACCTTCAACAAAAATCTGCCGCATCACTTTCACGGACCATTTTCACGGCCGTGAAATGTTTCACGAACCATGAAATGGTCTGTGGATCACTTCCAGTGAGCCATCAAGATGCCACCCATTCCACGTTGGCCAACCAACATTTTCATGGTCCTTGAAATGATTCACGGTCTGTGGAATGGCCTTAATCCGATTTTTCGATAAAACGTATTCTTTCCAAATCGATTGACGTGTAACCTTCATACCCTTTTCCAAACATGTTTAAGAACTTATATAACTCTGAGACGCACCCGTAGGCCTCTTACAAGACTCCCCAAATGATTCCCAACACGAGCCTAAGACAAACGGCTTAAGATGAAACTTTAACGTACGCGAAAGGCGAGATGTCGAAGTTTAATGTCTTATGAACCCCTTATTAGTAAATGGTTCTTTCTAACTAAATCATAGTAGACGGATTTCGTAGTTTTTAGCTTGGGTAAACTATTTCCAACCAAAATTTTTACTTTTAAACTGGATTTTCAAATGGGTTAATTGTGGGTCTTTCTTAATTAGGGGATTTGGGTGAATTAGAGGAATTAAAGCTCATTTTAGGTTAGAGATGCGTGAAATCTAAGTTGTTGATTTTTTAGGCTTCAGGTGGATGAATTTTATATAAAAAGTCCAACTTTGCCTTTGTGGGCCGGTGGACTTTTTCTAAGCTCTTTTTCGAGTCCTTTTTAGGAGTATGGCTTTATGGGTGCTCATGGATTCGTTTCTAATATAGAATACTTATTTGATTAGACCTTACTGTTGCGGATGCAGTTCTAAAGGGAAAATGATCATAAGTGATGGTTTGTGGCTCCTGCTCGATTTCGAACTAGGTTATGATTTAACCCTGTTTAGACTCGGATTAGCAAAGCATATATAGCTGATAGTCATTGACGGGGAAACCATGATATGCCTTCGGGTATGGTATGGATGTGAAATCCAATTAGGTTGGTATTGTTGGTTGTTATGTGGGCTCATCGCCATATCTACTTAGATTGTGACTAGGGTTGGTGTGGACAGCTTCTTGTTATTATGTTGTGATTCATAAATGGGGAAGGAATATGTATTGCTGTAGTGTGAGACCTGATTGATTCATAGTCCATGATTTCTCACTTGTCTTATGAATAGAGGAGAAGTTATATAATCATGTTGTTGAGTTCAGCATTCTTGATATGCATTACTGACTTATGATTCGAGTTATGGTGAGTGGATTCAGTGTGAATTTGATACCCTGGAATTGACTTGTCATCCATTTTATAAGATCGTGGTGTGAGTGAATTTGACTTCATGCATGGCATTGAATCCTCATACTTTACATGTGATTTGATATGATTGAGACATGATATAATGATATGTAAGAGAGTGTAGCCTCCAAGGTCTTTGCCGAAGTGCGTAAAAGAGAGATGAGAGCTCGTGATCCGAGGTCTTTATTGAAGCGAGATGAGTGGTCGCGATCCGAGGTCAGTTACTAGAGAGTGCAAATGCTCGTGTCTGAGGTCATTTGCCAGAATGAGGGTACATGGACTTCGCGGGTCCCCCATTTGTCAGGACTTTGAGGCATTTCCCTTAGCATGTGTGTACGGTATAGAGAGGAGGCCTGGGGACATTGCATGGAATTGCATCTCATTGCATTGCATCACACGTCATTGCATGATGCATTTTCTCATTGGATTCTTGGTTGATGACTTAATTCAATTGTTGTTTATTTGTAAGACCATTTATTTAGAAGTTTGGTGCAATTGGGGATTAAATAATACATTTAAACTTATAATCAAAGTATTGTTAAGACTTACTGTGGCGTATGTTGTGGTTAACAGATGTATGAACATGCTCGTGACTGTACTTGATTCGCTTATCTATTGTACTTGTTGATTTATATCTGTTTGTATGCATTATCTAATTGTTGTCGGCCTATGATACCTATGAGTACATGTGTTTCTACTCATACTACTCTTACTGCATTCCTTTTTTGGGGTGCAGGGTTATCACACCCCATAACCCACCCTAGGCTTAACAGGCATCTGATGCTATGAACAACACCGAAAGCACCTTATAAAATCAATAAACGTCTAATCTCTTTCGATAATCTTTCAACCTTATCAATACGTTATAAATAGCTAACTAACTCATGATCACCATCAAATAATAAAATCAGCGGAAGTCTGTCATAAATGTATCATTATAAAATGAAGCCACACCCAAAGAGTCAAGCAATGACTTCAATAACTACCCACAGAAATAACGTCTATCTATGGAGCCTCTAAGAAGATAAATAAAACATAATCTATCTTCGGGACACAGCCCAAAGACTAATACAATAACTAAGATAGGATGGTGCCCCACGAACAACCATATGGGCTCACCAAATAGTCCAAAAAGTAGCAAGATCTCTTAATCCGCGCGCGTATCATGAACTTGCTCCTCAACGTTACCTAACACACCATCAAAAACAACAATGGTATGCCTGAGTACTAGGTACTCAAAACTGTACGTAATCATGTTATGACGACCCAAACACAAGACATAGTCGGCAAGACCTCTAAACTGACATCGATAACATATGCATAAGTCGTGACAGGGCCCCGACATGCCCATAACCAAAATGATATATATATATATATACATGTACGACATCGAGACTCGGTAGAACTCCGAAGTACGGGAGCTTACCAATCAAAACACTGGGATCCGAGGCTGCCTACGAAGGAGGGTCCTCAATGCATCTACCTCAACCTGCACGACATGAATGCGGACCCAAATGCGAGACGGGGGTGTCAAGGCATTTAAAAATATACCGAATATGTAAGGCGAGAAATGAAACATAATAGTAAGACATGAATCAAAAAGGATACGAGAATCAACTCGTACATGACACTCGGCCACTGAGGGACATAAATATGCATATTATGCTTTCAAAAACGTTTTATATATATGTCTTTACCCATTCGCTCCATCGAGCTTTGCCACTTCGGGCATTATTATCATCGTATACCAGCTAATCAGGTGGTTTGCGTATATAACGCTTTCCTTTTCCCATTTCCCAAAAAAAATCATCTTTTATATGTGTATATATATATATATCTGTGTGTGTGTGTGTGTGTGTGTGTGTGTGTAAGTAAGTAATGCATGAAAGAACTTAAAGGACTTGGAACTCCCTTCGTAGTGACTTTCAAGTTGTTTATCCTTCGAATTTTGTTATGAATATCCATATCCTTTTTGAGACTCAAGACTCATATTGAGATATATTTGAAGACATCAACATGAAGGGACAATCAATATAGAGGCAATATAACCTCCGAGAATAGAGTCCATTATGGAAGGCTTTCGTTTACATTTTGTTTCATAGCAAGACATGCCAAAATAAAGAAAGGTTAGCCTTACATACCTTGTCGTCTACTTAACCACTCAACGTCTATCTTTACGAGCTTTTAAATCCACATTCAAGATGATTTAAACTAAGGTCAATTTATTGAAACACTTATAAGGTCAAGTTAAACTAGTAGGTGAGTTGACGGAATTTGGACAAAGATTTCTCCTATATCCTCTACCTCCATCCAATTCCAAAACAACTCCAAAACTTCAATAACAACATCAACAACAGCATATCCAAGATGTTACATTCAAACAGATTCAAAACAGTCCAAACCATCCTTTAAAAATCAGTCCACAAACCAATAACTTCAATACAACATCTATGCTCCTTCCAACCAGGTTTCTCTTCACTTTTAAGACTTGTTAAACCTCTAAAACAACTCTACACAAGAGATAGGATGAATAATATGCCTTATATCTTGAAGAACTTCAGCCCACACAACTTTCTTTAAGGCTAAGTTTCCACAACCTTAACTAAAAGCAAGAACAAACACCTTCTATGAACTAGTTGAGGTTTTAAAGCCTGATCTTCTCTTGTAATGATTTGGGATGACTTGAGAGAGCTTAAAGGGTCACTAGGGTTCTGTTTGAAGAAATAAAATGAGCCTCAAGTCGTGGGAATCATTTTATAACCTTCAACAAAAATCTACTGCCTTACTTCCACGGACCATTTTCACGGCCGTGAAATGTTTCACGAACCATGAAATGGTCTGTGGAACACTTCCAGTGAGCCATCAAGATGCCACCCATTCCACGTTGGCCAACCAAAGATTTTCACGGTCCTTGAAATAATTCACGGTCTGTGGAATGGCCTTAATCCGATTTTTCGATGAAACGTATTCTTTCCGACTCGATTGACGTCTAACCTTCGTACCCTTTTCCAATCATGTTTAAGAACTTATATAACTCCGAGACGCACCCGTAGGCCTCTTACAAAACTCCCCAAATGATTCCCAACACGAGCCTAAGACAAACTGCTTAAGACGAAACTTTAACGTACGCGAAAGGCGAGATGTAAAAGTTTAATGTCTTACGAACCCCTTATTAGTAAATGGTTCTTCCTAACTAAATCATGGTAGATGGATTTCGTAGTTTTTAGCTTGGGTAAACTATTTCCAACAAAAATTTTGACCTTTAAATCGAATTTTCAAATGGGTTAATTGTGGGTCTTTCTTAATTTGGGGGTTTGGGTAAATTAGAGGAATTAAAGCTCATTTTAGGTTAGAGATGCGTGAAATCTAAGTTGTTGATTTTTTAGGCTTCAGGTGGATGAATTTTATATAAAAAGTCCAATTTCGCCTTTGTGGGCCGGTGGTCTTTTTCTAAGCTCTTTTTTGAGTCATTTTTAGGAGTATGGCTTTATTGGGTGCTCATGGATTCGTTTCTAATATAGAATACTTATTTGATTAGACCTTACTGTTTCGGATGCGGTTCTAAAGGGAAAATGATCATGAGTGATGGTTTGTGGCTTCTGTTCGACTTCGAGCAAGGTTATGATTTAACCCTGTTTGGACTCTGATTAGCAAAGCATATATAGCTGATAGTCATTGACGGGGAAACCATGATATGCTTTTGGGTATGGTATGGATGTGAAATCCAATTAGGTTGGTATTGTCAGTTGTTAGGTGAGCTCATCGCCATATCTGCTTAGATTGTGACTAGGGTTGGCGTGGACAGCTTCTTGTTATTATGTTGTGATTCATCAATGGGGAAGGAATATGTATTGTTGTAGTGTGAGACCTGATTGAGTCGTAGTCCATGATTTTTAACTTGTTTTATGAATAGAGGAGAAGTTATATAATCATATTGTTGAGTTCAAAGACTCTTGATATGCATTACTGACTTATGATTCGAGTTATGGTGAGTGGATTCAGTGTTAATTTGATACCCTGGAATTGACTTGTCTTTCATTTTATGAGATCGTGGTGTGATTGAATTTGACTTCATGCATGGCATTGCATCCTCATACTTTACATGTGATTTGATATGATCGAGACTTAATATAATGATATGTAAGAGAGTGTAGCCTCCAAGGTCTTTGCCGGAGTGCGTAAAAGAGAGATGAGAGCTCGTGATTCGAGGTCTTTATTGAAGCGAGATGAGTGCTCGCAATCCGAGGTCAGTTGCTGGAGCGAGAAAATGCTCGTGTCTGAGGTCATGTGCCAGAATGAGGGTGCATGGACTTCGCGGGTCCCCCATTTTTTCATGACTTTGAGGCATTTTCCTTAGCATGTGTGTACGGTATGGAGAGGAGGCCTGGGGGCATTGCATGGAATTGCATCTCATTGCATTGCATCACACGTCATTGCATGATGCATTTTCTCATTGGATTCTTGGTTGATGACTTAATTCAATTGTTGTTTATTTGTAAGACCATTTATTTAGAAGTTTGGTGCAATTGGGGATTAAAGAATACATTTTGACTTATGATCAAAGTATTGTTAAGGCTTACTGTGGCGTATGTTGTGTTTAACAGATGTGTGAACATGCTTGTGACTGTACTTGATTTGCTTATCTACTCTACTTGTTGATTTATGTCTGTTTGTATGCATTATCTAATAGTTGTCGGCCTATGATACCTACGAGTACGTGTGTTTGTACTCATACTACTCTTACTGCATTTCTTTTTTGGGGTGCAGGGTTATCACACCCCATAACCCATCCTAGGTTTAACAGGCATCCGATGCTATGAACAACACCGGAAGCACCTTATAAAGTCAATAAACGTCTATTCTCTTTCGATAATGTTTCAACCTTATCAATACATTATAAATGGCTAACTAACTCATGATCACCATCGAATAATAAAATCAGCGGAAGTCTGTCATAAATGTATCATTATAAAATGAAGCCACACCCAAAGAGTCAAGCAATGACTTCAACAACTACCCACATAAATAACGTCTATCTATGGAGCCTCTAAGATGATAAATAAAACATAACCTATCTTCGGGACGCAGCCCGAAAACTAAAACAATAACTAAGATAGGATGGTGCCCCACGAACAACCATGTGGTCTCACCAAATAGTCCAGAAAGTAGCAAGCTCTCTTAATCCGCGCGCGTATCACAAACTTGCTCCTCAACGTTACCTAACACACCATCAAAAACAACAATGGTATGCCTGAGTACTAGGTACTCAGTGAGTGTCTCCGGGACAATAGTTAATATAATAAAATAATATAATAAGGATCAGTAAAACGGTGTCAATAAAAGCAGTTTTGTCACGACCCAACCAGAGGGCCATGACGGGCACCCGAAGCTAACCTACCGAGCACCTCGTAACATACTTCTCATAATCATATCTAGGTAGACCACAAAGGATAACTCATAAATATCATAATCTATAAGGGCATGAGTCCAAAAGATATATACACATCTATATAATCATCATCAACTATGCCCATAGGCGCAAGCCGACAAGGCTGCCAAAAATGATATACAAAAATATGAACTGATGAGGTTATAGGACATCTAACTATATACATCTTTCTACGAGCCTCTACATGGAGTGCATAACATCATAAAGACGGGACAGGACCTCGCCATGCCAATAAGTACACAAAAGAATAGTACCAGCTGAACTGTAGCTCCGGAACAAATGAAGCACTCCTGCGCAACGTAGATGAAGTAGCCTAGGGGTCTGATCTGTCTCCCTGTCTACCTGCAGGCATGAACGTAGCGTCCACAAACAAAAGGACGTCAGTACGAATAATGTACTAAGTATGTAAGGCATGAATAACAACATAATGGAAATATGGAAGAAACATGAGATAAGAGAAATAACCTGTACATTTGATTTCCTCTTCAGGCAGATATCATGCATGCTTAACCTTTTTAAAAAAAAAAACATTTTCATACCTATATAATATAAGTGTTAGTGCTGTGGAACGTGCAGCCCGATCCATAAATCATATCATCCCGCGTCCGGGGTAACATCATAGCGTACCCACTACAGTGGTGTGCACAATAGGTGTCGTACCCGGCCGACTATAGTGCGGCTTGATGTGAGAAAATACATACATATATATAAAGCATGCATGAGAGCCCAAATAAAAGCTATAAATCTATCAGAGTGACGTAAGGTCGGTAACCTCCGTTGTGTCATTATGAAATCATCATCATCGCTATATCTCACCTTGAAGGAACAATTATCATAAGATGAGATCAACAACACTGCACAAGATCAATAATCATACAACAAGCTCAATAATATCATGAGAACATTAAGAACTATAAGCTTTGGTATCTCTAGAAATGAAATCGACATCATGGAGGACAATTATCAACAATATCATAAGAACCTTGAGAATCATGAGTTTCTAGCATTTTTAGGAATAAGGATGTTGTGGATATCATGTGTAGGTTCACAACAACAGAATCATGCCTTAAGAAAGAAAGGGTTAGCCTTAACATACCTTTTCCCCTTAACTACTTAATGTCTTTCCTCCCGAGCTCGCAAATCTACATTTAAGAGGGTTTATACTAGAGTTAAGCCATGGAGACTCTCATAAAGTCACCTAAACTAATACTTGAGCTAATGAAAATCGGACAGCATTCCTTTCTATATTTTACTTCCACCCATCCTCCAAACAACACCCAAATACCAACAACAATGTCAACAATTCCATATTTAAGAAATTCTATACAATTTACACCTAAAACAATCCAAAACTTCCTTCCAAATTCCATTCATAATCAACAACTACAACACAATGTCTCATAACTTTTCCTACCACAATTTCCTTCACCTTTATGACTTATTAACCTCCAAATCAACTCAATATAAGAAATAAAGAGAGAGCATACCTTATTCTTGAAGAACCCTAACTCACCCAATCTTGTTTGCAACCAAAACTATCACAACTTTAACTAAAAGCAAGGACCATCATTATCTATGAGCTAGCTTAGGGTTTTTAAAGCTTGATTCCAACTTGATTTAGCTTAGGAGGTGTATGGATAGGTAGAAAGGGTAGAGAGAGCTTGAAGAACCTAGAGAGTTCTGATTTTCGGGTGTAAATAATGACCCAAGTCGTGGCCCTTTTAATTTATAGGAGAGAGAAAATTTTCACCGTCTGCAATTCGACGGTAAAGTCGACGATCCATCGACTCGAAACCGTCGAATGGTGGCAGCCTCTGATTCTCAAAAAGCTGTTGGACGGTGCATGTTGATGGTCCATCGACCATTCGACAGTCCGTTGACTTGCAACCATCGAGTTACTCAGCTGTCATACTCAGTTTCTCTGGTTCATTCCGCCTCTAATCTTCCTAATACTTGTAGTACATAACTTAAACTCTCGCATACGTGGAATAATCATGTAGAATCTCTTATAACCTTGACACAACCTCACTTACTAACTTCACATCGGCTATCTTGCGGCAAAACTCAGCGTATAAAATATGGGGTATAACAAGTTTCAAATTCAGAGATAGAATAAATCACCAAACTTAGTAACACCATTAATGAAAACCTTTAAAGAAGAAATAAATCAACTTCAACTCATTATGTCGTTTATCACATTTAAGTCTTTCCATCATGAACTCAAGATTATCTGCAAGCCACTCACAGGCAACCAAAGTATAACACATGCCAATACAGGCCCACATCAACATAATGAAGGGATTGTTGACACCTAATTTTCACCTTATAAAATATATATTTTAATTTTCATATTTCCCGAGCCCAAGACAGGTGAGGATGCCCTTCAAAAATTAAAAATTTAAAAATCCTGAGAAAATTGCAAACTTGACCTTTAATTACTATTCTGTGAAAATTGACAACTATAAGAAATTACGAGTTATTTATTTTTATAAATGTAAGTCAAAAAATAAATAATACGCATCTCGTTCCGTCTAACTCTGGAAAATTGTTAACTAAAACAACGTACGAGTTACAGTTTATTTTGACGGCATTTTTTACATACTTAAATATTATCCGGAACTATATCAATATTAGGCTCGTTTTGAAGCTAATATTTTAAATTTACGAGTATTAAATTTTAATTAGCCTAAATAATTATTTTATTTAGTTATATATGTATTTATAATACTTAGTTTCTATTTTGGATAGAGAGGGAGTCTTTTGATATTTTAAATAAAAGGGGGGTTTTATTTGATTTTTTCTTTTAACAAAGGGAGGGGGGAAGTTTAATGAAATAAACTTTACCCCCCCCCCCCAGATTTTATTTTGTTGTTGACCCGTCTCTCTTTCTTCGTCAAAGGCGATTTAGGGTTGGGGTTTCTTTTCTATCGCCACCGCGACACGGTGGTTTCCGACCAAAATTGAAAGGGCTTTATGTCCTTTCACTCGTTTATGGTGGTTCCAGGTTCAATTGCGTTAAATTTTTTATAAGTTGCACTAGTTATACCTTTTTTTATGGATGTTGCTCGGGTCACCCATGCGTGTGGTTGCCATGGGCTGGACCTCGAGTCCCTTGCCAGCTTGTGCACCACACGTGACTATATGGGGACCTAGGGTAATTTCCATGAGGGTCCACTGGTTTTAGGTACGAATTTGAGGGCTTTTATCCCGTTGGTACAATTATGTCGTTATATTTGTTATTTGTTTGTCCTATATGTGACTAGGTGTACTATGTAGTTATTTGTTCCTAAATTTTAGGGATTTTGAATGAGAATTTGGTACAAATGGGTTGGATTTTTGTTTGCTTGTGTGATGTGTACTAAATCTGAATTGAGGATAGTACTAATTGTACAATTTTACATGATTCTTATCCTATTGTGCCTAAAATTCGAAATGTTTGAGGTTTTGTGGGGGGGGGGGGGGGGGTTTTTTTTGGGAATATTCCTTCCCATTTTTTACCCCTAAGCTTGTGGGATTGCCTATAAATAGCAAGTTTTTATTTGTTTTTAGGGGTCCAGATTTTGATACCCTAAGAGGATACTAAGTTTACTATCTTATATACCGTTATATTCCTACAATATACCACATATATACTACAATATACAACATACAAATACAATACTATAGATAATCCTAAGATACACTACTCTATAAGCATATACCTCTTAAAGAATACAAAGCTATTTTTCTAAAAAAAAAAAAAAAAAAAGGAACAAAGGTGTTAAGGTCTTGTTTGGTGTTGAAGCTTTGGATTTTAATCTCTCCAAATTTGATCTTTTGGTTGCCCCCAAAGAAGGTAATAGCTGGCTCCTACCTACTTATCACATTATTCTATAAGTTGTTCAATGTAATTCCTTAGGTGTATATATTGTTTTACTTGTTTTAACTTACTTAAGCTTATACTGCACTTTACTTGATCAAACCATGTTATTTATACTACTATATTAGCTGCTTGGTTGCTGTTTTAGTGAAATAATAGACCTGAGATGTTTGAAAAAAAGGAATAAATGAGGTGTAAAAGGAAATATGGTGGGAACTTGAGTCTCATCTACCGTCCAATGGTAATACAAGGCTGTTTTGGTGAAACAAGCTGAGTAATAAGGTTCAAAAGGGTGGTTTGAGTATTTTTAGGGAATGTAGGATGAACAAATGATGTTTTAAAAAGGAAATGTGTTTGAAACTTGGGAATTAGATGCTGTTTACTTGAGATCTAGGCTTTGTTTTGATATTATAAGTAGTGTAGATGTGTTTTAAACGTCTAAGGGTTTGTTAAGAGTGTTTGCGTGATAATTAGGTAAGAGTTGGTCTAAAAATGGTAAGTTAGGGGCCATTTTGTTTCTTGTTTCCTGTTTGAATATACTCTTTAGTATTCAGTGTCTCTTGTTCTCCTATTAGATATACTTGTTGAGTTTAAGTGTTTTGGCTCTTATTTCTGTACACTTGAGGTGGTTAGTCTTCTGTTTCTTGTTCTCTCTATTTGACATACTTACTGTGTTTGAATGTTCTTGTCTTTACGTTGGTTTACTTGCCATGTCTAAATGTTTTAATTCTTAAATTAGCGTGTCCTGCTGATGTATAGTTGGTTTTGGGACTATTTCTGATGTTTGAGGAATGTCTATTAGTTGTGTCATCTCTGAAAGTCATTTTCTGATAATTATAAATGGTGTACTACTTGTTGAGTCTAAGACTGAGTTAAATTCAATATGCTTAACCTCTGAATGTTTAAAATGAGACCTCCATTAGCCTAAAAGCTTAAATATAGGATGCAGACCCTTGATATCAATTCTGTGATCCTGAAAATAACTTAAAAGGAATGTATATGTCCTTGTGGCTGCTATTTTGTTTAGCTTATAAAGGAAAATTCCCATTGATTTCATTTAGTCCTGTAAAGAATGTAAAAATGGCTCTTCTGAACTTATTTTGACTGAAATAAAGTGTTGATTGTTAGAGATGTTTAAAAAGTTTGGTTTTATGAAATTTGCAATCTATTCATTAGTTGTCTTTGGATTTAGAAGTCTAAACTATGTTATTTTTGCCTAAGTGTTGTCCTGAAATTGTTTTTTTTTTTTTTTTTTTAAGTGAAGGGCTTATAGTAAAACTGTGTTTTTTCTTGGTTCAGAATTAAGAGTAGGAGGGATAGGAGAGGAGCTAGTGCTATAATGGTTTTGAATCTTATCTTGTTTTTGTGACTTACATGTTGTTTCACTGCTAAATGATTACTAATCTCCCTTTATGCTTTAAACCCACCCTGTATTATGGTCAGTTGCAGTGTGTAACCCTTTTTTGCTTGTTGTGATCATCTGAAAACTAAGAATGAGTGCTAAAGACTAAAACTATGTTCACATGATCCAGATTTATGCATACCATACCTAAGATTGTCCCTACTTGACCTAGTCTCACCTATTTGAGCCAAACTATGTGCATTGGTCATCCCTATACTTTAGACAATGCCATGGATTTTTGTTTAAACTTAAACTCTTCAAAACTTGTCATGTAGGAACCTCTGTTTATCTGCACTTTTTCTGAGATGTTGACTCACAGTTCTAGAACTTAAGGCAGCCCTCATATGTTTACTTGTGAACCTTATAATGGCTAAACAACTTGTGTGTCACTATGTGCCAATTCTGAGAATGTATTATGATTATTTGACTATATGCCTAACTTGTTGTGCCTGTTCTATATTGACTTGGTTCCTAATGGCTTTAAAACTGCCTAAAATGATCATTAAAACTTTGATTGAACTTACTTAACTTGTTAAGTGAAAAAATGGCTTCATTCAGTTGAAAGTACACTCTTTGACTCTGCAACTTACTAAAGAAGAGATAACTTGGAAATAACTTACTTGAAACCAGTTTTGACTACTCACAAGATTGAAATGGACCTAAGAAGACCTGCCACTTGGTTTCTACTTGAATGAACCTCTGAATTGCTTCATGGCCTGCTTTCTGCGTGTTGGCTTCATTTGAGTCTTGAATTTGTTTGAACCTTACATCAGGATTATAATTTGGATTCTGTGACATAAGAGTTAGTTTGAAACCATGTATCTAGGCCATTTTGATCCTCTGCAGGCTCTATGAGTCAACTATGTGACATTCATTCTAAGTTTGGTACTCTAAAAGCTGAAATCTTGTCCCTGCTTTGCTTTAAATACTTGAGTACCTCTCCTTGCACCTAGTTGAACCTTCTACATAACCCTAGCCTTTTAAATGACCAGTTAGGGCTGATATTTGTTGTGTCTATCATGATCTTCATGCCTGTTCATTGAAGGATTGTCTGCTGTTAGTTTCTGTGTCCAGTTGGACTTATGATAATATTTATGTATTTTGCTGGGAATTGCCTTATGTTGTTCTGTGTGATTACTTGAGCATTAAGAGCTTAAATTGGAGTACATGGAGGGTATGCCCCTTTAGGGTGGTTTTGCTCTCCCTATTATGTGGTATATCACTATGTGTGTCTTGGTATATAAGAGTTTCAACACTTAGAAAATTTGAGAAAATTGAGAAGTATATAAGTTGTATATCATGTATGCTGCCAGCTTAACAGTTAGAAAAAAATTCAGAAATATAAGTGAGTATAATAGTCATATATTGTGTGTATCACAAGTATAACAGTTAGAAAAATTGGAAGAGGGGGCTAGGAAGTACATTGTTGGTATATTTGGTTTTACATTCAACACTAGAGATTTTGAGAAAAAACCGGTGGGTATAGCAGTTGTATACTCGGTATATTATAGCCTTGACACTTAGAGAATTTTGGGGTAAAAATTGGAGTTGGGCCGGTAGCTTATTATGGGTCTGTCTACTTCACCTGATCAGTAGCCTTGGTTAATTTGGGGCTCATTTTCGTAATTGGGCCAGTTCTATTGGTTATTATTAATGGGCTTTGGCCTAACAGAGTTGTAATTTAATTTTTTGGCTATGTAGTAGTAATTAGCTTAATTTTATCTTTACTTTTATGTTTAATTTTGTTCGTATACTAATGTTGTGTATACCCATTTGCATTTGTACCCAAAAAAAAAAGCCCCATTAGTGGGCCCCCACAGGGCCCACTAACGAATCTAGATCGAGTCAAACAAATATGGAGCGCAAATTGGAGCATACGTTGGATTAAGGACCCGAAATTGCATTTTTACTTTCTCTCTTGGGCTTGGTTGGCCCAAGTCCCTCAACTTTACATTTATGCCATTTAAATTGTGATTATATGAGTTTTAAAATTCTAGATTGGGACCCTTATGTTTAAAACTATGTATTTGAGTCGCTAAAACTTCTTTCACAAATTAATTGACGCTAAAATCAGTAAAAGACTAAATTGGGATTGTTTGGACGATGAGGGACTGAATCTGATCAATTTCTAAAATCTTGAGGACTAAAGTGGCATTTTAAAGACCTTGTGGACTGGACCGTTGAGAGCAGATTCGAGACTTCTAGACTGATTTGTAACTTATAGAACTTGTAAAATTTGATAAATACATGTATAGGAAAATGTTAAAAATGGGCCTAAAACTTGTATAAAAATTGGATAATTTTAAGTAAATTACGGTTTATATACGTATAATATGCCGACAAACTATTTTTTTTATAAAACTATTTTCAATACTTAAAACGCTTTTTTGGGTGGACTTACGTAGAGTCCTACCTAGGCTAAGAGCCTTCAGGTATTAGCCTAAGTGTTCAAGTCTGACACCCGCGCTCAATTTTGGGCAAAACTATGCTTCGACGATTTCTTGAAAAAATGTATTTTTGCATGTAAATGACTAACCTTTCATTGTGGAAATGTAAACTTAAGCAAATTTATCCAAAAACAACTTATAATCATAAGGCACACTATTAGAACCCGTAGGTAAACCGCGATTGAGCGGATCCTTAATACTGGGTTGCCTAACAGCATCCCCGGGGGATCACCAAAACCATTACCCGAACTTTGGTAGATTAGGTTTCTTTTAGGGTAGTCGTAAAATAACTATTTTAAATGAACCCTTTTCGAACTGGTTTTCCTAATTTCCTAAAAATTAGTGGCGACTCTAAAATGTATCCTTTAGAGCACCATTAAGTGGTTGGCGGGTTTTTCTAAATTTCCCGGTACGATTCACAACCGTACTTCCCTGGGACACCTCCCTCCTTTTATGAGGTATGTGCGAGCCGGTTATGCTTAGAATTCCCAACGCCCGCTACAGGAATGACCATTTAAGGTTCCCTAAACCACATAGAACTACCACATCAGGGTTATCAACCCTAATGGCTACCCTTCCTCCCGAATAGCTTGGCAGAGACCACACCGGGATTGCGAATCCTCGATGGCCACTCTTCCTCCCAAATGGCTGGGCTAACCCCACTAGGATCCATAGTGACTACCCTTCCTCTCGAATACCTAGGCCAAACACAAACAATAGAATCATAGCCTAAAAGACAAATCACGATCCAAGCATGGAAGCTGATTTACTCATTATGAATTATGTTCATCATCCCATTAATAGGGCTATACATATGTTATCAACTGATTTAGAAATGATAGTCAACAATTATTGTATATTCTTGTGCAAAATATCCCTTATGGGGTAATCCAAGTTCAAGTTTCAAGCTTTGTACTTTAGTTCAACAACTCATAGATAGAAAACAATGATTTCATATATAGCATATAATGTTTAAGGTTCTATGAGGGCTTGTCCCTCATGCACATGGAACAAAGAAAACGTATTTCCAGTCGAAAAAGTATGTTCAAAAGAGAGACATACCTAAAATCCCGCTAAAACGGTATCAACGGAATTTCCAAGGTTTAACAATCATTCTACAATAGATTTAGATAATAAAGATTAAAACTTTAATCGCTTCTATGAGTTTTCCTTCAATTTCGGAAACTAGGGCTTTTTCTAAGATTTAAATCTTGTTCTTGAATCCTCCATGAATCACCCATGGATTCTTATTGGTTCCAATACCCTACACTAGTCCAAATACTCTAAATAATTTCAGTAAGTTTCCCAAAGTCTCTTTCAATTTCTCTTTCTTCGGTTTTCAAGAATCTATGGTTTTGAATGATGAACTAGCATTAATTTGATGTTAGATTGATGTAGTAATGATGGAAATTGATTAAGAACTTTCCTTAGATGTTTTTTGGAAGCCTTAGGGTTGTTTTCTCTCAAACAGTCGTCCAAAACGAAGTGGGTAAAGGTTTTGACGAGTTAGAAGCTTATATAGTTTGTACCCAGAAAAAACGGGGCCTCGCTCCACCCTTGCTTCGCAAGGCCAGTGCGAGGTGCCTTTTCTACACCACCCTTGCATCGCAAGTGTGGTGCACAAGGCCAAAAGTTGGTTTTAAGCACTAAAACTCGCACCACCCTTGAGACGCAAGGGTGCCACAACTGCCTATAACGTTCAGTATAATAGGCATACCTCTTAGTACAGAGCTCCCTTTGAGCTCCACCATATATGGTTGGAAAGGTATTTCAATTATATACGACTTTCATGTTTTAAGTTTTCTCAGATTCCTAACACAACTAGCCAAAAATGGGGCATAAGTGAGGACTACCTCAGACTTAGATGAATTTAAGAGCTCTTAAGAACTTCACTAATTGGTTTGACTTCAAAACGACTATCTTCCACCCGAATTCATCCCGAAAGGATTCATATAGCAAAAATGTCATCTTAATACCAATTTACACATTCAAACCTAATTCGGATTTACAGTGTTACATTATACCCCTCTTAGGATCATTCTTCCCCGAATGAAAGTCAGGGCCTAAGATTTTTCACTAAACCTCCAAATTCTTAGAATTTCTAGAGTTCTTTTGTATTGCAACCTATCTCATCATCAAATTCTGTTAATATTCTAACAATAACAACTTGGTCCTCATAGGGACCCTCACAACTGTCACGACCCAAATTACCAAGTCGTGATGGCACTAGTCCCACCGTACTAGTAAGCCAACACCAACCATTAATAGCCCAAATAAGCGGAAATAATAAAAGCGGAATAAATCATACAAGTCAATTTCAAGTCTTAACAATCTTAAATAGGAATACTTAAATAGCTATTACAATCCTTCCCAAAATCTGATGTCACCATAACACAAGGACAACTAAGAGTAATAAAATAGTCTGAATATATAAAGAAAACTGTCTGAACTGAAGAGACAGCAAGTAATGGTAAGAAGGAGTCCGGAGCCATCCAGAATCCAAGATGCTCACCCCGATCTCTCAAGTAAGGCTCTAGCGGGCAGCCTGGTAGTCGCGAGCTCCACTAGTGCTAGGACCCGAGTCTGCACACAAAAAGGTGCAGCAAGTGTACCGTGAGTACAAATACAACGGGTACTTAACAATATCATAGATGGACCCTTTCCGGAATGGATACGATGGTTGGTTACGATACCACAACCACACTTGTCCGCCATTAGTCCAAAATACAAGACAACCATACTTTAACGATTAAGCTAAAATAGCAAATAGAATCCAAGAAAAGGCAAGTCAAATACCAATAATCACAACAATAACGTAAGATAAGATGAATGAGATGCAAATGCAAATGCAATGCAAGGCCTTTGTTTCCACTTCCCGATATACACACGTTTGAATATTAATGAATCGTGACCCATGGGGGGCTTATGAGGCCTATATATCACCGCTTCAGAAAATCATCGGATCACGGACCGCAACTGTCATGACCCAACCGGAGGGCTATGACGGGCACCCGGTGCTAACCCACCCGGGTACCTCTTATATTCACATCTAGGTGAGCCACATGGCTTACTCATAATTTATATGCATCAATAGTGCTAATCTCATTAGGCAACAACACATTTATATCATCATCAATAACAATGCCCATATCCATATACACAAGCCGACGAGGCTATCAAAATGACATACAAAATATAAGCCGACAAGGCTAAGGACATCTAATCATATACAAACTGTCTACAAGCCTCTAAGAAGAGTATGTCACATCACATAGGCGGGAAAGGACCCCGCCATGCCCATAGGTATGTACACAAAAGAATAAATACCAAAAGTTGTAGCTCCGGATGAAATGGAGCTCCACTATATAGTCCCTGAACAAGATATCTATGGATCAAGCTCTCATTCCCTATCCACCAAAGCGGGCATGACGCAGCGTCCACAAACAAAAGGACGTTAGTACGAATAATGTACTGAGTATGTAAAGCATAATCAACATCACAATAGGAGCATAAGAGACAACATTAAAAAAAAATAGCATAAGATGGGAGAATCAGGAGATAATAGCCATCATCGTAATTACTTACTTGTCTTTCATAGGGACCTTCCATTTCTAGGGCGTGCTTGTGTACATACATGTATATACATATACAAATATCCATATCCGTATCCATATTCATATCCGTATTCATATACATAATCGCATCCATAGCATACCCGACCATGAAGGTCCGGTGGTTTCACATACCCGGCCATGACAAGGCTCGGTGTCGTGCACACTCGCCCTACCAAGGCTCGTTGTTATCCGTACCCAACCGCAGAGTGTGCGCGCGATAGGTATCATACCCGGCCATATAAGCTCGGTGTTACATAATAGTCATACATACTTAAATCTGTATACATAGGAGTTCATGAGTATCATCGTCATCATTGACATCATCATTTCATTATATCTATCCTTAGAGGATCAACTATCATATAAAAGAGGCAATAGAATCATGAACGTATCGAGAATCGTAAGCTTTGGAAACCTTAGAGATAGAGTCATTTGGAAGACATTATGGACTCATATAGCAAAGGAACCATGCCTTAATGAAAGAAGGGTTAGCCTTACATACCTCTTCGACTTCTTAACTATTTAGCGTTCACCGTTGAAGCTTGAATAATCTACATTTAAAAGGATTCATACCATGGTTAAGCCTTAATGATACTCTTCAATTCAAACTAGGATAATTCATGTTCTAATGAAAATTAGGCAGCATTTCCCCTATTTCGTCAACTTCCACTATATCACAAAACAACTCCCAACAACCACAATAATATCCATAATATCATAACCAAGTATTCACATTCGACTTAGCCTTCAAAATTCATCCTTATGTTTAACTTATGCTAGCAACTTCATACCCCTTTTAGCACATTTTCATAATAATACTTCCTCATCACCATTATTACCTTCCATAGCAAGATTATATCCATATCATACTAAGAATCATAACTCAAGCTAGCTTACTACTCAAAAACATCATAAAAACTACATTTAGAACCCATCTTCTACTTTTTCCTTCTACCCAAGTTGTTCAACAACTAAACATTCCTGATAACATGTAATAAGTATGAAAACTAACCTTTTTATTTCATAAGAATGAGCTTTGGAGCAAGCTGTCACGACCCAACCCCGTAGGCCGCGACTAGTGCCCGAGCTGGGCACCCAAACACATTCATTAACCATAATCGCATACAGATAGCTTATACATATACAAATATCGTACGCTGTCTCAAATCACGTAAACACAAGTATATATATCATGAAGCTGCAAGGCTATCATATGACGCAACGTCCCCAAAATATATACAAACGCAAGCCGACAAGGGCGCCACGAAACGGGACCGCCCAAAACATATACCATATGAACACAACCGAACATAAATATCCACGGCCACATATATGTCTCTGCGTACCTCTAAACAAAATAACAAATCATATGATGGGACAGGGGCCGTCGTACACCCACTCGAATAAACGAATACATATGCAACGGAAGAATATATACCAAAATATAGGCTCGAGAACAAAGGGAGCACTCAAAATGTTGGTAATAGTGTCCTAGGCCGGCGGTTCACCGAAATGGGCGTCTCGTACTGCGGCATGAAACGCACCCCGAAGAAAAGGGCCGCACGGAATATGTACCGAGTATGCAAAGCAAGAAATACAAGAAACGAATCATAATCGAAATGAGAGTACGTAAAATAAGTATAATATCCAAAATACCAAAACGTTTACTTTTTAAAACACAAATCATGCATAGGCTCGTGGAATATGGTCGCCCGCCCGTCATTGGCGCCATAACACGCATCACACCGTAAGGTTTCATATCTCCGTAACCCGACATATCTCCACAACACATCATAACGCCATAACACAAGATAACACCAAAATATATAGGGTCCCGGCCCGCGAGGGACTCGCAACCATAACACAAGATAACACCGGAATATAAATATAGTGCGCACGACAACATAACCGGCCCGGGACTCGGCGAAAGATACAACAGAATGCACGAGCAGAGTCGTGATAATCATATGCATAAAAATCATTATTACGTACTCAACAAGATAAGTGGACTAACCATACTCGTGGGTCGACGATAGCCATACTAAGTTCTTTCAAAAGCCATCGTAACTATACAAAGGAAAGTCGCGGGACCCACGGACATCAACCCAATCCGAGCCCGGCCATGGAAGGTATAACCATTATATGCTACAGAA
>NC_081352.1:62152610-62211898 GCF_029784015.1 Lycium ferocissimum
TTTGGTTAATGAATGTGTTTGGGTGCCCAGCTCGGGCACTAGTCGCGGCCTACGGGGTTGGGTCGTGACAGCCTCATAGGGCTATAACAACACGACAATAACCATGGCCCCACACGACCAAGAAAACATCAAGGAAAGCATTACATACCTGAGGTTAATGGCGTCTCTGCTTGAATCTCTTCTGAAGGTGAAAATAAATGCGGGTACCTGGACTTCATGTCCTCTTTGGCTTCCCAAGTCATTTCCTCTCTATTATTATTCTTCCATAAAACTTTAACTGAAGCTACCTCTTTGGTTCTGAGCTTTCGTACTTGCCTATCTAAAATGGCAATGGGGACTCATAAGACAATTGTTTAGTAACTTGGACATCATCTATTGGCACAATTCTAGAAGGATCTCCAATGCACTTACGAAGCATCGATACATGGAAAACTGGATGGACTGACTCCAAATCCGCAGGTAGGTCTAATTCATAAGCCACTTGGCCTACCTTGCGTACAATCTCATATGGTCCAATGTACCGGGGACTAAGCTTGCCCTTTTTGCCAAATCTCATGACGCCCTTCATTGGCGACACCTTCAAGAATACCCAATCTTTCACTTGGAATTCTAAGTCTCTTCGACGATTATCTGCGTAGGATTTCGTCGACTACGAGTCGTTAATAATCAATCCTGTATAAGCTTGACTTTCTCTATAGCTTGCTGGACCAAGTCTGGTCCTATCAATTTGGTCTCTCCTACTTCGAACCACCCAATTGGAGATCTACACTTTCGCCCATACAAAGCCTCATATGGGGCCATTTGGATGCTAGAATGATAACTATTGTTATACGCAAATTCAATAAGTGGTAAGTGATCATCCCAACCACCTCCAAAATCCAATACACATGCTCGTAACATATCCTCAAGAGTCTGAATGGTACGTTCAGCTTGCCCATCCATCTGCGGGTGAAATGCCGTGCTAAGGCTCACCTGAGTCCCCAAACCTTCTTTGAATAATTCCCAAAAGTTGGTTGTAAAATGAGTCCCTCTATCGGAGATAATAGAAACTGGAACACCGTGAAGTCGCACTATCTCTTTAACATAAAGCTTTGCATAATCTTCTACTACATATGTAGTTCTGACTGGTAAGAAATGAGCTGACTTCGTGAGTCTATCCACAATCACCCATATAGAATCATACTTACGTCGAGAACGGGGTAAGCCTGTAATGAAGTCCATGTTAATTACTTCCCATTTCCAAGTTGGAATTTCTATAGCTTGCACCAATCCACCCGGCTTTTGGTGTTCAATTTTCACTTGCTGACAGTTAGGACATTGAGCTACAAATTTCGCTATATCTTTCTTCATATCATTCCACCAATATATAGATTTAAGATCATGATACATTTTCATTGCTCCTGGGTGAACAGAATAACGGGAACAATGGGCTTCTCTCAATATTTGGTGGCGTAATCCCGCAACATCGGAACACATAACTGCCCTCGGCATCGGAGAACTACATCTTCTAAATCTCAAATAATGACTTCTCCTTCGAGGGAGTGTTTACGTAATGAATTGGCATGGGATCTTCATATTGACGCTCTTTCACTTCCACTACTAGTGACGAGACCATTGATTTTGAATGATAGCTCCCATGCTACGAGTCCACTACTCGAACCCCTAGGCTACTAACCGCGGAGCTCACAAGCTATCTCTCTTTTTTTCTCTAGTTGAACATCACATAAACTTCCCATAGATCTACGGCCAAGAGCATCGGCCACTACATTTGCTTTCTAGGGATGATACGGGATGTCAACATCATAGTCTTTCAACAATTCCAACCATCGCCGTTGCCGTAAAATTCAGCTCCTTTTGCTTGAAGATATCCGAAGGCTCTTATGATCCGTATAAATATCAACATGGATGCCATTACAAATAATGTCTCCACATATTCAATGCACGACCATGCTAACGACCAATTCAAGATCATGGGTAGGATAATTTTTCTCATGTTTCCGCAATCGTCTTCTTGAAGCATACGCAATCACCTTACCATGTTGCATCAACACACAGCCTAACCCAACGCCTGAAGCATCACAATAGACAACATAACCTTCCGATCCCTTTGGAAGTGTCAGGACTGGGGCGGAAGTTAATCTATCCTTTAGCTCTTGGAAACTACGTTCGCAAGCATCTATCTATTGAAACTTAGCTAATTTACCGGGTCGAACTTCGTGAGTGGTGCGAAATAGAAGAAAATCCCTCTACAAATCTCCGTAATAACTTCGCTAAGCCCCGAAGTAAAACTATGGACCTCCGTAGGTGTTGTGGGCCTTGGCCAAGTCTTCACTACTTCAATCTTTTGGGTATTTACCCGAATCTCGTCGAAATTTAAAATAATATGCCCCAAAAAATAGTCACTGAGTTCAACCAAAATTCGCACTTAGAAAATTTGGCAAATAACTCTCGAGTTTGAAGAACTCCAAGAACGGTACGCAAATGATCCGCATGTTCTGCCTCGGACCTAGAATATACCAGGATATCGTCGATGAACACAATCACAAATAAATCTAGAAAGGGCCTGAACACATTGTTCATCAAATCCATAAATACTGCCGGTGCATTAGTTAGCCCGAATGACATTACCCGGAACTCAAAATGGCCGTATCTGGTTCTAAAGGCTGTCTTAGGAATATCTTTCTCCCGAACTCGCACTTGATGATACCCGGATCTCAAATCTATCTTTGAGAACCATTTGGCGCCTTGTAATTGGTCAAACAAATCATCAATCCTTGGGAGAGGATATTTGTTCTTGATCGTCACTTAATTCAGTTGTCGATAGTCAATACACATTCGCAAGGAGCCATCTTTCTTTCGCACAAACAACACGGGTGCTCCCCACGGGGATGAACTAGGCCTAATAAAGTCTTTCTCAAGCAAGTCCTTCAATTGTTCCTTCAACTCTTTCAACTCTGCGGGAGCCATTCTATAAGGAGGAATAGATATGAGTTTTGTGTCCGGTAGCACATCAATAGCAAAATCAATCTCCCGTTAGGGAGGGAGACCTGGAAGCTCTCCCGGGAATACATCTGGAAACTCATTCACCACTGGAACAGACTGAAGAGTTTGCGATTCAGCTTCTACATCTTGAACCCAAACTAGATGGTAAATACAACCTTTGGCGATCATTTTTCTTGCCTTGAGATAGGAAATAAACCTACCTTTTGGGGACGCAGTATTTCCCTTCCATTCTAAAACTGGTTCTCTCGAAAACTGTAAACGAACTATTTTCATTCTACAATCAACATTGGCATAGCAAGAAGCCAACCACTCCATGCCCATGATAACATCAAAGTCCACCATTTTAACTCATGTAAATCAACCATGGTACGATCGTCACAAATCACAACCACACAATTTCTATATACTCGGCTAGCTATTACCGGTTCACCAACGGGTGTAGATACCTCAAAAGGTTTGATCGATTCCGGTTTGACCCTAAATCGACCCATAATATATGGAGTACCATATGACAACGTGGAGCCCAGATCTATCAAAGCATATACATCATGAGAAAATACCGATAATATGCCTATGAAAACATCAGGAGAAAACTCAAGATCTTAGCGTCCAGCCAAGGCATAAATACGGTGCTGAGGACCGCTAGAACTGGGAGCTCTCCCTCTACCTCTACCATGGCTGACCGGCACCTGTGAACCTTGCCCCATAGGGCGTATTGATGATGAAGACCCGACTGCCGATCCTGAAGGCTGGACTCTACCCCTACCATCAACCGAGGGGCAATCACGCATGATATGGCCTGGCCGACCGCATGTATAGCAAACTTCTGAACCTAGTCAACACTGGCCCCAATGTAACTTTCCACACGGGGAACATCGTGGCATGGGTGGCCTAGCCTGACCCGAATCACCCCTGAACTGAGAACCCGAAGCCCTGAAACTCTGACTCGGCCCGAAATAAGTAGATCTGTCAAATCTACGGCACCGTAAATCGGGAGGCGCACTAGTCATAGAACGGCCTGAATGCCTAGAAAACAGCTGTCTTGGCCCGCCTCTAAACCCATTTGTTGGACCCGAAGATATAGCTCTCTTGTTATACCCTCTATCATGCTCACGCTCACTCCTTTGTTATTGTTGTCTTTCTTCCTAATTCTGGGCATGGCTTGAATGCGTGAAATATCCATGTTGTCCTGAAGGGACGCAGTCAATCACCTATCCATCAAATGTGGCCCTAGGCCTCTCACAAATCGGTGCACTCGGTCACCCATATCCGCTACCATAGTTGGAGCATACCTAGCCAAAGAGTTGAAGCGGAGACTATACTCTAAAGCACTCATACTTCCTTGCCTAAGATTTAAGAACTTATCGGCTCTAGCTCGCTAAACCTCTGGAGGCAAGTAGTGTCGGAGGAAGTCCACAAATTCTTGCCATACCGGGTGAGGTGTATTGACTCCCCGTGAAGCCATCCAAACTGTGTACCAATGTACCGCGACATCCTTCAATCTATAGGATGCTAACTCCACTGATTCAATGTCCGAAGCATGCATTAACCGAAGTGTCCTCAACATCCCATCAATAAAATTCTGAACATGATGGTGCTGGAAATGATATTGTTGATGTTATTATTGGTTCTTTGGATTGTGATTTTGGGCTAGGCATATAAACAGGGGAAATGCTGCCCGAATTTCGACAGATTTTAAATGGATTTTAATTAAAGGCTTGAGATAAGTGTATGATGGTGCACCTAACAATAGTATGAATGGTCTTATATGTAGATTACGAGACTACAAACGATCATAACTAGATTGCAAGACAGGAGGTAGGTTGGAGAGTCAGAAAGTAAGGTTCTAGGTATGTTAAGGCTAAACCTTTCTTTCTTAAGGCATGATTCCTTTGTTGTGAACCTATATATGATATCTTCAATAACCTTGTTTTTAAAAGTACCAAAGCTTACAGTTCCTGATGTTCTTGTGATATCCTTGAGCTTGTTTCATGGCTATTGATGTTATTCATTGATGTTGATCTCATCTTATGAATTTGTTCCTTCAAGGTGAGACGTGTTCATGATGACGGTTCCATAATAATAATCCAATGAGTTTAGGAACAGGTTCTTAAGGAATGTTTTATAGGACATGAATAGAGTGCTAGCAGAGGATCTCTAATGAGGTATTTAATGTTCGAAGAGAGGTTCATGTTGTATCTTAGGATTTGGTTATAGTCTAGTCAAGTGGGAAGAAGTACTAATGGCCTGAGCTGTGCTTATAAGTCTTATGTGATTATGTAGACCCTACAGGTTAAGTGATGACCACAGAAAGTGTATAGAGATTACTTGTAGAAGTTTAATTATGATGTTAATTATAATTACCACTGGCCTACGACCAGTCGGGCAGATATTACCACTGTGCTACGGCCGGTTGGGCAGTTACCACTGATCAGTCGGGCAGTTGCGCTCTACCGTCGGGCGATAATCGGACGAGCAGTTATTACCACTGAGCTACGGTCGGTCGGGCAGTTACCACTGATCAGTTGGGCAGTTGGCACTAGGACAGTAAGTTAGAGATACAGTATTATCCATAGATACAGTTAAAGATATGAGAGTATTAAGAGACATGCGTACTAGATTCTCATCGGTAAGTCAGAAGTGCCAGGTTGATTCTTATCCTCTTTCTTTGCAGCATATGTTGATTATATTACATTTTCGCCTTACATACTCGGTACATTATTCATACTAACGTCCTTTCTTGTGGACGCTGTGTTCATGCCCGCAGGTGTAGACAGACGGGACGAGGATCTTCCGCAGTAGGCTACTTTCAGGTACCAGTTTTGATTGGTGGGCTCCATTTCTTCCTGGAGCATTGCCGAGTCTGAGTTGTATATGTTTTTGTGACAAGAGGGTATGTCGGGGGCCCTGTACCGACTTGTACACTTCAGTCATATTCATAGAGGCTTTGCAGACAGATTCCTGTGTACAGCTCAGTTATGTTTTGTTAGTGGATATGTGGACGTCGCAGGCCCATTGTATATATACGTATGCATGATATTATATTCATAGTTTCCCTTCTTGGCCTTATTTTACCATTCGAGACATGAAGGATGCGAGTTATAAGTTGGTTCGCTCGGTTCCCGTAGGGTGCCGGGTGTCAGTCACGCCTTACCAAGGGTGGGGTGTGACAATACACACCTTTCTTGGATGCTTTAGGCTTGTTAACTTCTTCAGAAGCTTCCTCAAGCTCAACCAATTTATCATATTCAATGATTGATGTGTACTTCTGAACATACTAAGAAGATTCCACCAAATCCTCAAGATCACCCATTTTCTAAATTAGTTTAGGAATCACAAATTTGGACCTCGGATCAGTGCTTTCTTTATCCTTCCAAGAATAAAAGTCGCAAGATCTTGGAACCTTTAGTGATGAAAAATAATAAAGGAATTAGTGTTGTCAAAATGAATACAAACTAAAATATAAATTTTGCTTAATGAATCTTCTAATTACCCCCATAATAAGGACACGCCCAATATCTTCTGCCAGGATTTCTTGCAGTCCAAGATGTTTTCATAGGCACCACAAACCCATGATTGCAGCGAACTTCTTCCTTCAAAGCAGGATCATTCTCTTCCATACAAAGCTTAAGGAGTAAAAATACGATAAGTAGATACATAATTTCGAGTGTGAATTAGCAAGGACCAAAAATCAGACAATGACAGAGCGGCATACTAGAAAAAAAAAAAAAGCAAGAAATAGGAACGACGAAACGAAGAACGAAACTTTACGACAGCTTTTTCGTAAGCTGAAATTTTTAGGCAACTTGTCCTACTTTCTCTATGATGGGGAATTTCCCCTCATACTTGCGGCTGACACCCTTACTAAAAAACAAGGAAAGATTTTTTTCAATAGTGGATTTTTTTTTTGCTCATCCTTCAAGTTAACTGATCGCATTATGTTATACACAGTAAAAATATCCCAAAATTCAGTCGCTATTATCCCTTCAAAGACGTAACTTTAGGTTTGAAGAACTAAAATTTTATATATGGATCAAAGATTTAGGCTGATTGAAGGTGAGAAAGAAAAGAAATTTCACGAATTGAGCAAGGATTGGGGCTGATTGAAGGTGACGGAGAACATAAATCAGGTTCTTTATTTTTTAGGGTCGGGTGTGGTTGGGAACGGTTGATATGTCTGTTAGTCCCATTTAAAAAAAAATCCTATTGATACAAATTAATCGTTAAATAAGTAAATGACACGCCCAACAGCGATGGTTTGGTACGCAGGTAGGTCTAGGCAAAGTAAGGTTGAACATAATTCACGTATAAGTTGTTTAGTGGGGTAAAGAATTGCAAGTAAAGTTTAATTTCTAAAATGAGTTTTCAGAGCAGGTTTAGGGGTGATTTTATGTATTTTCTTCATTATTTACAACACTCCCCTTGAATGTACATTAATGGAGAATGTGCCTCGTTAAAACCTTACTAAGAAAAACTCTGTGGGAAAAAGTCCTAGTGAAGAAAAAAAAGTACACATATCTACTAATACGCTTTTAGAGCTTCCTCAATAAAAAATCTTACCACGAAAATTCAATTGAGAGAAAACATTGGTTAAGGGAAACGCGTATACTTCCCCTGATGAAATCTTCACTTGATTTCTCAGATACGACACATTTCAATTTTGTATATTATCTTCTCAAATGTTGAGGTTGGTAATGATTTTGTGAACATATCCGCCAAATTATCAATCAAGCGACTTTGTTGAATATCTATTTCACTATTCTATTAAAGATCGTGTCTGGAAAAAAAAACTTTGACGAAATGTGCTTTATTCTGTATCCCTTGATAGATCCTTCTTTCAATTGAGCTATGAAAAATTTGTATAACATTATTGGAATCATCTTCAAATAAATATCACATGATTGAAAAATGTGTTGAGTTATTGATCGCAGCCATATACACTCTTGACTTGCTTCATAAGTTGTTATTATTTTTGCAGGACTTGCATAAGTATCAATAATTACTGTAATGTAGAACGTCATATTATGGTAAAATCCTCACATGAAAATATGTAATTTTATTGAAGAACAAACTTCATGTAATAATAAAAATAATGCTCTGCATTTACATAACCAACAAAACCTTGAGAATATTTGTTAGGATAAACAAATTTATATCAATAATTTCTTATGTAGTATACAATCAATCATGATCTAATATACCTATCATTTTCAAGAGGTCTAAATGAACTTTATTTATGTCTAGCGACATCACAACCATTGAGGTACTCAATGGAATCGCTTTAACCCATATAAAGATTTGCTGAAACTTTATTTTCGTAAACTTTTATATGTTTCAGAGTGATTTAAATTTCGCACGTGTTTTCTTTTGTTTGTCTATATAGTCATAATGACAACAATTCATTATACGCATATAAATTTTTTATGCATTATCAGACTAATCAGAAACCTCATTGCATCCACCACAGGAGAAACACATCTCCATACAATAATGTCAGGACTTTTGTGAAAAATCTTTATGCACAAGGCACAAGCCGTACTTTATATCTAACGGATTTATTTTTCATTTCACTTTTCACATAAAAAAAAAATTTGTACCCCACTGGCATTATACCTTGAGGTCGTTGGATTATAGGTCTAAAACATTATTTTATTCAAGTGAACCAAAATATACTCAAATTACATATCTTATTTGGTCAATTATTTGTTTAACCACACTTTTTGACAGATTTTAATTCAAGATCCTCGTCATCGTTTATAATTTTGAGTGCCACATTATATCAAAGATACAGTTGATGGTCATTTGATATCAATTCCCATGCGACATAACTTATTGAGATCTCTTCATTTTTCATCATTTTTCAGGTACCTAAACCTTTCCCAAAATTTTATGAAGTGTTATGTCGTGGGGCTCTTTTAAAGCACTTGCCTCATTATCATGACCATCTTTATCATTTGCTCCTCTGTTTCTTCAAGGAGTTTTAACTTCGGAACTGATTGGTCTATCACGCTTCAGGGCTTCCCTCGACACTGTCCGTCAAGGACTTTAATTCTAATAGGAGCATTTGCAGCTGCAATATGATACACTTTGGTCAGTAAATGCGTCTGGCAGTTGACTTGAATTGTCTTTTAAACGAGGATCATACCAGTGATAATTCATTACATAAAATTTATTTTTCAGCTGGTTATTATCTCTCCTACTAATGTTAGGAAATCTAACATTTACCTTCAACCTTATTTGGGGACACATCTTTGTGTGTTGTGGTGGACCAATTGAATTATATACATCACATTCACATTTCAGGTAAGAATTATTTGATTGTTGACCCTGAGCCAATTGTGATAGGGGAACCTTGTTGGCTTGATGCATACAAATGTTGCTACGTGTTAAATAATACATCTCATACCAAATATCTTTTTGGGATTTTTGTTCTCATAACCAATGATTTAGCTATAATTGGAGGCATACAAATTCTGTTAAACCAACTTAAATATAAACCAACATTTACCAACATAATTTTATTTTTCGGAACTGTGCTTTTAATTTAAGAATTTGAGCAAACAACTTCACAAAAACAATTGTAAGTTGATACCAAATGCACATGTAATCATAACATAGATGCATCTATAATAACCATATAATAATAAATCGGTCCACATGGGAGGCGATTGGGCCCATGTATATATCACATTTTGCATGTTACAAAAATTAGGGGATACAATCTCAACCTTAGTTGGTACAATAATTAATTTGTCATAAGACCCAGCAGCACAAGAGAATTCGTGAAGAATTTTATATTTCTTCAATATGTAACCACGTGAATTCTCAATTTTTTTTTGCATCACATTTTAACCGGGATGGCCAACTAATTCAGTAAACTCCTAGTTTACTATCGCATGTGATTCCATCATCATGCTCATATTTGTGTAGTACAAACAGGAGAAAAGCAGGATAACCTATGTCTTACCCGCTATGATTATAGTAATATGAGGATATTAAATCTCCCATCATTTAGTCCCAATATAATTCATTTTTTGCCAATGTCTTTGAAACTTTAATAAATTTCTTTTGAAACTTACTACAACACTAATATTATGAACAATTTTTTTCCTCCGATTAGTAACAAATTAGCTCTTTCAAGTAGAGGTGGGGATGGCATGGTAGATACTGATTACCATACCGAAACCAAATTTTCTTTATACCGCGATTTCGATATTATGGTATTTGGAACGGTATTTGGCATGCATATTTAAAAAGTTTGGTATTCGGTACGGTATTCGGTATTCATAAAGAATATACCGAATACCATACCGAATATATAATTACATATACAATTCATATATCTTAGTGTTATAATACTAACAAATATATAAGCTAGTAGTATTAGAAAACTAATTGTTTAAACGTTGGAACTTTGACTACTCTATCTTGATTTAAATGTCTTTTTTGTGTAATTGATTTACGAAGGGGATTGCTTGTACTTTCTTTTGAATATTTTTACATGTGTAAGATGTTTAGTACATAATAATTTAGACGTTTCTTAAGTAGCGGAAAATATGTAAGTTGAAGTCGGACAAACAAAGGTATTGAATACTTCATATTGGTTAATGAGAATATTTGCATTGCACTGTTACCTATATCATAAAATTTCAGTAGCAATTTAGTCATAAGACGTGACATGCTATGTAGACATATATAATTAGTATTGTTTCAGGAGATTTAATAGATTCTCAATTGTAAACAAAATGATCTGTAAGTGGAAAGGAGATAAAGGAATATCAAATTTGATGAATAAATAAGAGAAAATACATCATTTCCCCCCTAAACTTGGCCGCACAACTCCCTTTAGCAACTAAACTTAATTTGTAATTATATACCCTCCTAATCTAGTATGAAGTGAAATAAATACCACCCTGAGATTATAATACCAGTCTCATAATGTGGGGGTGTATTACACACGCGCCACATCGTTGCCACATCAGCGCCACATCGTTGCCATGTAAAAAATTATCTAATTTTTTAATTCTTTTTTCATTTCTTTTTATTTATTCATTATTTTTCCTTTCAGTCGTTCTCCTTCTTCTAAACACCCCTCCCACCCACCCCCACCCCATCCACCCCTCTTGTCCCTCTCCTTCTTCCCCATCATTTCCATTAATAACAGCAATATAGGCATCAATTCTCATTGTGAGTTAAGAAATGCCCAATTTTGATTCTCACTTAACTCACATACATTAATAGTACAAACAACAAGATGAGAAAAACGACGAGGACACCGCCGGAGCCTGTGACAACATCGGAAAATCATCAATATGGACATCAAATTTTGATTTCCGGTGAAGGGTAGTTTCCAAATGGGTCAAACATTTTTGCGGCGAATACCATCAATAAACCCACCAACATCAATCGAGAGAATCACAACTTTTCTGGTGCCGAAATTATTGTTTCCGACGGAGATGATAAATTGGTCTCTTTTCCGGTAACAAAAACTTTCGGGTCATCATAGCTTAAGAGGATTTGTTTTCAAGAATTGAGAAAATTATTTCTTTAATATATAAAACAATGAAAACCTTTAGTATATAAAAATGGGAAAGAAATGGAGGGGTGGAGATGAAGCCATTGTTAAACCAAAGATGACGAGTTTTACCCAAATAGGTTTGGTTATGACGGACTGTATTAGAAAAAGAAAAAGAAAGAAGATGAGAACTTGAATTGCTGTGGTAAGCTTGAAACGATGGGGAAGAAGGAGAGGGAGAGAAGAGGTGAGTGGGGGCGGTGTTTAGAAGAAGGGAGAAAGGGTTAGGGTTACTTTTATTTTATTTTATTGTTTTATTGTATAATAATAATAATACATATATCAGCGGGCCCACTTTTTTATGTTATTTACTTGCCTAAATTTCTTTTTCTTTTTTCTTTTTTGCCACATCAGCATTAAAGGTGATATTTATTTCACTTCATACTAGATTAGAGGGTATATAATTACAAGTTAAGTTTAGTTGCTAAAATGAATTGTGCGGCCAAGTTTAGGGGTGAAATGATGTGTTTTCTCAATAAAAAAGTACCCGTCTTTTTGCATTTAAGCAAATGGTGGTCTGGAAACTTCTACACGTAATAAGGCACATACCTTGGGTTACGAGTAGTGGTGGCAATATTATCCCATAAAAACATAATCCGCCCAATCTGTCAAGGTTTTGACGGGTTATCGACCTGACCATCTATTGGCTCAGCCCATTTCAGCCTATCAAAAGTTGCGCTGATATGTAGCCAAAATTAACTCATTAGAAATCTTGTCAAAATATTTTCAAAAGTTTTTTTTTCTTATTTGATAGGTTATATATAGCCTTAACAAAAGAAGAATAATAATTTTATAAGGTACTACAATATTATAAAGAATAAATAAAATAATTAAAAGATCGTAAGAATTGGATGGATTGGGTTATGACCCGCATTTTAGCCCATTTCGCCCCGATCCATTTCATCCCAAGTAGCTTTTGAGCGGGTCAATAACTCGCCCATTTATTAATTCAACTCATTTTGACCCGCTGTTTGACACCTCTAATTGCAAGTAGGATAGTATGGTGACTATTGAAAGAATGAACACTTGTTTGTTGATGAAAATGCTCAATTCAGAGATAGTGACATAAAATTAAAGACTCGTGCTAATAACGTGCTATAAAATAATATAATTGAAAGTCAAATAAGAGAATTAGAGAGGAAGCTTAAGGAGAGAATTTATTACAATATTTTGATGGTCTTTCAAATAGTAATAAAAACCCTCCTTTTATAGGAAGCAAAGAACTTGGTCCCCAAGTAACAAGTTAAATCCTAACTAGATTAGTTTTATAGTAACTAAGTTGGTTCTTGGTTACATTGGCTCTAACCAAAACTTGCTCTACAAGTACCTTACCGAAACATGGACATTCTTAAATATTATTTACAACAATCTCGATTTTTATAAGAACTAGTAGGAGATGCCCGTGCGATGCACAGGGCCCGCCCAGCAATTTGATCTATGATGTGTTAAGATATACGAAATTTACTACTCCCATCAAACAAGGACCAAAGGATATACTTTTCCATAAACCGTTCCTTCATAACAGGTCATATTCATCATCAAATTTATAATGCATCAATATCACCAAAAAGTTACAGTTCATCCATTGGTATCTTTATTTGACACAGCAAAATAACTAAAATCTAAATGCTTCAACAACTCATAAACCAACTAAAATATTAGTCATCTAGCTTGGAGAAGTATCAATTAACTACATCACTATATTCACTGAAAATATGAGATAAAAGCACATACTGAAACTGAAAGAAGCTTTCAGGATATGTAAGGTCAAGATCATACCATGATGAAATAATGCAGCACATGGTAATTCAACTCTGCCTCTGTCTTGGAGTATAGCAAAGATGGCCTTGCCAACTGAGACGGGGAAATAGACAAGCAAAACATTAATACTTTCTAAAATAGTAAAGGGAGCAAGGGTTTGCTATATAAACTTCCTTTTTCTTTTATATGTCCCAAAGTAGGAGTGAAATTATAATGAGAAGCCTTTATGTTGTTCAAAGCTTTAGCTCCAGAAACGTATAGAAGGGTATCTTTTGAATCAAAACTTCTTCTCCTGTCAACTTTGGACAGATGCATTGAGTTAAATAATTGACAAGAACACTAAAAGTGATCCTTCCACATTAACGCTGCCTTACTTGAACTTCTATTTCATTTTAGTCATTCTTTCTGCATCTTTTCCTCCAAATGCAGCTCCCATTAGAAGCTTCCTGCAAGAAAGCAGCGCAATATTAAGCATTTTCGAATAGGTAAACCAATACCTTAAAAGGAACATGGAAAGGAAAACAAATTGAACAATTAGCTGACTTTTAAATGCTTTTGACTGCAAAAACTGGTCAAATTAGAGCATTATTTCTATTTAGAAGGTTTTATTGACTTCATATCTTTCTTCATGATGAAATAAATAACCTTAGCTTCAGGATAATGTCAAAGTGAAGTTTCTTGTATGGTGAATTAAAATGTGCCTTCATGAATCTCGCGAACACAATATTAAAATATCATGGCTTACACAAATATCTTATTCTTAACATAATATCAAAATGTCAATAAAATAATATGAATGTACCATTCCATGAATATTAAGTTTTCAGGGAATCAAATTTGGATGCACATATGGTGTTCGTATTGGTGCTCTGGACTTCCCCTCGATTTCACACTTTTTTCTCCATTCAAGTCTACAAAATATCAATTCTAATGTTTACCCATTAATTAACACCGAAAAAGAGATACAATCCATTAACAAAACAACAAAAAGTACGCTACAACTTAATCAAATCAAGCAATTGTTGGAAAAAAGAACATGGACCACGTCCATAAGTTTTTTCTTCTATTTTGTCGCTTTTAACTCTTTTTCTCATCCATTACGCACATTTCTTAATCAAAGACATTTAGTTAAAATCTTAATTTGAAGTTCTTTTTAATTACAATTAAAGGACATCTTGTTACCGTTATTGTCCACCAACAATGAATCCTGCAAAAAAATCAAGAAGCTAAAGCTTGTTATTAGGAATCATTAATGCAAAAGAAATGCCTCCTTCAAATTATCTAGAGAGACATGTCCATTGAGCGTATCGATATAGGCCTTCTCGTTATTTTTCACTACAAAATGATCTTTCATCACGAACTCTGCAATTGAAAGTAGAAGAGGAAAAAGGAGGAGAGTAATCAGGATAGCAAACGAAAAAGAGAAAACGGCACATCCACATAATAAATATACGTTTGTGTGCATTTGTGCATATCTGGTGCGACGTCTCAAATTTCAATTAGCGCATCGTTGTTCCTTATTCTCTTGAGCTCTACGTGCCGCAGCAACTTTGTTTGTGGACATTCTGTTGAACCGGGGGAAACAACCCATTAAGAAGAAAGGAGGGAGGCAAATTAGCACATATTGAAGCTCGAATCCTTATAAATGAGAATGAAATTTCAATGGGATTTCCTTTCTAAAAAAAAATTGGCAATTTTTTTAACTGAATCACTTTCTGAGCTTTAAATTAGTGCTTCATGAATTAGAATCTCATCGAGTTCTTGAAGTAGCAATTGATTTCGGAATTAAGTTTCGGTCCCCAAAAAATTCAGATTGGTATCCACCAGAAGATTCCTACAATATGTGTCTATATCCAAGTGGGCAGGAGTAAATTAGATCAAATTACGAACATTTATGTAAAAATTTCAACAAGAAACGAACAATACCCAACAAACAATGAATAAAAATAAAGTCTAAATAAGAAAGAAATTTGTAGAATAAACTCATCAGAAACTTAAAAAATTCAGAAAAAGAAGAGGAAACGAACAATACCAACAAACAATGATCAGAAATAAAATCAAATTAAGATAGATCTTTGTAGAATAAACACACCAAAACTAATAGCAAAAGTCTAAACCCAAAAGAGAAGCGTGAGACTGAAGCAAAAAGAGAAACGCTAAAGGAAGTAAAAATACTCACCAAACAGAGAAGTGACACTTCCAACCAGGGAGTAGCGAGGCAAAATTGCAGAGAGCATGGAACAAAGAGTAGTGAAAGAGAAGAGAAATGCACTGACTAAACCCAAATGTAGTGTTGATAATGTTTAAAGTGCTACACCTGGTTCGAAAATTGCAATCCGGCAAAGTTTATAGGAGTTGTACAATTTACGATCCTTTGCGTGTAATCTTTGATGTCGTGCTCGTTCACCTTTCCCGTTGCGGACTGCCCAGAGTAAGAATGAAGAGATGGTAAAGGAATTCCAACTTCTAGATGTGTCCGTGTCCTACTCTTTTAACATTGGACACGTATTGTTGACATTCAAGCATAAGCTTAAAGTACCATTTTACCCCTAACAATATTCATAGTTTCAGAATTGCCCTTGTTCGTACCCCCAACTCCCATTTCTAAATTAAAAAAATATATATATATAAATATAATATAAATAAAAATAAAAATAATAGAAATAGAAATGTAATTACAATTTACAACATAAATAAAATAAAAGATTGAAATGCAAAAAAGAAAAAGGTAAAAAGGGAAATTGCAGGTTGCCCTTTGGCCGACAAGCAAAAGGCAAGGAGTTGTACTTGCAAAGCAATTCTTTGAAGGCAAGACTTAACCCAGAAATACAAGAAGACCCAATATTGTTGAGTCAACTCATCAAGTTCCCACAATATCTTTCATTCTTTTTCTTTAACCTTAAAAAAAAAACATTAAATTGCAACTTACACTTTCTTTTTCTTTAGCCATTCATGCAGCGGATATCCCAAGCTTTGTTCTCAATTTTCTTCAGGTTTGCTCTTTTCTTCCTTTTTTCCTTTTTGGGTTTCAAAAATTTTACAATTTAAGCTCGTTTGTTGATGGGAAATTCAAGATCTTTTCTTCTTTCTTTTTTTTTGGTTGAAATTCAAGATCTCATTTTTTTTTTCCTTCAATGGATTGTATTAAGTGGAGAAGCATGTGAATTGTTTGACATCGATCTTTCTTGATTTATGGCTTTTAATATAATAATTCGTGCTTGTTTATTGTTTTGGTTCAAATTTCCTTTGCCAAGAATTGTTATACTCCTTTTTAGTATTATGTCTTTTAATATAATTTGTTCTTGTTTATTGTTTTGGTTCTAATTTCCTTTGCCAAGAATTGTCACACTCTTCTTTTTTGGGGTCAAGTTTTCCACAGTGTCTTGTATAGAATAGCTTCTTAATAATTTGATTGGAGTTGGGTATATACATATGATCAAGAAAATTATAAGTTTTGTAAAAGGATCACGTTTGCCCCTTTTCCTCAATTTTTCAGGTGTTTGGATCTGAAGTTTGTGTTTTTTTCCTATGTGTTGACTTTGTCTTAATGAATTCAAAAAGGAGTGTTTGTTCAGTGTTTCCTATGTGTGTGTCTACTAATATCATTGTTCAGTGAAATTATCCTTTAGCTAAATTTGCTGGATGTCATTATAACTTGCAATTTTCTAGTGATAAGCTCAAGTTTATTATAGCATAATTGAGAAATCTCCATACCACCCGGTCTTTCGTGTGAGAAAATAGGTTTCAATTAATCACACAACTACTTTCTGATCTCTAGTTAGTGGGGATGATCTTTAGAGAGAGAGAATACTTTACTTAAAAATGTTGCAAGTGCTCCATATCAGAGGTGAAATTAGAGAAGGTTATTCAATTTCTATGCTACCTGTCCAATGGATGCATGTTACTTTCAAATTCTCGGAGGTGTATTCTTTAGCGTAAATTGATTTTTCTCTTCTTTTTTCTTACCGATGTTAAACAAATTTCGGTAATTAAACAATAAGCAATCTTTGCCTTGATGCTATATTTCAACTGTTTTTGTTGTAAATAGTCTTTAAGCATGATTTCATTACGGTTCATGTTGATATCCGTGCTAATTGAGTTCCGCATTGGAAAAGTAGCAAAAAGGTAAAAGATTCTCAAGTAACACGTCTTAGCCATCAAGTGTTCGCTGATCATGAATGCAACTGGCTTGGAAATTCTCGTTTCTATGAATTTTCTTGGACGTTTAAACGTAGCAAGGATTCAACTTCCTAAGAAAGTTATATTTTACTACTTGCAGAATATTCTGCTTACCTATTTGGAACGAAGAACTTATTCAGCTGCCAAATTCTGTTCTGCTACTCTGCTAGGTAAGAGAGGGAAAGACCATGGCAGGGAAACTGCCAGAGAACGCTTCTTATCCAGGGTTTGCGGGAGTTGCATCTAGTATGCACATTCACGAAAAATCTGAGTCTTCTACCCAGAGATGGTACTTTACTACAGAAGAAATAGAAAATCACTCTCCATCAACAAGGGATGGGATTGATTATGAAAAAGAGTCACATCTAAGGAAGTTGTACTGCTCTTTTCTGCAAGAGCTTGGGATAGAGCTGAAAGTGTAAGATCCCCTCTATTCTAATCGTATAATTTTTTTTTTGATATTTACATGTAGGCAACTACCATATCCTTTGGATCTGTCTCTTTCTCTTATTCCCTTTTTCCTGGAGAACTCATGCAACTTGTGTGTGCTCAATTTCTCATAGGTGGTTTGTTGGACATTTTTTTTTTTCAGGCCTCAAGTGACAATAGCTACTGCAATGATGTTCTGCCATCGCTTTTACATGCGCCAGTCTCATGCAAAGAACCACTGGCAGGTAGAAGTCATTTCTGAGTCTTGTAACACAGATCTGTTACTAATTAAAAAACAGATCTGTTGTTAATTCCTTCCCACTAGGGGTATTTTAGAAGCATGGTTTGTGTCTTGCAGACTGTTAAAATATTTGTTTTGCCAAACTGGGAATTGAGCTGCTTGACAGGATAAAACACTTGTATAAACAATGTTATGTGGAGCTTTGCCGAGAAGTAAAATATATAGCTAATGTAAAATTGTTTCCTTGGTAAATTCTGATGTTACTCTTTGTAAGACTGACTGGAATTGGTTCAGATATCAATTTTAAGCCAGATGAGGCTTAATGCATTGCATTAAGTATGTCCCTATCTTTTGATTCATCATGCACTCTTTGGTGTGGCACTGCACTCTGTGCAGATTGTCGCAACTGTGAGCATGTTCCTTGCTGGCAAAGCTGAAGAAACACCACGCTGGCTGAGTGATCTTGTTGTTGTTGCGTACAAGCTTGTATATAAATGGGATCCATCAGCTCCACTGAGGATCAGACTGAAGGTGTGTTATCAAATATTCAGCTTTGTTATTTCGCGCTATCTTCTGTACTTTGTTTTTCTAAAGTCATGCTTCATATCATAGGATATTTGCGATAAGGAAAAGGAAATGGTTGTAGCTGGTGAGAGAATGCTGCTTGTGACAGTTGCCTTTGATCTTAACATCGAACATCCTTACAAGCCACTTGTTGCTGCTATGAAGAGGTTGGAAATTTCTAACAAGGAGATCGTCAAAGTAGCCTGGAATTTTGTGAATGATTGGTTAGTATCTTTCATGCGATCATGATGCTTCTTTATTTGTAGAATGTGATTCGCTTATTTTCTACTTCCAATTTTGAAACGCTAGAAATTAATTATCATGTGGTTGGTAGGCTTCGCACAACACTCTGCTTGCAGTATAAGCCTCATTATATCGCTGCTGGTTCCATGTTCCTTGCTGCTAAACTTCTGAAGGTGAAATTGCCTGCCGGAAAAGGGAATCCTTGGTGGATGCAATTTGACGTTGCTCCAAAGCAGTTAGAAGGTATGTTATATATTTACCTACAGAGTTTTCACGATTCCATGTTATTTAAAAGTGATGAAGAAATATCCATTATAGAGTAAAAATCAGAATAACGCTGGTGAGTTCTTAAGAAGAGGCAACTGAATCTATAGGCTGATGGTAGAGCTGCAAATTTAATATTGGAGCTGTTTCTCGCTAACAATCCAGACAATTAGGTTGCAAAATTTTCACCTTTGGGCTTTGGCATCTTTGGTTCACTTGGATCAATTTTATAATGTCTTCCTCAATTAGAAGAAAAGCATACAGGAAATGCAGTTTTGTTTCTGTAATCTTGAAATGGTTGGGCTAAGGCTTGTAAAGTAAAGTTTCAATCACATCAAACTAATGTTATTCACAGAGGTAAGTGATTTACATTCTGGGGTCATGTAGTAATATACTGAAAGCACCGCTCAAGGAAATAGGACAACAATGTAGTCTTGTAAAGTACTTCTGATTTATCTCCTTAAAAGTGTACATCATATGTCCCTTATTCTTGCTCTTTGGATAATTTAAACCAATCCAACATTTTCACATGGCAAGACTGTTGCCACATATGGGATACCAGAGGATCAATCCTTTACCCTTGCAATGTCTTAAATGAAGCACTAAAAGAGAGACCTACTTTCTACTGAAGACTCGTTTGCAGTTAACCTTTTTTTAAATGAAAACGTCCTGAAGCTGTGATGTTCTCTACACTAGATAACAATTAATAATCCAGAAGTTGTGGGGACTCAGCACTCCTGCCTTGTTTGAGCTTCTTTGTACGTACTTTTTCGTATAAACTAACCCTTCTTCCTTGGTAAATGTTTCCATTCCATCCTGTTACCCCCTTAATGACTTGGCACCTCACTTTTTCTTTTTCTTTTTCTTTTTTTTTGTTTCTCAGAGGTTATTCAAAAGATGCTTCAGTTGCTGGAGCAGAATCAGAAACAAGTAATACCATCGACTTCTGGCAAGTTGACTGAATCAAAACCCGTTGCTGGAAAGGCAACTTCAAGCAGCACAGAGTCTTGTATCTCAAGTGTGTCAGTTGTTGCACAAGATTCCAGGAACAAGGAATTGGTGGAGACTAGAGGGTCATCTGTATCTGTAACATCCAAATTCAGCGAGAAAGAATCCTGCAACAGCTTCAACACAGTCAAGGAGACAGAGCATTTGGAGACAAGCGAGTGTGGTAGTGCAAATAGTGCAGTTGAGGATGGTGTTTGTCAGCCATTAAAGAATGAGTCCAGAAAAGAAATTTGCCAGACTGTCTCTGTCGGTGATCACAATGGAAAAATTGACATTGATCGAATCAAGCAGAGATTGAAGAGGCGGAAATTGGAACTGACTTCACTGAAGAAATCAGCCATGTATGATGAGATCGATAGTGAAGCTTGGATTGAGAGAGAGCTGGAAAATTTGGGATAGTGCCACTTTCTGGTTGTTCATTGGATGAAATAGGTTTTATGGAAGTATAAGCAGAAAAGCAAAAGAGGATCACACTTATATGATGCATTGAATTAGGAAGGTGCAGGTGAAAAATTTCAGCTAAGAAGTTTGAAATACAGAAACAGTTACGGTAACATATTTCTGGTATCTGGTTCAACTCTTGTTTAACTGATAATGGACTCCAACTACGGTGTCTACTGCGCATAATGTCTCTTCATGCCTTGATGTTTTTTATATAAAGGGTATGATTTTGCGCAGTCCATTTCTATGCTAAGCTAAGCTAACCACTCCTATTTTAATGTCTTTTTGAGCTCAGTAGAAAATTTAACTGTTTAAAGATCGGATGCCCCAGAGAGAGGGTAGAATAGATATTTGCTGAGCTAGGCGTTGAATAAGATTAATACCCGCGGGGGGGGGGGGGGGGGGGGGGTAGGGGGTCACATGATATGAATCATCTAGCACAAAAAGAAAGAGAGGATGTCAGCTTGCAGATCAAATTAATGGGTTTTGGAGAGACCATTTCGTAAGGAAGTAAGTTTGGAAGACATTGCCAGAGGGAAGTAAACAAGTCCCTCATAAGTGCACTTTTTGCAACTGGGTTTGCTTATAGCGGAAGAAAGAAATACTTCAAGTGATCAATTTGTGTATTGTTTGTTTTCTTGCTGCCCTGTACTAGCTAAGCATCAGAGTATTCTTGTAGTCAGAGAAGACACGAGCTTGTCAACATGTACTGTTAACAATTCTTTTTGTTGTGAGCATTTTTGTTCGATTAATAAGTAAAAAAGCGATGACTCGGAAGTCATCATTGAACATTCTATCTTGAACTGAAAGCTCTCTTATTTGAAACCAAGAACATTTTAGTTGTCAAAATCATTACTTTATGATCTGTAAGCTTATGGTTAATTGCAGGTTTTAATTAATCATATGAGTAAAAATCCACACTAAGAGCTGAAGCAGATCTGGAATACTGTACGTGTGTGCATCATGTGGCCTATTTGGCTTGAAAGGAGTAAAAATGTTTTGGATGAGAAACAAAACACATGTTTTGTAAAAGTATAAATGCATATACAGTCTATACTTTTGGTGTAGGGAACACAGGGTAAGATGATACGGCTTATTTTCTTAGCTTTTGGACTTTATGATGCCAAACAGTCAAAGATGAAGTAACATCTATTTTGAAAAGGGGTGGTGGTGGTGGTGGTAGAAACTCGTTGGCTCTTCTTCACGACATGGTTCACTGCAGTTCTGAGTAAGTCATTGTTAAACGACAGCAACATTTCAGTTGAATATGGGTTCTCGGACTTTTCACCTGTTTTTTTTTCCACTCTAGAGATAAACCAGCAACATGAAGTTGGAAGCTTGGCCGGGAGGGAAAAAAATTGAAAGAAGTGTTTTAATAAACATGCAAAGAATACATACTACTACCAAGTACCTACAGTAATGTTACATCAATCAAGAACCTTAATCCTAACCTTGGCATACTTGGATAACAATACATTCCGCAACTTACTGCCGTCTGATGGCTGCAAACCAAGACTTTGGGGCTGTTAATGATAATTCACATCTGCTGCTTACTTCTTGCTTAACAGACTGCCTAATGGATCAAATCACTAACCTAAAAAAGACATGTCTAATGGACCAACCTCTGCGCAGTGATCTGAATTGATGCCATGTTTAGATACTTTGCACAACGATTACCACAAAAAGAAGTTGGAGAAATAGAAGATAGTCTCCCCAAATAATAGATCAGCATTGGTCAACACATTGGCTGGGGAGCAAGGGCAATCCTGTAGGTTCAAACAGCTAAAAGAAGATAAAGATAACAGAGAAACAATATACCACAAAACTAAGCTAACTGCAAAGCATAACAGTATCACCCTATCTAAATTCCTGAACATTCAGCTTGCTTCAAAGGAATGCCTTTAATTTATAGTCCAAAAATTGAATTTGCTAAATTAATCAACCTCTACGCTTTTTCCTTTCCTTTTTACCTTTGAGGCAAGTTTCATTCGCTCAGTCCTTTCCTTATCAGGTTCTTCTATTAACACTAGATATCCACAACATGTGAATCAATACATTTTTGATGTGTTTGCTTCAAAACAAATGAAATTACTTACAAAAGAATTTTAGGCTATTGGTTTACATGTGATATTGATAAATTAATGAATGATATTGGCAAAAATACTTTGGATCAGATCTGCACATTTTTCACAAAGATAACTGAATACTGCCTTCCCAGAATAATTTGCTGAATAGTAGTAGTAAAGGATCAAATATACAGCAAAAACTTTTCTCGAAGGTGCTTTCAAGAAAAAACTAAAAGTTCTGCTCACAGAGAGCTCAGGATTCTGGTGGAGAAAGGATGAACTAAAGCTCCGTGATTCAAAAATGAAAAGAGTTGAAGAGAGTTGCATTAGGAACAAGTCACATTTGACAACTGGCAATCCTCCATACTAGCAAAACGACTATGGTGCTATAAAGGTAGAGAGCTTTGGTTTTAATGATACATACATGAAACTGATCACAATAGAATATGGAAGTAACTGAGTTGCACCATTCTGACCAATAGAGAGGTAGAAGAATGTTCTGTTTGTGCACAGACAAAAGAAATGTTGGAGAGCCATACCATCTTCAAATTCTGCAAAAGGAACAAGTTACTTGCAAACAAAATTGTTCAATAACCAAAAACATCCCTAGTGTCTGTCATATTGGCCAGTATTTCATCTGATTAGTTAATCCTGCATACAGGCGCCACAGGTCCTTTTTTCTTTTAAACAAAACACTTAAGCTACCAACCTCTGAAGCAACCTGTCTTAAAACCAAGAATAACATAACACAGTAGATGGAAAGAAATTTAGATATGGCACTTATCAACTAACATCTAAATAAGAGGTGACCAACATGGAACAGCTAAAAACTATATAGAAGGGACACAAAACTGCTAATTAGTAGGCAAAGGGGTGTGACAAAGTGATTCAAAATATGTAATATAGCATTAGATGAGTCAATAGTGGAATCAGTTTGAAACTTATTAACCAGTACCAGATTCCACTTAGAAGCAGAATCCAAATATCCACTTTTACTGAACAGGGTTGTTATCTACAACTTAACTAAATGGAATTTGTATAGTGAAAAAATCAACTAAAATTCGAAAAACATGTACGAAAACTAAGCAAATCAAATGAGGCTCTAAGCAATCTGGAATAATCAAAAGGATCAAAGATGCTTGGAGCATGGAACAGAAGACAGAACCAAACTTACTTTTCTAATCCTATATGTTGGCATAGCACTGTGCTTTAGGGATGAAACCTTGGATACAATATAGAAAAAGCAAAATAAATAGATAGGGAAAGTTCATCAATACCTTGATATTGAAAGAAGTCCGTGCTTGATAGCTATTTATCTAAAGGACACATAATCATGGGCCTTTGGAGGTGCAATTACCAAAGCAGTAAAACTGAGGAATAAATCAAAGTACTTGAAATGAATTTAACCTTTTCAAGCATATTAAAGAAGAAAAGTCTTAATGCATAGGCAAACGAAAGAATATAGGATTTTGCCTAATTGGAGTACTCAAGTCAAGAGTCCACACGCTGCAAAATGCAATACGAAGAACTCAATGGCTTTGGAAAATATTTGTCCAGCCTTCTATGATGTACAAAGAATAGAGGAAAGTAGAAACATGAACTAGGAATGAGAAACAAATTCATAAAATTCATGACTGGTTTCGTGGTAAAAGAAATTCAAGAGTGATATTTGACTAGGAGGAGAGCACATGAGCACATTACAATAGTTACCCTATGCCTTTGGAGGAGCTATGTGAGCAGTGAGCCTCAACCTACAGTTCAATAAAAGTTTCAGAACAGTTGCCTAGAGGTATAATTTGGAATTGTGATTATTGTTGCAAGCATTTTTTCTTTAGGGAGCTGTCAAGACAATCCCATAACCATACCAACAGCACTGCCATTGTTTGACACACCACAATACAACTATCATCATAGACATCATTACTCCAGGCCTTCACCATTAACAAGACACTCATAGTATTCCTGTGATAGCTCTCTTAGTTTCCTTTTCATTCTTTTTCTGCTTTATAGAATTTCCCGACTGTTTCAGCATTTGAGCCATCAGTCAGCCTTCACCTACTTTAGCAGCTTTGAACTTCATCACTTCTACAACTTAAATTAACTAGGTTATCGATCAATCTCAGGATTGGAGCATCGATATATGGTCCTTGTTCTTTTGAACATTTGGCAGTAATTTTGTCCATTACCAATGCCATTGGCGCATAATCGCTGCTCATGTTCCATAAATCTGAGGAACGGCATGTTTCGTTAAAGCTTGTTAAGTACCAAGGAAACATCATTGAAAGGAAAATAAACACACACTTAGAGCCACAGAGGAGGAATATAGTAGCTGGACAATCTTTGAAGTAATTTTTTTTTTTTTTTTTTTTTTTGAACAGGTAACATAGTTATACTGATAGAAATAAGGTCTAGCACTCACATGTTGCTAGTCATTCACATAGTCTGAACCCACCCTCCTATAGAAAAAACAAAAAAAAAAAATGTTTTCTTCTGTACAATTCCTACCCCTGTAGTGAGTCGACGAAATCTACCAAGCTATTTTCATCTTTGACATGTTGAAGATTACACCAAAAAGCCAAAAGCCATAAGCATCTAAACTTAGGTATAGAATCTCTTTTTCCCTCAAAACATCTTGCATTCCTTTCCTTCCATAATACCAACAAACACAAACTGGTACTGGTTTCCAAATCTTTCTTGCAGGTTTTCTTATTCCTTCAATCTCCCAGTTGATCTCTTCCTTTGGAACAAGCACAGCGAGAATACCATTTTTGCAGGGTTCTACTTGCTCAACCAAGGAGTTTTGGGCAGCCTTTATCTTGCAAGGAACTTTCTGCAGCTTTGTTCTATTTTCCGACGGCTCAAAATTCAGACAAGTCCAAAAAAGAATTTTCCTCATCACCTATAACAATTTGAGTATTGCACCTCTTAGTAATGACTTTGATCTTACAAACAGAGCACGGATTACATTTTTCAAGTGGTTAGAGGAAAACCTTGAAATAAGATGAATAAACTCTATAAGCAAAATTGATCATTTTAAGGCTGAGACTAAAAACTACAACTAACAAGCATCAATATGCAAGGAGATAGATAAGGTAGCTATAGAGGAAAAGGACAGGTCTAGAGAGGATATATTTTAACTTGGGAAAATGAAAACATGGTACTCAGAAGAGACCATAGGAAAATATTTGAAGTTCTCAGTTGCAAGAGAAAGATGAAAAAACGAAAAAAAGAAGCTATATCAAGATTTCAGGATCCTTAATACACCTAGAGATAAATCTATAGTTGATCATGTCTCAGCCACAACAAAGACAACTGCTTAGTCAACTTCAGTAAATTCAAACAAACGAATCCACATTCTTTGGAACAATCGTTCTCTTATACAGACATTTCAAATTCATGTATATCAATCTATCAACTGCATCTCATTTAAAATGTGTGTAAGTATGTAAACAAAATCCACCATGAGGAGGTTCTGATGAGGCTGCTCTATAATTCAAGCTTTCCACATGCATCCATTCTGGTTGTGAGGGCATGAATCACAAATGACTATCAGGCACAAGAAGCCGTGACAAAAGGGAAACGGGTATAAAATAGTTAACAAAGTGCATCATTTTGTTACCTGTATACCAGTTCTGCTACCGGTAGATACAACTCACAAGCATTGCATAACCTTGAAACAAGAAAAGTGGAATTTCACCGAATGTGCAAAATTCTGCTCATGATAAATCTAATCGAGACAATTCCTGGGTAAGCCTAACAGATAACTATGTATCTAAGGCAGCTTGCTATCCAATCCCACGTCAAGTTCACAAATTATAAAAGATAGTCTACCACCTATAAGCTTCTCATATTATTCTCTCCCCAATGACCAATGACAGAAATATGGATCGGCAACAAATTACCAATGACGGAAATATCAAATCTCCAGTATATTGGTCATTAGATCATTTTCCTTTTTTCACAAAGAAAAACATGCGAGCATCATGTTGAATTTCAAATATTGAATAATCATTCCCTCAAAGCACGCTCTGTCTGTCTGTCAATAAAACAAGAAATGCTCAAGCTAACAGGATGGGAACTGAAATAGATAAGTACTGCAATTTTGTAGCTGCCAATTATGTCAAAGGTAGGCTCATTCTTTAGCCCATCAATTTCACAAACAAATGTATTCAGTTCAGTACATTAGCCACGATACCAACCAAAAATGCTGAAGAATATCCCCACATTTGATCTGAATGACAAGATGAAGCCATGTCAACCATGAGCTGCTCCCCTCACTTTTTATATACTAGAAAAAATTTAACAATGACAGAAATGAAAATAACCGCTATATTGGTCCCTAGATCGTTTTCCTTTTTCACAAATTAAAACATGCGAGCATCATTTATAATTCCAGTTATTGAATAATCATGCCCTCGAAGCACTCTCTGTCAATAATAAGAAATGCTCAAATAACAGGATGGGAACTGAAATAGATAAGTACAACATTTTTACAGCTACCAATTACGCCGAAGGTAGGCTCATTCTTTAGCCCATTAATTGCACAAACAAATGTATTCAGTTCAGTACATTAATCAGGATGCCAACGAACAACCCTGAAGAATATCCCCACATGTGATCTGAATGACAGGAAGAAGACCATGAGCTGCTTCCCTCACCTTTTTATATACGGAAAAGGGCCAAAAATACCCTCAAACTATTGAAAATGGTGCAAAAATACCCTCCATCCACCTTTCAGCCCCCAAATACCCTTATCATCCACCTATTCGTGCCTAAAATACCCTTATCACTTCACCACCTATGGGTCTAAAATACCCTTATCACTAACAGAATCTTTTCATTAAACACGTGTCATTTTTCTATTGGTTGGCTTATAAAATTAATTAAACTAATTAATTTTTGCAATATTGACCAGATAGTGCCCCCCGCCCCCCGACCCCCCCCCCCCCCCCCCGTGAAAAAAATATTTTTTTTGAAAAAAAAGTTGACTTTTTTTTTTGCACCCCACTCCCACACCTACATATCCCGCACCCCTACCCCCCTCCCCCCCTAATGCAAAAACAAAAAGTTTTGACGTTTTTTTGGGTTTTTTAGCCGGGAGGGGACAGGGCGTAAGTGCGGGGTGGGAAAAAAGTCAACTTTTTTTTTTTGGAGAGGGGGGCGTAGGGTGTGGGGTTTGACGTGGGGTGCAAAAAAAACATCAAAACTTTGTTTTTCAAAAATATTAATTTTTTTGCGTCGGGGGGGGGGGGGGTGTAGGGTGCGGGGTGGGGTGCAAAAAAAATATTGTTACGCTTCTCAACTTCCTAGTAAAAAGGACAAGTACTGTAAAATGTCTTGATAAATTAAAATGTATAATGTAATTGAGTTACCAAAAAAAATATATATCTCACCCTAAAAAACATGGTATATTTTCAACCAAAAATCTAAAAGGCACAAGTGTAGACTACAATATTTTTTTTCGCACCCCACCCCGCACCCTACACCTCCCCCACCCCTACCCCCCCCCCACCCCCCCGACGTAAAAAAATTAATATTTTTGAAAAAAAAAAGTTTTGACGTTTTTTTTTTGGGGTTTTTTGCACCGCCCCCCTCAAACCCCGCACCCTACGCCCCCCTCCCCTCCCGGCCCCGAAAAAAAAAGTTGACTTTTTATTTCACCCCGCCCTACGCCTCCCCCCTCCCGGCTAAAAAACCCAAAAAAACGTCAAAACTTTTTTTTTTTTTCAAAAATATTAATTTTTTTGCTTCGGGGGGGGGGGGGGGGGGGGAGGGTAGGGGTGCGGGGGAGGGGTAGGGTGCGGGGTGGGGTGCAAAAAACAAGTCAACTTTTTTTTCAAAAAAAAAAAAAAAATTCACGGGGTGGGAGGGGGGTGGGGGGAGGGGGGTCAGGGGGTGGGGGGCACTTGGGTTACCTGGTCAATTAGTTTAATTAATTTTATAAGCCAACCAATAGAAAAATGCCACGTGTCTAATGAGAATATTCTGTTAGGAATAAGGGTATTTTAGGCACGATAGGTGGATAGAAGGGTATTTGGGGGTGAAAGGTGGATGGAGGGTATTTTTGCACGCATTTTGATAGTTCGAGGGTATTTTTGGCCCTTTTCCGTTTTATATAATAGAAAAATTATCATGTGACATAGATATAATTTGAAACCAATTGATAAACAATGTGAAAATTGCTGGAACAAGAGGAATGAATGGCGGTTCAACAGTGACCCGCTGAATTACTAAAAAGACTCCATCCAAATAGCAAATAAATAATACCAAGCTCAACCTAAAACTGCATAGACAGTCAGATTAAGTGCTGAGAACATAATGCAACCTGTGATTTTCAAACAGAGCTAAACGCACAATATCTTCTCTGAGAAGTAATATCTGAACGCACATGTATTTTGTACATATATGAGTGACAACAATCAGAGAATTGCTTTGAAGATGGTAAGAGATGAACTCATATGCTAAAGGACCACGTTAAGACAAGGAATGAGAAAAAATTTCAAAAAGAAAAAGAAAAAATTCGACTTAGAGTAAAAGTAGAAAGAATTGAACAATATTTCAAAGATTTCATGCCCATTACAATCTCTTATGGAAGTTAATTAAACCTGAAAATATAAGATGTAGCACCATAAAGCGCAGAAAGAGATATTGAACAAAATAACCATAGAAAAGCATTACAACTTAAGAGCCGCTATTGCTTCAGATTTAAAGTCAACCCTCAAACTCAACACTCTTCTAACCTCAGCCGGAGTAAGTCTCCAGGTCATGGGTCCTGAGTTTTCACCCCAGAAATCCAGAATCTCAGAGACCTTCTCCAAGTTTAATATTGTAGCCATTTGGGTTAGACGAGCAAATTTGTCCCTAACAGTCCTCTGGGTCATGTTGGAGAAGTAGCTCACAAGAGCTCGAACATCTCTGTCAAGTTGAAGACCTCCAAGTTGACTGAATCTCTTTTGCATCATGATAACCTCAAGCCTCTTAACAATAAAGTCAATGACCAGATGTACAAGCAAGTCATAATTGTTAGCAGTCATCAACGGTTGAAGCCATGCCACATTGGTCTCTACAGCATGGAGAAGCCTTTGAACCCATGGGTCATTTACCTCATTGTCAGCATATTCAGATTCAGACAGCTCATAGCTGATTGTTGCAACAGTATCCAACACTGGCCGAATTCGAGGCGTCACAGTAGCCACTAGTTGTTCCAACCCAATGTTCAAGGCCTTCTTGAAACCATTGCTCATCTCATTTAATTCAGATAAACAGGATTTGACCCTCTCTCTATCCGCTGGTGCAGGAAAAACCTGACAATGCACTCCAATTAAGACTAGCAAAAGAACCAAAGGTAGCAAATAAGAAAGAAAAAATGTAACCTTAATGGTATCTTCTGCATGTATGATTCATTTCGAAGGTAATCTTCTTTTATAAGTGATTACCTTCAGTATGAATCATAATCCAAGAAGCATTTTAATGTTCAAAGATTGAAGGCAACAGATGAACGTAACAGATAATCACTCTAGATTTCAACATTAAGGGTAGAAAGCAAAGAAAAATGAGTACCTAAATATGGGTATAATCCCAGTGGAATCTAAGGTTATATATGGACTTAAAGTTCAAGGGATTCTCAGAAGCACAACAGTTTTTATGCCACAAGATTATGACATGAAATAGATGTAACAGACAATCATTCTAGAATTCAATGTCCCACTTACTTCTCGCCCAAAAAACCAAAAAAGTTAACCAGAGTAGAACTACAACGGATGTGATGCAGTACATCATGCTAGCCCGTTCACCCATGTACTAATATTTCATAGTATACATAAAGTTGAGCAACAAAATTACAGCTTTTCTTATTCACATCTTAAAAAGCAGATGACACATTCATAAACTAGACTAAAATTGAGATAATATGAGCGATCAATACAAGAATCTAGTACTAACCTCAGCACATTGTTCTTCAATCTCATGCCGTAATTTCAATGCATACTCACCACTCACATCCATATTATTCAAAGCCGTAGCAATCTCTGTACCAGTCTTTTGCACAGCAACGCCACCTGTGAACAGCTTTGCTCCAAGATTAGGCTCTCTGATCTTCTGCTGCAAAGCCTCATTGTACTCACCACCCAATAGACTTACAGCACTGCTTAAAACTGCAATCACAGAGTTGATATTTGAAGTGGATATGGACCTTCGACAACAGCTCTGCAGAATATAGAAGACATCGTCCACCATGGAAGTAGTGAGACTATCAAACACGAGTTCATCAATTTTTATAGCTTTTCTCACATTCTCAACCACGAAGTATCCTTCCAAGATCACATAATAACCAGTAATATCTTGCACAACTTTACTGAAATTACCACTCCTAAAAGCCTTTGTGGCACGGGGACCTAATTCGGGATCAACAGAACTCAAACCCCTAATCTTTGATATCATAAAACCAGTGTAATCCTCACCCAACTGCGTCAAAGACAAGATCTCTTCCAAATACACTTCGATCTCCCTTGGGTCCGGTCCCTCAACTCCAACAGACAGCAAATCACTCTTGTAAGAATTAATCTCAGAAGTCACTTTCGCTAATTTCCTATACTCCATATACTTCTTTATAATAGTTGAACCGCGAGAATCACACTCTTCTTGAAGCTCACATATTGCATAAACAATGCCATCCTCTCCACACAAGCTCCTTAAAGTTTCATCATTCTCTTCAATAGCCAAGACGATATCTTTAAACAAATTAGTCAAACAGGATACAAAATTAAGCTGGTTCTGGCCGGGCCCCTGCTGATCACTCATCATTTCCACCAATTGCTCATACTCAAGGCGCGATCGCATAGCAATAACCTTCTTCAAATAAGCCACGTACACTTGCAGCCCCTCCTCCTCCAATGCCAACGGTGGATACAACCTTATGAAACGCAAAACCGTGTTATGGTCACGTTGATCCACTGCTGCAGCCAATTTCCTTCGAACAATCCCTTCAAGCTGTTTTTTCGAGGCAAGGAGCTGATCCCTCTGATCCGAAGCAGCTGAATCCTTGTACTTTGCATCAAGTTGAAGGAAAGTCGACACGTAATTGGCAGCAGATTCATAGTCCTCGGAACCGAGTGCTTTGTTAACGCCTTCAAGGCAATTAGAACGATGCACAATAGCGTCTATACGAAGTATCGTGTCGTTAACACGTGATTGAGCGAGATCGAGCTGGCGGACTTTGGCGCTTACCTGTGGGAATAATAATTCAAAGTTGTAGGAAACCAAATTTGTTCAGGATTTGATATTTATTTAATTCATGTCTAAATAGGATCTCTAGTCAAGATAATATAAAAATAGATTTTCTACTTCCTAGCTAGGGTGTTGCTAGCTATTTTCATATACAGTAGAGAATTGTAGAGCACATTCAAGATTTATGAGTTTATAAATAAAAATATGGGAAATTTTAAAAATATACATCTTTTGAAACTTATTACGCCACGTAGCCCAATATACAATATTATACGATATTATACAGCATCATACCTTGGGGGAAAGCATTATACATAATGTATCATATCAACCTTGTATAATAGTGTATAAAAGGTGTTTATACACAAATATGAGCTAAATCAGGGTAGCAAACTCAAAGTATGGGCTACCTAGCGTAAATATTTTCAAAAATATACATAGAGCATAATTTTCCCCTTTGGTGTTGTTAATGACAATTCACAACTGCTGTTTATTTCTTGATTAACAGATTGCCTAATGGATCAAATTACAAACCTAAAAAGGACATGTCTAATGGACCAACCTCTGCATACTGATCTAAATTGGCACCACATTTAGACACTTTGCACAAATCACTAAACTTCATATTGCACATTCTCTGCGTTCAACTGGAACTCTATATAATTTTCATGTTTGAATATATTACAGTGTATATATATAGATAGGCGGATCCAGAAATTGAAGTTTATGAGACAATAACTGTGTTCACAGTCAAATATATATATATATATATACACACACGACATTATACCTAGGGGAAAAGCATTGTAAATAATGTATCAACCTTATATACAGTGTATGAAAGGTGTTTATATACAAATATGAGCTAAATCGGGGTAGCAAACTCAAAAGTATGGGCTACCTGGCGTAAATATTTTCAAAAATACACAAACAACAACAACATAGCCAGTGTACTCCCACAAAGTGGGGTCTGGGGAGGGTACCTTTGCAGGTACAGAGGCTGTTTCCGATAGACCCTCGGCTCAGATACAAAGCAATTAATGATTTTGAAAGCGTAATTTTCCATTTACCTGATCGGCGAGGAGTGACGTGGAGCTGACATTGGAGAAGAGATGATCAGCATCAGCGTTAACAATGTCGAGTACTTGAGCAGATTTTTGAAGGCTAGAAAGCTGTTTGTCGAGATCACTGCGATGGGAAAGGATAGTGTCGAGTTCAATATCTAGGGCACGTTGATAAGCAATGCATTCATGGAGAAGTCTAGTCATTGCTCCTACATCTGTCAGTTTACGGACTTGAGATAATGCTTCAGCTGTACCGAATTTTAAGGAAGATGATGAATCTAAGTTGTTGTTGTTGCTGCCTTCATCGGATTCTCCTTTCTGCGCCATTGATGACGGGATGAATTTTTCCGAGTCTGATCAATTTAAGCCGTCGACGATATTTCTTTTATTGCCCTTTTCCGTTTCACCCAAATCGGGTGTTAGATCTATGTAAGATTTTTTTTTTTTTTTTTTTTTGGCTAACTGGGGCATTTAATTGATAAAATAAAGGAAAATTACATGGGCTAATTAATTATTGGTGACCAAAAGGTTTTAAAATTGAGTGAAGGTAACTCAAGTTTTTTTTATTGAGTAGAGGTGATAAAATTTTGATTAGTGATTAAGAACTTTTGACTCATTTTTTAACTTGCTCCCAAATTTTATTTTTTACACTTTGGCCCAACTTAATAAAATCCTAATAGCCTAAAATTGGTAGGGAAAAAACCCACCAGCCCCCCCTCCCCGCGCCCCCCACCCCTCACCCCTCTCCCCGCTCACCCTCTCTCCCCCCACCCCTCACCCTCACCCCCTCACCCCGCACCCTAACCCCCCCCCCCCCCCCCCCCTTTTTTTTTTTGCCCCTCACCCTCCACCCCCGCACTCACCCTCCACCTCCTCCTTTGCTACTGCTGCTTTCTTCTTTCATTTAGAAAAAAGTTGCTCAAGAAAAATAACAAACTCACCCGATTTACGTAATTTTTGGACCGAATTTCATTCGTGTAGTAGTGGGCATTACTTCATAGGTGATTTTCGCTCATTAGGTAAGTAAAACAATGCTGTTTTATTTCAATTATTCATCTGGATATAGCTGCTGATTTTCCAACAATTTACATTAGCAGTTACAGTTGTTGCAACAAGTGCTAAAGATGTTGTATAAGAGCTTCTGAATTTATTGCAACAATTGTTGTAGTTTCTGCAACAATTGCAACAATTTATGCAGTTGTTGCAACTTCTGTACTAATCTGTGGCAACAACTGCTAAAATGTGTATAAATAATTGAGCCTACTTGTTGCAATAACTGTAAAAGTTGTTGGACAGCTTCTACTCTTTCCAACAACTCACTGACTTGTCGCAACAAGTAGACTTCTTGTTGTAGCTACATTACTTTTTGGACATTTTACAACTGTTGGATGAAACAGAGACAAGTGAAGTTGTCTCCTACAACTAAGTGATTAGTTGCAACAACTCACCTAAGTGATGTTGATCTTGTTCAAATCATAAATGTATGTTCTGTTGTTAATAAATTGCTGAAAATCTTCTAATAAGTAATAAATCTAAGTAATATATATATATATATATATACTTAATCAATTTGATGGTATTTTGAGTCATGACAGATGATCAACTAAGTCACTATGCACTAAATTGAGTGTCAACAGAGTGATTTGATGTGAACTACTTGATTCACCCATATTTAGTGATGAAAAAGGAAATCAATGATATTTAGTGATCAATATATATACTTAATCAATTTAATGGTATTATGAGTCGGGATAGATGATCAACTAAGTCATTATGCACTAAATCGAGTGATCATTAGAGTGATTTGATGTGAACTACCTGTTTCACCCATATTTAGTCATAAACAAAGGAAGTCAATGATAACTAGTGATCAATATATATACTTAATCAATTTGATGGTGTTTTGAGTCAAAAACAGATGATCAACTAAGTCACTGTGCACTAAATCGAGTGATCATTAGAGTGATTTGATGTGAACTGCTTGTTTCACCCATATTTAGTTATAAACAAAGGAAATCAATGATAATTAGTGATCAATATATATACTTAATCAATTTGATGGTGTTTTGAGTCCAAAACAGATGATCAACTAAGTCACTATGCACTAAATCGAGTGATCATTAGAGTGATTGCATGTGAACTACTTGATTCACCAATATTTAGTGATAAACAAAGGAAATCAATGATATTTAGTGATCAATATATGTACTTAATCAATTTGATGGTATTTTGAGTCAGGACAGATGAGCAACTAAGTCATTATGTACTAAATCAAGTGATCATTAGAGTGATTTGATATGAACTACTTGATTCACCCATATTTAGTCATAAACAAAGGAAATCAATGATATTTAGTGATCAATAAAGTTAATATTTTACAATAACTAAGTACATTGTTGCAACGGATGAGCCGTACGTTTGAAACGGATAGTAACTTGTTCCAACATTTGAGCTATACGTTGCAACATATTAGTAACTTGTTGAAAAGCTTCAATATTTGCTTGATTTTTGGTGAGCAATACGATATGACAGACATTACTCAGTTAATTTGTTCCTTGATTTACTCGATTCTTTGTAACAAGTCGTGTCACTTGTTGGACAAACCAACAAGTAACTTAGTTAACGTATGCATGATTTGTTAATTGCGGCTTGATCCGTCACTTGTTGGATAAATTACAACAGATAAATAGTTGTTGTAACAAGTCCTCCTATTCGTTGTGATATGTTCAACAACTAACTAGTTGCTGCAACAAGTCCTGTTACTTATTGGAAAAACCCCAACATGTTACAGAGTTGTTGCAACAGATTTATTACTTGTTGGAAAATTTTCAACAATTTATTAACAATAGAACATGCATTTGTGATTTGAACAAGATCAACATATCACTTAGGTGAGTTGTTGCAACTGATCACTTAGTTGTAGGAGACAGGTACAGTTGTCTCTGTTTCATCCAATAACTGTAAAATATGTGCAAAAACTAATGTAGCTGCAACAAGAAGTCTACTTGTTGTGACAAGTCAGTGACTTTCAGTATTTACAGACAATTAGTGTCAGTACTTCATTAGAGGCTTCATAAACTAGAGTAACAGTTAGACAGAGTCGCAGGCTTTTCAAGTTAAGCTATGTTGGCTACAGTTATGCGTCAGACTTGTATTAGTGTTTCCGCACTTTGATTATGTATCATTCAGACTTTCAGTATATCAGCATGTGTTAGTTTGTTTTCCGCATTCGATGTTTATAACACCGTTATGTTGATTCAACGACTTTAAAGAGGGTTCGGGCTTCGGTCACGTAGTCGGCAACGGGGGTGCCGTGTTACGTCCAGACCTAAGTTCGGGGCCTGACAGAGGAGAGGGGGTGGCGGGTTGGAGTAAGAAACAAAAAAATAATCAAAACTTCTTTTCAAGAATTTTTTTGGGGTTGAGAGGGAGGGAGGGGGGGTGTTACACCTTGGAAATTTCCCGTTAGCGTATACTGAATAGACTAACGAAGGGCACGACGTATACGATGTTTCGATAAGTAAGAAATAGCACTTGACGATCCTAGTTGAGATTTCAAAGGCATTCAAAGTAAGAGGAGAAAGTAGCTAAGAAAAGTAAGGTATACGTTACGAATCAGGAAGGATTTACAAGTGATAAGTTAGCGATGATTTAATGATGTATGGGAGAAGAGTTATAATGTCCCTTATATTGTTAACAAGGTGTTAAACAAGTGTCAAGTGTTCCATAGTGATTGGAGATCAAACGAATGACGGAGATCATTTCAGGGGAAAGGGGTTATATGACCGACTTATACGGTCCGTATAACATTATACGGTCTATATAAGGGTCCGTATAACACCTAGTAGAGATAATGATTGTAGGTGGTGAACCACGACCACTTATACGGGCCGTGTAATGTTATACGGACCGTATAAGTATCTATGGAAGTCCCGACGGGCTGAGTTAAGTTCAATTATATAAATGTGATCCCACTTCACTGATTTCATTCCCACACTTCTTCATCTCTCTCAAGGCTTCTAGAGGGTTCCACACACTTCTTCCATAAGAACTCAAGAGAAATTCAAGATCAACTTCATCAAACCAACATCAAGTGTAAGAAGCTCATTAAATTAAGTTCATCCAAGCCAAGGAATTCCTATGGAAGTGAACTAGGGTTTTGGTGCAAGAGAAGTATTTCCACTCAAGGCTTAGTCCTACACTATGTAAGGTAAGTTTTATGGTATTTTCATGTTTTTTAAGGTATTGAGAAGTTGAAACACCTAGATTGTAGAAGGATATAGAGAATGGGTCATGAATGTGGGAATAGTGTCATTTTTTAGTAAAAGCTTGGATCGAGTCATGATTATTGATATGTTGTGATTGTGAGTATGTTATGAATGACATTTAGAACATGGGGTAAGCATTATATGTAAGAAAACGTAATAGTGAACTATGACCATGATTATGGAGGAATTGAAGTGAAATTGTGAAATATGGATAATGTAGATGAATGATGATTGTTGCCTATAATATTATGAATGTTGTTATGGATATTTGGGAATTGATATGTGATACGAGGAAAGTTGTATAAACAAAGGAAATGCTGCCCAATTTTCTCTAGCTTTAGTAAGCACGTTCATATAATCGATTAGCTAATGTTGATGCGAATTCTCTTGAAGGTAGAAACGTGAGCGTTGAAGAAGATCAATCAAGCGATAGAATTATTAAACGAAAGAGGTATGTGAGGCTAGTCCTTTCTTTCTAAGGCATGAATCTTATGGCATGAATTTTCCCTCCTTCTCCATGAATTTCCTACATTCCGGAAAAACTAAGAGTCTATGTTCATGAATAGCCATATGAGATAAGAGATATTATGAACATGATGATGATGATGAGCTTAAGTCCAAAGATTCTAGAGTTCATAATATGATGTTTCTACAAAGCTAATGATGTTAACTACGATCCATTGATGTGTTTATTGTATACACTCATCTTATAGGCTAATTCCTTCAGGTGAGCGTGTAATGCTTATGAATGCTCCATGTGAAAATCGGTTTACACCTCTATGTCACCCCGATAATGTATAGTTATGTTTTGAGTTTCTATTACATATGATGAGTACATGATAATGATATTACACCGCGCCTATATGGCCGGGTAGACACCGCTAAGGCGGGCAGCGCATACACCATGTTCAGATGGCATGGCACACCGGTGTAGTGGGCGGTACAGACGGTACCCCGACGCGGGAGGCCGGACGCGGGCTAATGATTATCACACCGTACCTACATGGTCGGGCAACTTATATATATATATATATATATATATATATATACACATGACATGATGATGATTATGAAGTAAGCCAGCATGTATTATTTCCTTTATAATTGACAGTCAGTTACAGATTGCTCTTCACTTGATATCTCCTTAATTATGTCGTTGATATGCCATTATTGTTTATGCCTTACATACTCAGTACAATGTTCGTATTGACGTCCGTTTTCTTTGGACGTTGTGTTCATGCCCGCTGTGTAGACGAGGGGGAGGTGATCCGGACTCGTAGGAGCTATTAGTTGACTTGAGAGCACTCCATTGTCCTGGAGGTGCCATTGATTATTCTTTTGTGTATATATATGTTTTGGGCACGGCGGGGTCCTGTCCCGTCCATATGTCTAGTACTCTAGTAGAGGCTCGTAGATACGTATGTGTGGGTAGTATGGTCTCGTTTCTCGTACGTATATATATCTATTATTTTGATAGCCGGAGGGCTTATGTATATGAGGTAAATATGTTTCAAGTGAAAATGATTCTTTTATGATTATAAGCGTGAGACTAATAAATGACCGCAGAATGAGTAATAGAATGAGCGGTGCTCGGTGGTTAGCCCCGGGTACCCGTCATGGCCCTTGTCGGGTCGTGACAGGGGGGAGGTTGGTGGTGCAAAAAACCAAAAACTTTTTTTTTTTAAACAAAATTAATTTTTTTTGGGGTGGGTGGCTGGAGTAAGAAACAAAAACAAACAAAAAATTCAAAACTTCTTTTCAAGATTTTTTTTTTTTTTGGGGGGGGGGGGGGGGGATGCAAAAAAACAAAACAAAAACTTTTCAAACTTTTTTTTGGGAGGGTGGGGTGGTGAGGTGGTGGGTCACGGGGGGTGAGTAGTGCAAAAAAAAACAAAAAAACAAAAATTCAAAACTTTTTTCAAATTTTTTTTGGGGGTGGGGGGGGGGGAGGGAGGGGAGGGGGTGGTAAAAAATCAAAAAAAAAAATTTTCAATTTTTATTTTTTAAAACCAAAATTAATTTTTTTTTTTTGGAGGGTGGGGGTGGTGGGGTGTTGGGTCATCGGGGATGGGTGGTGCAAAAAAACAAAATTTCAAAACTTTTTTTTTTAATTTTTTTTTTGGGGGGGGGGGAGGGGGTGAGGGTGGGAGGAGGAGGGGGGTGGTGTAAAAAACCAAAAACAAAAATTTTTCAAACTTTTTTTTTTTAAAACCAAAATTAATTTTTTTGGGAGGGTGGGGGTGTTGGGTGCATAGGGGTGGGTGGTACAAAAAAATAAAATAAAAATTAAAAACTTATTTTTAATTCTTTTTTAGGAGGGGGCTCTTTGGGTTTTTCGGGATTAAGTTGGGATTTTTTTTGTATTTTGAAAAAGTTTAATAAGTTTTAAAATTACATTTTGGACCCCAATTAACTTAAATATAAATTTAAGTGAGCTTTGACTTGGGTTGGTGAAAGTTATCACCTTTAGTAATTAGAAGACTTGAGTGTCACCTTTAGTTAATTTCCAAATTACATGGAGTAGTCCTGGGAAGGACTAGTGCATAAAGATACTAGGAATCGAATATTTATTGTTAAAAATAATATAAAATTTTATTTAATATTTTCCTTAAAAAATTAGTCTAAATATGTTCCACATCCTTGTCTAGAACATACTAATTACTCTTTTTGTTTTAATTTATTAACTTTATACCTTTCTTTTTTTAGTCTGTTCAAAAATATTTTTTCCTAATTTGTAATTTCAACATCCTGCCTGGCAGACTACGAGGTGAAAGAGTATTTTTTACAACATTTTTTATTTGGACCAAGTTCTATATTTGTTTTCTTATTTTGCATTTGTTTTCTGTAGTTGGACAAATATGAGACCATTTTACTTTTCTTAAATAAATAAAATGCCCAATTGGGTGAAATAAAAAAAAAAAAAAGAATTTATTTTTTCACATTACACATATCTTTAATGTAAAACCATAAGATTCAAAAATCTTCTTTATTTTTTTAAACAAATCCCGTGTCAAGTCAAATTCAGAAAAGCAAAGTAAATCGGAGGAAGTAGTAAATATAGTCATATAGAGATTTTTTTTCTTTTAAATCTTTTAGTCCTAATGTATTCTTTCATTTTTACAAACCAGCATTCATTAAGCTCATATATCTTTTTCAATTTTAAAATACTTTTATTGATAGTTTCTAAAAGTAAAAGAGAAATATCATGTTTAGATTTAATATTGAGCTTTGCATCTATATTGAAATTTTTTAGAAACTCCAATTTTAAAATATTTTTTAGATTTAAGTTTCGAGCAATTCAACTTAAATTGGTTTTAACGTTAAAGCAAAACACACTTATGATGTTTACTTCCTGATGAGGACGGGGAAGAAGAGTGACTGGAAGTTAAAAGTTATGTTGCTTCTGAGCTGCATCACGAATTTTGCTTATCACATTAATGGGCCGGGTTGCAGGACGTGCAGCCCAAAAGAAGCCCAATTCGTCTGGTGTTGTAGTGTCCAAGTAAAGTTATTGAATAATAATAATAATAATAATAATAGATTCAATTGTAAAACAACATTTTATTTAACATAGAAATAAAAATTTGAACAAAGACTATCCAATTTAAAATGTGCAAAAATCTACTCCATCTTTCGCTTTTATGAACTTCAGTGTCCTAGAATTCAGTTTTTACAATAAAGTCAAATGACTCTTGTTGTAATGAATTTACTTTCTTAAGGGGTGTGCCACATTCAAAAATTCATTTGAGCACAGAGGGAGTAGTTTTTTATTACTCTTTTGCAATTAGTGCAATTTATGCATTGAATTTTTTTTTTTTTAGAAAATGTAAAGTAGTTGAAGAAACATTTAAGAGAAGTGTAATTTTTGAAAATAATAATTAATATCTCTTTGGACTTTGAGTGATTCATTTATTTTGAACAAAAACAACCCTAAGAATTCATTTATTTTTTAGCGGAGGGAGTACCATAGAGCATTCACTTTTTGTTTCTTTAAATGTTTAGTCCTAACGTGTTCTTTCATTTTTATAAACCAGCATTCATTAAGCTCATGTACACTTTTCAATTTTAAGATATTGTTTTATTGATAGTTTGTAAAAGTAAAAGAGACGTATCATTGTTTAGATTTGATGTTGCGCTTTGCTTCTATATTGAATCTTTTATGAGTCATTTATTAAGTTTAATTACTAAAATTTGGTTAGCAAAGTATATATTTATAAATGTAAGTTAGATTAGAGAAAAATAATAATTACAGTATCTATATTATGGGGAAAATCTCACATAATAATATTATATAGATTAAAAATTCATCTATTTACTCAATTCTTTCTAAAATTAGATTGGCTTATGAAAAAATTATCCATGATTTTAATACATTTAATTGATTATATTTTCACTATATAATAAGCATGAGTCTAAAGGTACGACGAAGAGCATTCTTGCAATCACTATTTTATAAGGGTAAATCAATTCGATCTTCATTAGCTTCCAGAAAAATACGTACACTACATTTGACCATGTAAACACTAGATGTTGAAAATTCTATTCTATCCCACCCACAATACATTGTTCTTCCAAAAATTCTCAAATCTCTTATGCTCCTCCTTGGAGAAGCTTAAAATTCGAGCTTGCAGTCTACAAGTTTAGCCTTCGATTCATTTCCTTTGCATAAACTTGGGCAGCGTTGCTTCAAATGACAACGTTGTCCGAGATGTCTCGACATTCAAAGAACTTAGAAAGGCACATTTCTGATCATTGTTGTTCTTAGAATTTAGCCCCGTTCAATACATTCTCCATCTATGTTCGTGCTAGACTACTGAACCTAGGAGAAGTTACAAGATTTTCTTATAGATATTATAGAAATTCCTGGCTTTGACTCTTAATTGATCTCTCACATGCATGTGAAGAAGATGGGCAAGACATAGTAAGTATCCATATTGAAACAATAGTTTTCTCTACTTTCATTCATCTTCTGCAGTTTGTTTTCCTCGCTTCTGCTTTTGCCTTTGGATTCTGGATTTACTTTTTAAAGAATTCATTTTGGTTCTCGTTTTATGTGCATTTTTAAGTTTTTTTAAGCTTCTATCTATAATTTCTTGAAGGGAATGTAGACATGTGATTCTATTTTAGAGAATATTGATCTACAATCTTAATTTTGCCTCTAAAATTCTCTTTGTAGTTTTGGTTTATTTTTTCTTTTGAGTACAGCGGGTATAATTTTGGGTATATGATTTACACATATCCTGTTTGTTACATTTTCTTTCTGAATTTTGTGTAGCCATGTGGTTGTTTGTTCTTCTATGAATACACTCGATTTACCATCGAGAATGTAACGCCGTTTGGTCATTATTGCATTTTTGACCCTTTTGACCCTTTTCTGAGCTTGATTAGCTCACTTTTGACCCGAGGGGACCGTTAACACGCTTCCCAAGGTGTCTAGACTTGATTCGGGTGACTTTTTGTGAAATTTGGGCTTAAAGCGAAAAAGAGTTGACTTTTAGGTAAACAGATATTTTTTGAAAATCCGTCGATTCCGAGAGGTCCGGATGGTCATTTAGAACTTGTGTGTATATCTGGTTCGGTTCCCAATGCACTTGGATGCATTTTGGGACTTGGGTTGGAAAATTGGAATTAAGGTATCGGAGGTTGACTCGATCAACGAGACCTCCGTTGGGAATTCCGAGGCCACGAGCGCGTTCGTAGCGTGTTTTTATGTGTGTCTATGTATGTGGTGTGTGAGCAGATGGCCTCGGAAATTAGTCGAAAAATCGGATTAAAGTGTGAAAACTTGGTCACCGCGGCAGCAGTACCGTTGGAGCGGTCATCCTGCTGCTGGAGCGGTCCTGGCCATTTGGGCTTGACCGCTGGAGCGGCACCGCTGGCCGGTCTGAGTGACCGCGAAAGCGGTGATCGGGCAGTGACTGGGGTATTTAAATGATATAAAACCCCAAGTCTTTTCATTCATTGTTATTCCGAAAGTGGTTCATATTGGGAGCATTTCTTGGAGAATTATTGTGAAGATTCTTGGTGGTAAGCTCTCCTAAACTTTCTTACCTATTTCATTGTTCCTAATCATCTTAAATATTCCTCTTTCCTTGTTAGCCCTTACTAATGGAAGATTAAAAGTGGGTTTTGATGGATTTTATATCTAAGCTTATTAATGATGAAATTGATGAAGTTTATGCTAGATTATGATGAATCTAAGGTTATTGATCATGTATCTTCCATTATTAAAGTTGAATTCTTGAATAAAAGAGTTAGGGTTTATACCCAAAATTGGGGGTTTTGCTTCAATTTCGAAATTATGGGATTCCATGAGCTAATTTAGCAAATAGTTGTTGGGTTATGATCACCTAGTGCTTAATTTGATATTTTACCCCCGAGTTTCCCGTTTTGACCTTGTGGGCTCCGTTTCCCCAAATTGTAGGGTTGGATTTGACCTAAATTGAATGATAACAATATTAATATCGTTCTTCATGATTTCTAATCCAGATTTTGAATATGCCTAGACTTCTTTGATATTGAGGCTCAGCGGAAAGGCAAGGCTATAAAGTGATTGTTGGTGTTGCTCTTCGGCCATCCAGGTAGGTTGTAGCTTACTTTTGGTGAGACTTCGTATAGCGAAGCATATATTTCTATTATATTGTCGGAGAAAGCATGTAAACCTGCGAGTATGAAGTTGGGTTGGATATTGTCTTAGGTTGGGCCCTGTTGCGTGATTGGGGCTAGCCTCTCCGTTGTGTTAATGACTTGACTGTTCTATTGTGTTGGCTTGATGCCACGTGTTGTGAGTAGATATTGGGATTTGTTGTTCTATCTTGATTGTGATATTGTAGTATCTTATGAGTTGATGTTGATACAAGGATAGAGTTCTATATGACTTGTGTAGTCTTTTATGATATTGTTGGCATACCCACGTCGGTACTTGCGACACTGATATATTGTTGGCGTACCCATGTTGGTACTTGTGACATTAATATGTTATTGGCGTACTCATTGTTGGTACTTGTGATATTGAGCTGATTCTTGATGTTGACATATGCATTGCACTCATTCTCATCCGTCATGATATACTGTTGATACATTGTTGACACTTGATGAAACACTGTGATGAGCTGAGCTCAGTTTGCATGAGAGTGATGTGAGTAGTCCGATGTCCGATGGTTGTTCCGGCGTTGTGGATTGTGTGCAAGTGGTGTGAGTAGTCCGATGTCTGATGGTTGTTCCGGAATCATGGATTGTGTGAAAGAGAGATGAGAGTCCGTGATCCGAGGTCATGTACTGGAGCGGAATGAGTGTGATAAGAGATCTTGTTGTTGGCATCTGCATGCTTGAATCATACATTGAGCACTCATCTCCGCATATATATATATATATATATATATATATATATATGTATATGTAAGGCATATTTGGGGGTCGTGATGATGTGGCCTATGTTGTTTTGAAATACTTGGGAGGTTTTATACTAATTGTGCGACCATTCTATGCTGTGTGATACAAGATGGTCGGCAGGCGTGAAGGGTGGAAAGGTCGTCTCTATCTTTGTGTGATACGGAGCGACATAGTACATGGACTTCGCGGGTCCCCCAGGGTGGTGCCGGTGAGAACCCCCCATGGGCAAAGATTAGGGGTCTCTTCTGTCTGTTGGGCAAAGATCCGGGACGAGTGGCACTTAGACTTCACGAGTCACCTTAGGTTGTGCTATCGAGACGACGATATTTCCGTCCGGAGTACATGTGTACACAACATTTGCATGGCATTGCATTGCATTCATACATTATTGCATTGCATTGCATCATGGCTTATATTGAGATGATTTGGTATTTTACTTGTGATGTTGGTTTCGGATTTGATATATTGAGACTTGGCACATTTGGGATTAGATGCTCTACTTAGGCGATGACGTGTACTTGGCTTCGATTATGTTTGACTTATACTTGTTGATTTATCTGCCTATCCTGCTTTTTTGTCTTAATTATGTTAGCTATGCTTAGTCGGCCGATGATACCTACCAGTACTGTTGTTTTGTACTGACCTGCACTTGCTGCATTCCTTTACGAATGCAGAGTATCAGGTTGGGTCTGCTTCCATCTCTCGTGGCTGATAGTCGTCATCAGCATGGCATCGGGTTTCCAGGGTGAGCACGAGACGTTCGCTGCCTTGAAGACTCTTTCCTATTTATGTCTTACTACTTCTATTCTGAGACATAGACAGATTTATGTATTACTATTCCAGACTTGTATATTTTCATTAGATGCTCTTGTATGACTTAGATCAGACCCTGGGGGGTGTTTCCTTATTTCCGCACTATTCCTATTACATATTATTGTGAGACTTACATAATTATTCTTTTCTGCTTGCTTGATTTATTATTCTTGTCTTTCGTTATTGTTGGGTTGAGGGTTCGCTTACCGAGGTGGGAAAGGTAAGTGCCCGCACGACTTAGTCAAAATGGATCGTGAAAGAGAAGAAAACAATAATGGAAAGGGTAGAACTTTGAGCAGCAAAAATGTTTGACGGTATGCCTAAAAGTACTAAATATTTTTTAGCATGAATGATAATGGCAAGGTACTAACCCATCGTTCCAAATCTTCATATCAAAGTGACGATTTTTTTCAATCCCTATGTAGTTCATCCACTATATGATAGGGATACTATTACATAGGTTCCTAATGGAATAAATGACGGGGATAGGTGGCAAGAGGGAGATCCAATCCTCCCTAGCTCCGAATCATTCTGAATGAAGAATCAACAACAAAACGGAAAATGTATCATAAATGTTGAATCCTATGAACGGGAGGAGCTTGAAAGTTGGATGCGTTAGTATGGATTCTTTAAATATTAGGACAAACAATTAGACTGTGTTTCACAGGCTACCTGAACTCATAAGAAAACTAGAGAATATTGAATAAGTGAATCATATATAAACAATGGAATAACACATTTCAAATATCTCGATGAGAGTCCTCTTTGCTTGATCCTTATTGACAACAAAGGCTCTTTCATCAGCTTAACAATTACATCCCAGCTTAAGATCTGCCAAAAGAAGGTAGAGCGATAATGCAAAAGCAAAAAGACACGAATATCTTCCATTTTCTGTAGTTTCATCACAGTACTCCGTATAGATGATAAAAAAAGACTTAAAATATACGATTCAACATGTCTCCAATGCACAAATTACAGGCACTCATAGTTTCGGGAAAAATGTCCTGCAACACTCATCATCGAAGTCATCAAACATGTAAAAATTAGACAAAGTGACCAATGTATTCCTCCACACTGGTGTACTTGACATCTAGATAAAGTTTCGAGGCCTCAACCCCAAACGATGCCTTGATAGCAAAACTGGTTTGATCTCCCTTCATAAATGTCGAGTGGTGGATCGCTAGTATGACATTGACTGGCATTAGAGATGTTGCAACAGTATACAATAAACAATTTCAGGATTACCAATGCTAAATTGAAAGAAACAATCTTGACTAAAGACGAATGATAAAGATTACTGACTCTGGATGTCTTTGAGAATTTGTCCCTCTAGAACGTAGATCTTCTCAAGAGTTTTACTAATCAACTTTTCCCATATAGCCACAAGCTCGTTGAATGATAAGGTATTCTTGTGAGGCTTGATGTAAAGGGTCTCGTTCAACGTTCTTGGATCATCAACAACCTTAATAGTGTATGTGTCAATGTCATGTTCTTCATTTAACACAGTTGCAGACAAACAGATTTGTTACACCCCGTACTTTCATGTTCGAATGTGTCGTAAGTGAATCAATATGATCCGGATTGTCACGACCCAAAATCGCTTAGTCGTGCGGGCACCTACTATTTCCCACCTTGGTAGGAGAACCCTTCCCTTACATACAAACTATAAATGCAAAAGAATAATGTAATTAATAATAAATCTCAATATCAAAAGAGAATAAGTGCGGAATACATCTTCTACTCAAGGCATCTGGTCTAAGTCAGCATAAGAGCTACTAATAAACATATAGGTCTGAATATATAATAAGAACTATTTGAATGTTGCCATACAAGGCTCATAACATCAAAAGGAATACTGTCTGGAAGTAGATGACAAGTATACGAAGAATGGAAACTCGGGCTGCAGATCTGGCAGTAGCTCACCCTAAGTCTCCAACAACACTATCTCGGAAAACACTCTCGAGGAACAGAAATAGAACATGTCACACACTCTACACACCGAAGAGGAGTGTAGCAAGGTAGCATCAGTACAAACAACACGTACTGAGTAGGCATCATAGGCCAATAACAGTTAGCTAACATATATAAAGGAAGAGTTTGAAGAATAGACATGCTCACAATCAAGTATAGACACAACACAGTCCAAGAATAAGAATTCAAGTACAGAAGGATCAAATAGCCAAATCATAGCCTATGGTGAAGCACCTAAACACAAGTCTGGCAAGTTTTCCACGATTCCTCAGAATAACCATAAACACTAGTACAACCAACAATCGAACTTCGTAACCTCAAGTCATAGCCGAAGAGAAAGTCTCTAATCCTCGAGTCCATCAATCCCCAAGTATGTATTAACCAGGCACACGATAACTTAAGTCAATAATCAACCAAGGAAATCAATGCGGAAATGCACCATGCAATACAATAAGTACAACAACCAAATCAGAGATGTGGATGGATGTAATATGAATACACGTGCGATGCAATGCAATGCACTGATACACATATGCTCCGGGCAGAATACCTCCACGCCTAGACAGTCATGACCTATGGGGGACCTGCGAAGTCCATATACCTACGTGGCGTAGAGCCCGATCTAATATATATATATATATATATATATATATATATATATATATATATATATATATATATATCATTTTGGACTAGTTTCTGTGCATACGCCAACCATACATACCGCTTTCTCGTTCGAGAATTTCTTAAGATTAAGGTTCGAAAGGACCAAAGCGGCGATGAAGTATGAGTCTAAACACTATATGCGAGCTACGCCTTAGCTCAATAGATCAACGAATAAGGAGATGACTTCTTAAACGTTCGCGAATGGAAAAGAGTGGTCATATTAGTCGTCTAAGGGGAAATGCCTTTGCCGGGCCTATCCCCATTCGCCTATCGCTTTCTTGAGTTGATGTTTAACTTGCACCTAGGGGATTCAATCTTCCTTGAGATTTTAGTGGGAGGTCCTTTTTAATGCCCATTCGCGAGTGGCTAAAGGGAAATTTGCTTGTTCCGATAGTTAGTCTAACCCCTTTCCCGCAGCATTCCATTCGAAGTAGTCGAAAAAGTCTAAGACGGAGAAAGTGGTGATGCTCTTTGATTGCATATGCTTGCTCGATCTTTGATCGTCTAGCTATCCCCTAAGCCCCTTTCGCCTATGTTGTCTCAGTCTTGGATAGAGTCCATTACCTATCTTTCTTTGTTTGAATGAGACTATTTGATGTCCTTTCATCTCAAACTGAATGTAATAAGAGTGCAAAATTCGAAAATTTCGTACGAAAAGGAGGCTATGTAGTATGGCCCTATCCCTTCTTTTTACGCCGGTTCTCTCGCTCCTTATCCCTTTGGGGCTACACCTCGGCTCGGATCATCCTTGGATGCTAGCGATCCTTTCATCGAAGAACTCTTCAAAGAGGACACCGGCCTTCTATCTTTGAAGGGTTTCCCCGTACCGAGGGTTAAGGCTCTCACCTTCTTTTTCAAATCAAAAGAAAGAAGAGTCCTTCGATTCGGGCCCTTTCCCACCTCCTTAGTATGAATTTTTTGATCCTTTTTCTTTGTTGCGTACTTAACTCGAACCACTGTCGTTCATGAGTATAGCAATCCTTTGAATCTTTCCTAATCCACTTTCTTTTTTTCTTAGGCCTTGGGAGCCGGTCTTTAGAGAAGCAAACGCTCATTCGTGACAATGGATGCCGCTATGTCAAACTATCCTCAATCTCTTTCCCTAAAGCTGGGATTTTTTTCTTTCCTTCTCCTTCAACCCAAGCAAAAGGATTTCTATTCGGTTTATCAACTTTACGGGCATGGAAGCACTCAAGCTAAAGCAAATGCACCTAAAGAATGACTGCGGCTAGTGATCCCGCAAGACCCTAGACTCGCCTCCGAGTCCCTCCCTCCGATGCCCCGACTCCGCCTCAATCAAGTAAGAAAGGGAACCCTTTAGCCTATAGCAATGGGTATAGACCTCTTCCCTCCGCTGCTTACCCAATGGACCACTTAGAATAGACCGAATCAAAGGCGGTAAGCATTCTGTAATCATTCTAAGTTTTCTAGGTTGCCCATTCTCTTTGTATGAAAAGTAGGAGTAGGAAATGTCGTAGGTAAAGCCGTCCAGTACTACATCCATAAGCCTTCCATGTATTCCATTCGTTCATCGGGGAATCCCTATGTTCACTACCATCAGGGGAATTTGCCTTGATTTCGATTCTATTACGTACAAGTGGGCTAGCCAGTCCGTCTGGTAATTGATTCTGTATTCAAGGTAGGCTATTTCGTCCTAGCTTTCCAATTTCTTTGTCCTAACAGCGTTCGAAGCCTAACATCCTTACAAGCTTGGATTCTTTCCTATCTCTGACCGGGAAAAAGGTAACCAAGCAAGTGAAACAGAAGTGAAACTGTACTCACCTCTTCTCCTTCTTGTCCTCTTGTACTTCCGTTCTTCTTATTCTCATATCCGGAACCGGAACAAGCTCTTCTTTAGTAGCCTCGCTTTGTTAGCTTCTTGTTAGCAGTACTAGTTTGTAGTCTTTATTGACTCGGAACACAAGCTTTACCACCAACCCAATCGACCTTTGAAACTCTCTTCTCATACTCCTCGTTCGTCGTTCCGGGCGTACTCAGGTTAGCTCTTCTCTTACGAGCCTTGTACGTTCGATTGCTTTCCTAGTCTTCTTCCCCTTCATTAGATAAAGCATCTTCATTAATAGATAGAGTTGGAGTACGTAGTGAGAGTCAAGGTCAAGGTTGATTAATGAGTTCGGTGGACGAACGATCGATGTGAGGCCTAGGTCAAGGCGGGAAGTTAAAGTGTGACTTCCCCATAGTTGGGGGTGGGGGTTAAGCGTCCAATTCGACAATGAACACTAAATGAAAGAGGTAAATCAATTTTCTCACCCGCCTACGATTGATTGGAGACTTATTTCCGGGGTCCTCCTTCCCTACGAATGGAATTCCGGGCGTCTTGCGACGATCGCATTTGCTTTCCCTTACTCCCCGAATAGTGAAAGATTGAGCCTTTTTTGTTCAACCCAAGTGTTGGAGTTCCGCAGCACACTCTACCTTTGCTTCCTCATTCTTACGTGCCAAGAATGATCCAATTGAATCTTCGAAGCTTATATGTAAAATCTCAAGGGCTCGAAGAGGCTCATTTATGCTAATCAAATTAGTACTCGTGCGGAAGTATTTCCCTATCATAGAAGGTGTGAAGCGAGGCGGGGTCTTTAAAGAAAAAAAAACAAAGCAAGTTCCGGGGATGCGGGCGAGAGAGGGTTTCTCGATAGTCCAAAACTAATGATCTGAGCTTCTCGCAAATAATCGATGCATGCGAGTAGACTACAATTTATGGCACCGTATCCCACTATCCCGAAGGAAGTCTCCAAAGTGGGATTGTATATTAACTCGGTCTCCCGATGAAGAAGGTTCGGGCATTCTTCGACTTAGCCCTATGATCCGCTAATTCATCTCTTTTACGGTATTCGCAAAGGAGGTGGATAGGGTCGGCGAAAGAAGTGGCGAAGGCGAGAAGAAAGGGTTTTCAATTCAAGGTTCCCGCTCACGAAAATGGGTATTAAACAAAGGACATAGTGGGTTAGGTAAAACCTCTTTTGAGAGGAAAGATCTATCAAAGCAGAAAGTCCAAAGCCAAAGGTTTTTTTCAATGCGTATGCTTTAAAAGTTAGACTTGGAATATATTATTTATCTGTACTTTTTTAATGGGAGGAATTCATAGTGGGACTTTCATAGATCCTTCGAGCGAGAAAGGTGCTGCGCCGGGGCCTCCTCAAGGTCATTCGTAACCACTTGTTGGCTGTTTATTGACCATAGCAACGCAATATTCAGTGGTGGGGCAAAGCACTAACGAAAAGCTTCCCTTGGGATTGTTTTCCCAGACAATTTTCCTTTTTTGCGCTTATACACTTTTCTCTGTCTTTGATGTCAAGCCCAGTCTCAGTGACCCATTGGATTGGATTTCTCCCTTAGGCGGACTTCATATGGGGATAACTTGTTCCAAGTAAAGTCCGGGAATGAATGCTTATTAAGGAATCGGTAGTCGATGTGCCATTGCGGGTTCCATCCTCCGGCAATTATCGACTCGGGAATGAACGAAGTTGCTTCACTTCAAAGTAGAGGTTTGTGGTAACGGTGGGTGACGAGATCGGCTCAGGCCGAATGCCTAAGTTGCGAGTGGTAAAGTTCTTCGCCGATGAGTTCCGGTACCCGAGTCTTCGATAAGAAAGAGGCGTACGAGTAAACGAAGTGAGATCTTTCTAGTTCTTGAACTAGCCTTCCCGGCTTGAAGTCAAGTGAGGAACTCTTTCTCTTATATAGGCTATTTTTCCTTGAAATCCCATTCTATCCATCTTATTCTTCTGTGTAAGTAAAGACTAGCAGGGCATTCTCTTCCATCAATTCCTCTCTCACTCACGATGAAAGCTAAGAGCTTGCTCGAAGACAACCTTTACTTTCTAGTTGTAATCTTTCCTATCCTTTAGGTGGGGATAGGTTCATAGGAGGACTTGGTTACATAGGAAGGAAAGGCTTAAAGTAGAAGGGATAAGAAAGGGAATTTGCAACACTCTTAGTAGAAGGCCGAGTTGAAACTCCCTTTATCCTCAGTTATTGCGTACGGGACAAGCAAGCTATTGAGGGCTCTTTATGCCAAATACTTTTACACTAAAGGGGATAAAACAAGAAATATCCTAAACAATAAAGATCTTCTATTGATACTGCACTAATTGGGACAGGCTCCCAAGGAAAAGGAATTACACAAGATCTTGGAAATGGCACTCCAACAAGCTCGGCAGGGAGAGAAAGAAGAGAAGGAGAAGAGGAAGTACGATGAAAAGGGTATGAAATAAGTTGCTTGTAGCGATTGCGATTGCTTATTTGGTTGGGATTACCAGCCTGACCAAAGAATAAGATAAAAAGAAGAGTTCCCGCCTACGGCTATATGCCCATTAAGAGCTATACCTAGAGTCGAGCTAACTGCATAGGCAGAGGGGAACTTTTCTAAAAAGCCTAATAGGAATTAACCGCATTGGAAACGGCGAATCACACTCTAAAAGGAGGTTCCCTCCCAATAGATGTCAGGAGGGAGCAAGGCGTGATTGCTCTGTCATCCTCCGACCGCCCCCCTTCCCATCTCTAAGTAGTGGTGTTGGTGTGTCTCGTTGCAATCATTCTGGTCAATACCTTTCCTGAACCATAGGTAAGGGATGGCAGGAGATGGCCCCTATAGCAAAATAAACCAGCCCCTCGTTTGAGAGAGTAAATAGAATAGTATCGGGCTTACGACAGTCTGACTTTTGAACGACTACGCAACTACTAAGCTCCCGCCCACCCCAACCAATTAGGGTAAAGTGTTCATTCATACCTTGACAACAAAGAGATATTGGCCCATGACCATGTTTACTTCATCTTCAAGAGCAAGCATCACGCTCTCGGGGCCTCGAGCAACCCGGATCCTTTCCTACTTTCTTAGTGATTCCAAGAAGATGCTTCAACCTGTTAAGTTTTAGCGGCTATCATAGTCCAATAAAGATTTCCAATTTTGATTTGGAATTGTTGAGCGATGAGTTAAAGATAACCTCCTTTGAAGTATCTTGTGTGGATCCGAAATTTGCTTCTGCTACGCTTTGCTAGCTTGCATGACGGTGTAAAGACGCTCAATCAATCGGGCGCTATCCCACCCTTCTTCTACACATTCACGCCCTTTAGAGTGTTGGAATGATGGTTAAGAGTTCTTACTTTTGAGTTCCCACTCTGACTATTTAGAAGGCTATAATAATACCTTAATGAATTGAAGCGGATAAAGCTCGACATTTCTCAATTTGAATCGAAAGTTGCTTTTACTCCGCCGCCTTTGAAGGCTGAGTTACATCAATGTCTCCTACGAGGTGTCTTAAAGTCCTCTTTGTCTAGGCGAGAGGTATAGCCCTTTTTGAATACATTTGACTTGGTGCTCACTTGTAGGAAGATTCCCCGCTTCGAAGTCAAGTCTTTTTTGGAGCTCCTTCCAAAGAGGTTGGGATTAGACTTTCAATTGGATGTGTCCGGCCAAATCGTTAACGACGGATCCTGTGACGTACTACTTTCAATCAAACCTTCTCTCCTTTACCTTCTTGATTGATGGATAGTGAGGCCTACGACTTGCTTCCTTATATTTGTTGAATTTACTCCGTCTTCAGTAAACACATAGATAGTTAAGGCAAATATACTCATATTATATTGGAATCCTTATGGTTAGAACCTTTAAGTCCCCAGCGGAGTCGTCATCTGTAACGGTTCGAATTTACGCGGGCTCGCATAAAAGCTACTACAAACTCGTTGTTGCTCTTTCGGACTTTGTTTTTTAAAAGAATATACTATCCATTTTTCTTTGAAAAATTGGTGGAGCTGTCTTTAATCCAAATGACATTACTAACCATTCGAAATGTCCTTCAGGACAGGTAAATGCCGTCCATTCTATACTTTTCTTCATGTATTCGTACCTGCTAGTATCCTGATTTGCAATCAAATTTACTAAATATTTTCTTGCCTTGTATTCTATCTATTAATTCTGTTTTGTCTGGTAATTTATATCCATCTGTTCTAGTATTATCATTTAGTCTTTTATAATTTATTATCATTCTAGCTTTCCCTCTTACTATTTCACTATGATTTCTTACCATAAACGCTGCAGATCTATGTTTAGAAGTAGAACTCCTTATTAGTCCTAGATTTAATAATTCCTTTACCTGTATCTTAAAGTCTTCTACATGTTGATTAGTTGCTTCTATAGAGGCTATTTTAATTACGTATTATGGATTTATGATTTCTAGTTTACATACAATTTTATTATTTTTCCAATGTTTTAAAGATTTCTCCTATAATTTCTATTTCATCTAGTATTTTTATTATATTATCTAGGTCTTTTTTATTTTTTATTACGCCTATTCTTTCTATCCCTGTTTTAAAATTATATAATTCTGTTTCTATATCTATTTAAGTATAATCTTTTTCTATTAGATTTTCGTCTTCTAGTATTTCTTCTTCTAGAATTAAATTCTTTGTTTTTGTCTTGTTTTTACAACATGTATTATTTTCTTGACAGTCTTTACAGCAACTATCTTCTTTCTTTTGCAGGTTTATTTGGTCTGTGGTAGGAGTCTTCTTATGTCGGATTCTAGTTTCAGTCTTAAGAGCTTGTACTGGTGTATGAGTAATATTTTTTAGAAAAATTATTCCAACTCTTGTAATCATACAACTTCCATTATTATGTAACATAAAGTCTAATCTTATGACAAAATCTACATTTATATTTAAGTCTCTTACCCATATTTTATCCATTTTATAACTTGGTTTATAAAATTCTGAACATGTATTTATGAAGCTAATGTATGCTTTATGAACATAATGTCTATATATGTTATAAGTTCCATCCATTTGCATGGCTGCAACTGGTTTTTCTAGAATTTTTATTAAATTTGGTGGAACTATCATTTTATTTATTATACACTTTGTGCATCCCGAATCTACTAATGCTAATGTTTCTATTTCATAATCGTCTATTTTATTTCTTGCAGGTATCTTTATTGTTCTTAATTTTTTATCTTCATTACATACTAGTGCTTCATGGTCCTCTATACTCATTAGTTCAGCTTGAGAATCTTCTGGTATTGTTTTTAATGGTCTCATTATTGGTTGTATATTGGATAAACTTATTTCTTCATTTTCACTATCTTCATCTTTTGTTTTCCTTTTTCTAATTTATATAGTCTAGTTTCTAATTCATTTATTCTTGTTTCTAATGTTATTATTCTTAGGTTGATAGTAGGGTCTTCTATCTTCTTATGTTTTTTCTCTTTATTGATTTTTGTTTCAAATTCTTTTTCTATACACATTATACATCCTTTTATATAACAATTTTTACATTTAGCTCTTTTTTCCCTACTAGGGTACCATTTACAAAAGAAACTTGCATTACTATCTAGTCCTTTATTTCTTTCCAACTCATGATTACAGTCTTCCGATATATTTGCTAAATTATCTATTTGAATTAATTCTAAATCTACTTTTTCTGATCCTATTTCATTAATTAATTCTGCTGCTTTTGAGTCTGATGAATCTGTTTTAATTTTTTCTTCAGTATCTACACTTACTATGGAATATATACTTTTTGTGTCTGACATGTATTCATCTATATTTATTAAAGTTTCTTGAAAATCTTCAATCAACTGTAAATTTCTTGTCTTATTATTTATCCTTTTTGGGCATGTATTTGCTAAGTGTTCTATACTTCCACAAGTAAAACATTCCAGTTTATTTTTATAATTTCTTTCGGTTCTACATTTTCTTACATGTCTATTTCTGTCTAAATAAGGTTTTCTCGCTGCTGACTTTCTGAGATAATATTTCTTTTTATTATATTGAGGATAATTTCTATTATATTGAGGTCTATATTTCCTATGCTTTTTCTTTCTATAATTGTCTTTATCATAGCTCTGAGTAGAGTAAACCACACTTTTACAAAAATTCATTTCATTTTGTTTTAATTGTTTTTGTACTTGTATTTTGGTACATTTTTCTTGTAGTAAGTGCTGGTGGCCCATGTAGGTCCATTATATGTTGTATTCTATGTCTTATTGACCATTTCAGGTTGGGGTTTTGTACCACTCCATCTCTCTTATTCCGTCTGTCTTCTATTTCTCTTCCTAAGGCTCCTGGTAGTTTATTAAATAATTTTTTACCTAAATCTTGGTCAAAAGTATTTTCGCTAATAGTACAATAGTAAAAATAATCATTCAAAAACTTCTTAATATGAAACCAACTACTTATACTTAATTGTTGTTCTAATTTTATTACTGCATTTCTTTGTAATACTAGTAATCCACTATTTGGGTCGGAAATACTAGTTCGAACAGACTGTGACGCTATAGTTAAATTCTATCAAAAAATAAATGATAAAAATAGTAGTAGACGAAGATGGCTAAATTTTATAGATGCCATTTCAATCTATAACCTAAAATTTGAACATATAAAAGAAAAAGATAATAATCTAGCAAACCAATTAAGTAGATTAAAGATTACTACTAATTAATAATATGATTTCCTATTTGAACAGCATGAAACCATCAATTTCTCAAACAGCAGACAAGGGAAAAGGCATAGCCTTAACCCAAGACACTTACAGACAAAAGGTATTAGGTAACCTTCATTTTAGACCCACATCTTCATTAGAAAGAAACACCTTAGAAAGAATACATTTTGGAGCTAATAATTTAGTATTCTTTCCACCATCCAATTGGACTTTTAAAGTATTGCCAGAATATGTCATAGACAAACAACAGACATATTTAGTAGACAATTTGTGGATATCACATAACAGGAAAGATTCTAAACATTTTATAGCCACCTTAAATGCACTTTGTCAGTATTTCACAGACAAAAAATTTGAATTTTATGTTGTAATCCATGGTAAGACTAATGGTGTTTTTCAAACTTAGATAGAAGTCTTAGACTCCATTAAAGACATAAGAAAACCTCTTTTTAAAGGATTTAATGATTTCACTAAGGCATTAGACTATGCTAGAGGAATGTTGGGTCCAAACTACTATATTTCTCTAGCACTTAAACAAGATCCAGATAAAATCCCTCAGTATAACATACAAAAAGACACAGACAAGGTGATTTTTTGCGATCAGCACATTCTACCATGATCGAAGCCTTCAAAAGATTACACCAGCAGAAAGAGACACTAGTCCAAGAAAAAATGAAACTCTTGGAACAAGTGAAGGTGTTAGAACACAGACTACAGGCAGTCAAATTTGAGTTAGCACAATCTCAGAGTTTTCCATCTCAGACAAAAATGGATGAGAGGGGTGTGCATTCCCCAATGAATGCAGTTAGATCCACTGTATCGGATAAAAATACAGCTAGTCCGGTTCAAACAGTAGCCGGTAAAGACTTATCAAATCCGTCAATGGCTGTCAGTTTGCCAAAAAGTGAAGATAAGGGATGTTCATCTCTCCAAACAAGGCGAAGACTACCAAAGACACTTACGCAAGGAGCTACTTATACAAAGAAAAGCACACTTACTAAAAAGAAAAAGAATGAAAAAATAGAAAGTATAGTTAAAGAGACGTTGGGTCTTCTCCTGCAATTAAAGTATGTATTTTGCTAGTAAAGTTATATAGGTTTGCTCCCATGGATACTAAATGTTGAAATTCCATTGGGAAATTTTCTTTGTATGCTTCCCATAAAGCCTTGGCTGATTCTCCTAAAAATGTTTCTTGATATTTATATATTGTTTCTGCGTCTGTATCATTATAATCATTCTTACATGCACATATACAAATGCATATACATAAATGGAAAAAGAAAGAGTTAGGCTGGTGGGCCTACCGAAGGCCACCAGTTGCCATTTTCACCCATGGATGGGCCTTCAATCATTTCTTTTACTCTGACTCAATAGAAAAAAAAAAAAAAGATGTTGGGCCTCTAGCCTAATAGTGGCTTGCAAAGGACTGGCCCAAATGGCCCACCAACTGCGTTTCCATGAAAAACAAGGGAGGGGGAAAAGAGACTATCAGTTAGAAGGTATCTATACTCAATAACTAACTTAACATGAACTTGAGCAATTAAATATAGATATACATCGAATACACGTATATTCAGCCACATTCTACTGAATGATGCAATATGAATCCAGCAAATTCCAAGAAAAGAACGAGTTCACATGGAATTGAAAAGAAGAGAGGCAACAGGCCCAATATATACTTAAAGAGAAACAAGTAGGCCCGACAGACCCTTATGCACAAGCAATCAAACAGAGTTTAAATTAAATACCCAAGAGATGATATGAAAGGGAAATGGGCCCAGTTTGATTAAGAAACAGTCTCTCTTTACCAATAGTGTCATGATATACCAAGGGTATACGTGATATACAACTCAATATACACCAAGGTATATAAAGGGTATGTATATCTCGTATACCTGATGTATATCTTGGTCAAACATGCCAGTTATGAAAGGAAAAGGAGAGGGAAGAGTAATGTAAACAAGCAAAATATAGCATTTCATTTAATCAATCTAAAAATATCTGGTGCACATACTCATACATAAAGATTATACATCATCATTTAGCATTGTCATGGTATTCTTGAGGTAGGGGGTGTACAGGAGTCAAGGCACGCAATACTATCAATCATACAAAGACAAGGAGACAGGGTACTGATGAATCATTTGGGAAAATACCAACACTTGATCATTTTTAAACATGACTATGCATTCAAACAAGGGTTTAATAATCCAAATACTTGCATATAGAGGACAACTTGGCACAAAATAGAGTAAAATAGGCATGAGAGGTTACTGATTTAATAATAGTCAAGACACAGGCTAACACTGACAACATGTAGGCATATGTGGAAACTCAAATTTGAACTTAGATAAAGACAGTCATTCACATCACATAGATGGACAAACATAGAGGCAAATCATTGGGGATTCAATGCTTGTTAGCATTAAAACCATATAAATGAGGCTACTGAATAGGAATCCATTTATTAAGCACCTAACATGTTTTATAGCCAAACCAAATAAAGCACTTATAAATAAAGTGAAAGCTCAAACTCAAATATTCATGTAGACATGCTCATACCTTTACTGCATAACAAGGCTCAACTAGTAGTGAAAACACATGGTTATATATCTTCTAATATAGCAAACATATGATTAAACAGAGACTATACTAAACAA
>NC_081352.1:62211998-62280220 GCF_029784015.1 Lycium ferocissimum
AAATTAACCCCAGCAGCCCACATCATATATTTAAACACAAAACTAGGGTTCTCATCTCCTCATACTCCAAATCAGCCGCCCCCACTTCTTTCTCCTTTTGAACAAAATTAATCTCCTCACTCCTAAATCAGAGTTTGTAGCCCCATTTTGGTGAAAGCTTTAAAAAATTTCCTCTCTCATCTCTGTCACACGATTTGGTCAAGCACAAGAAGCCAAAGAACTTTTGGATTTCGATTTTGTTTGTGGCAGAATTTCTCTTTTCAAACGGATCCTTCAGACCCAAAAATCAAGCCCGTGACCCTCTTTGTTGTCTTCAAATTTCAAATCCTAAAACCCTAATGTTAGCCTATAAATACTTCTCTAATGCTCCAGCCGAATGGGGGACCAAAAAAAAAAAATCATTTCAAGCTGTTGATATTTTTCTACTATCTCTCAAAGTAACTTTAGTATTCTCCTCTCTCGATCTCTATCCGTTTTGATTTCGTTCGAAGGCAAATAGATCTAAGACCTCAAAGCCCCATTCACTGCTCCCGTGGAAGGTAATAATCCGACACCATTCTTTTACTTTTCATGTTAGAATCGCTGTGTTTGTTCAGAAAAATCATGTCATAGATCTGTCCATTTTTGACAGTCCGAGTACAACATATGCTGCATTTGTTTGGGTATTTTCGTGCGTTACGAAGCTATGTTTGACTTATGTTTTGCTTTCATCTTCCATACTAAAATCATCCCTCGAAATCTTAGGATATAATATCGTGTTCTTAATATGGTAGAGAATAATATGTTCGATTCCATTTCCTTTCACATGAAATATGGATGCATATTTTACTTTTATTTTTCTGTTTTGTTTGGAGATACCTTTTTAGCATCATCTCCACAAATAAGGTATTAGTAGCATGTTTAATTTCCAAATACTGTTAGCTTGAATATGTACGTGTGAGTTATGTCTTGAATTGCTATTTCTCTCAACTTTTAGACATCATGGTATTAGGAATTTATTTTAATGTATTTATCTAAATGAGATCATGGTTTGTTACTTATTTTTTTTTTCCTTACTTGAGGCGTCATTGTTGGGAAATATATATGGCTTTAGTAGTTTAATTAATTAATTAATTAGTAAACTTATGAACAGCCATCCAAACATGTCATACACTAGTAATCAACTTGAGATTTTAGATGCGGATATAGTATAGTTCCATTTTTTTAGAGTAATTTGCTGAGTCTAGAAGTCTTGATTTCCAACCATTCGTTATTTTCTTGTTGTCCTTCTTGAGATTTAGTCTAGCGTTGCTTTCATTGAGTTGGATCTATGGATTCTCCATATTAATCTTTATTGTCTTGTTTTATTTGCATGAACACTTCGGAGCAAACATGGAGTCTTAATGCAAGACTCTTCCCGAGCATGGACACGGAGTCACTCTTCCCGAACTATTATTTTCTCTTCTCTTAGCTATGTAAAAGCTAAAAATAGTGGAAATAGTTCCCCACCCCCTATTATTTCGTGATGCTTGGGAAGAATTAGTACGGGTTATACGCTTAATATTATGTCACTCTTCACTCCTCAACGCCTAGGATCCACGTCTAATTAACGAAGTAGTTTAAATCGGTAATGGAATTCTATAAACCTGCTTAATCATAAACCAAGCTTTAGTCCACAAAATTTTTATTTATTTCATAAGTCAAAATTTAAGTTCAAATGACTTCTCAAAAAAAAAATATCAAATCACATTTTTACAAATCTGCCTAGAAATCAATTTACTACTTTTCTCAATTTCGTTAAGTTAAGTCGCCATTTTTTCACCCATATGTTGCTCAATATTTTTTTTTTTTTTTTTCTTTTTTTCTAAAAGCTTTCTACAAATTTGCTACATTTTATTTTCTTCGGAGGGCACAAATTGTGTTCTTATGCTTATATAATTTAAATTAATAGATGTTCTCCTTTTACTTTAGTGTTTTACGCATGCATGCATATTTTGTAAGATTTCAATAAATATACTTTAGTGCAATATTTCAAAATATTCATTTTTAGCCATATTTTAATTAATCTTAAGTCCGGTCGGTCAACCGTCTTGGTACGGATCTTAAAGGGTGCTTAACACCTTTCCTTTAGATTAATTGAACCCTTATTTAGAATCTTAGGTTGGTAGACTTTAAACGGAGTTAATATTAAATAATTGATAGGTGTCCTAATTCACCTCTAAATTAATTAGGTGGCGACTCCTTAAAATCAATTAATAGGAATCACCAATACGTCATACTCTTAATTTTGATCCCGGTTAAAATGGGGTGAGACACTTTAGGCAACCAATTAATGAAAATACGACTTTAACACCCTCCGACACACCCGTGTTACCTATTGTTTCGTAATGTATCGTATTATATTGTATTGGGTTGTATTGTATTATACTGTATTATTTTTGTATGGTTTCTCGTCGTTACATAATGTTAGACATCAACAATTTGGAGGATAAACCTACAGGAAAAGTAGGGTATGGTGTAGAGCTATTATAAAAAGATAGCATAACGTACAAGATTATTAAATAATACGTAAAGACAAAATGAGGAAAAAAAAATAAGGTAACAACGCAATAACACCAAATCGGTCATTCATAAAATGGGATTTTTTGTCATTACGTAACGATGGATTTAACGATACGATACAATAAAATTAAAGTAACAATCAAAACAAACATTGTATTTAAACTAACAACACAATACAATACAATACAATAGGTAACAATCATACAAACAAGCTGTAAAGTGAGATGTAAATTATAATTTTTTCTTGCAAGGAAAAGAATTATTCATACCTGGTGTTTATAGTGAAAATAAGGATAGTAACTGCAATGGTCTTTATAGGGGGCGGACCTGGATTTCTAAAGCATGATGCACTACTAAAAAAAAGGAGAAAAATTGCATTAAGTGGGAATTGATCCTTATTCCTCTTTGTGAATAACTAAATTTTTAACCGTGCACCATTAAGCAATTTTGTAGTAGGGGTGTTAGCAGGTACTATTAGATTAATTCTAGAAAATATGTATATAATATACCTAGTTTTCCGAAAAGAGCATGAGTTCTCGTGCCCAAAAAATTGCACATAAATTTGCCCCTGGTCTCCATGGATTGGTAGGTGGGTCACCTTGGGTGTCTGGAGCTAGAGCGGCATCTCAATGGTCAATTGCAGTATTGCCCTCAACGGTATTTACACATAACAGTAAATGGTGAGTCAAAATGACATAGTAAGATATTCGACCCGCCCCTGTCTTACTCTTGGGACAAGCTTTGAGAGTTATAGTGCATATTTTCCCATATATTTTTTCCTAAATTTTCTTTTTTGGCAATTATTTTTTCCTAAATTATCTCGGGACAAAATCTTAACACAGATACATTTTTAGCCCGTAAGACACAAGCGGTAAGAACTTGGTTCTTAGCATAATTCTTTCACAAATTACATTGTGTTTGTTAATAATCAAGATAATATTTTCAATAAATTTTCTCTTTTTGATGATGACAAACACATGTACTTGTATTCCCTTTTTATCATGTAAAAGTTGTTCATATTCCATACACACTCAAGACTCACATAAGTTGATTTCACTTATTGATAAAACAGTAGGAACATTAAGGTTTTCAGAACGTTTTCGCACAAATACATTCCCAATATTCTTTCCCCTTTTGACATTCTTGAAAATCTGCAAAGCTTGAAAACATTAGACAAAATTGGCATAAGCAATGTAAAACTCATGGTTGCTCGAGCTACAATCCAACCACAAAAAAGACATGTTAATCAACATTAATCTAGTGACCGTCGCACCATACAAATCAAAAGAACGTTTAATATTAGGTAGTGTCAATTAAGCCACATAGACCCAAATCAAAAGCATTACAAAAATACTTGTTCCGACTAGTAAATTGTTTGCAACTTAGGGACAAGAACAAAATAGAACCTCTAGCCGAGGTTTAGAAGGCTAGGTTTGGATCGTAATGACCAGGTTCAGTGGATGTCATAAGAAGCATGACTTTCAACAAGCTCGTCAACTGCAGAGCAAGTGCAACCCTGTCTCTTATCAACTTTTTATGGAGTTGCCGATTCTCCCTTCTAAGCCTAGCATTATCATCTCTCAAATATTTTTAAATCGAAGTAGGCAACTCCATCCATCTATCCTTAAGTTAAAGTGAACCAACTTCCTCCTATGATGAGAGGGAAGATTCACTAGTTTCTTTGAAGATGACGGCTAACATTTTTTGTCATAAGTCCCGAAATTCATATTGGTAAAGTGGAGCTTCATCTTTTGATGCACTTTATTTAGCATCCAGTTCATACCGTCATCCTCAACAAGATCTTCTTGAAAGTCCTCTTTCTCTTGTTTTTTCCTTTTTAGTTGCATCCTTATTGGCATTTTCATCTTTTACTACCTTTTCTTGTCAAGTGAGGAATTCAGCTACTGTGACTTGATTATAAGGTTGAGGGCCGATAGAAGTTTGATTTTGAGAACTAGGGTTTTCGTAAAAGTTTTTTCATGGAAGGAGATGAAAGGCTAACAGCTGTCGTTAGGTCTTTTCTGGATTGACTGGTGAATTGAGAAGAAAGAGGGCAGAGATGTTATAGATGTGTGATCTGACAAAGAGGGAAAAACTTTGTTTTTAGGAAGGACTTTTTCCCAAAAATATTTTGTTACCATTTGAAACTCCATTTTAGATTTTTAGGGGAGGATGTGAACATTTTGATTTTATTTCCCACTTAAGTTAGCATATAGTGAACTCTTTGGGATTTTGGACAGACTTTTAGGGTCAATATGGATATTTAGTTGCAAACTAATCACCGCCTTTGCAAATAGATTTTGTACTACACTTGAGATAGAGGAACATATCTAAAATGGCAATGAGACAAGTTCTTTAAGCGCTTTCTTAGCTTTTGCATGTAATACACTTTAGACAGTAAGGGTAATATCATTAAAATTCATAACTTTAAGACAAATCTGAATACTAATTATGATATAAGACTAAACTTCGTATTAGTCAATAATTCAACTATGCCCCTTCCTATCCAATTGCTAAGGTTCGAACTATTGGAGTATTTGATCAACCCTAGTTCCAGTTTGTTTCTTTCAAAGTGATCCCGTCTTAGTTCCTTGGTGAAATGCCACTTATCTGCTTTTTAGTTTTACAGAAGTTAATTGAGATCTTTCTTTATTCAACATTTGCTTGGAGGAAATGGTGCCTTATATCAATGTGCTTTATTCTTTTGTGTTAACAAGAATTCTTTGCTATGTTGATAACACTTGTATTGTCACAAAATATGAACACACAATCAACATAGATACCATAGTCATTCAACTGTTTTTTTTTTTTTTTTATCTACAGGAGTTGGGAACAAGATGAGGCTGCAACTACATAATCAACTTCAACTATGGATAATGCAACCGAATTTTATTTCTCAGTTCCACATGAGTCTAGGCAAGAACCAAGGAAATGCACTATTCTAGAGGTGTTTTTCCTATCAACCAGGAACTCTGCATAGTTATTATCAACTCCTAATTAGATTGAATAGTACCCTCAGAGATACTATAAGCATAGGTATAAAGTTCCTTTCAAGTATCTGAATATTCTTTTCACATCATTTAGATGAGATTCCTTTGAATTTTCTTGTAACTAGGCACACAGACGTACACTGAAGACAATGTCAGGTCTACTCGCAGTTTATTAGAGGAGTTAACGAACCATCCCTCTATATATTTTCTGCTCCACACTCTTTCCGTCTTCATCCAAATCGATATTAGTGGCAATTGCAATTAAAGTGTCATTGGACATGGAAGAATCCATGTAGTACTTTTTCAACAATTCCTTCATATATTTTTCTATTGATAGATCATCTTTCCATTTGAGACTTGCTTGATTTGTAATCCCAAAAAGAAGTTGAGTTCACCCATCATGCTCATCTCAAGCTCACTTCCCAATACTGTAGCAATGTCGAACAATGAATCATTAGTAGCACCAAAGATAATATCATCGACATACGCTTCAACTCTCAAAAGGGTTTTACCTTTAATTTTTAAGAACAATGTATTGTCTACCTTTCCTTCGAAAATTATTTTCTAGTAGATACTTTGAGAGTCTTTCATACCAAGCTCTAGATCTTGTTTCATTCTATATAGAGATTTGTCCAGTCTATAGATCTGATTTGGAAATTACTTATTTTCAAATTCGAGAGGTTGTTTGAAATACACTTCCTCATTTAGGTACCCATTCAATAAGGCACATTTCACATCCATTCGATGAATAGTGAACTTCATGCGAGCGACAAAAGCAATCAACATTCTGACAGCTTTCATCCCTGAAATTGGAGTAAATGTCTTGTCATAGTCGACTTCCTCTTCCTGATTGTATCCTTGAACAATCATTCATACCTTGTTTCTTGTGATCGTTCCTTGCTCATCTAACTTATTTAGAAATACCCATCTGGTACCAATAATTATCTGTTCACAAGGCGTTGATTTCAGGTGCCAGACTTTGCTTCTTTTAAACTGATTAAGTTCTTCTTACTTGCCAATGACCCAATCTAGATCTTTCAAAGCTTCATTGACAGGTTTGAGTTTAATTGTGGATAGAAATATTATGAAAGCACACATATTTATAAGAGCTAATCTTATGTGGACTCTTGAGCTTGAAACATATATTAGTTATCCGCAAGATAGCCTTTTGTGGTCTCCTCTACACTCTCTAAGTGAATTTATTAAAGGAGTGGGGCAAGGGACCAGGTTTTGTGGATCTAGAACTTTTTGTCGTATTCTCAGTTGCCTTATTTGAGGTACTTTGTGCTCATCTATCTCATCATCAGGACTCAAGTTGCCATCTTTCCTTGGTTTCTTATTTCTTACAAGATTAAGATCTTGATCATCATCCTACATATTTTTCTTAGCCATGTTGTTAGATTCATCAAACATAACATGAACATTTTCTTCAACATATATAGTTCTTTTATTATATACTTTGTATGTTTTACTATGTCGTAAATAGATCAAGAATACTCCATCATCACGTCTTGCATAAAAAAAAAATCGAGCTTCTTTGCCATTATTGTGTACAAATCACTTGCATCCAAAATCGCAAAGGTGAGAAATATTGGGCTTTCTTCCTTTAAGTTATTCGTAGGGAGTTTTCTCGAGTAAATGTATGACCATGCATCTATGTAACAAGTAACATGCAATGTTTATTGTCTCCACCAAGAAGCTTCTAGGGAGACCACTAGTTATAAACATTGTTCTCCCCATGTCTTCTAGAGGCCTATTGTTTATCTCCACCACTAGATTTTGTTGAGGAGTTTTAGGAGCAGAGAAATTATGGTCACTGCCATGCATGTTACAATACTCAACAAATTTAGCATTTTCAAGTTTTGTTCCATGATGACCTAATGCTAGCAAATTGACTCCCTAGCTTCTTTTGAATCATTTTTACAAATATACAAAACACATCAAATGCATCATCCTTAGAATATAAAATAGTGTCCATGTATATCTAGAGAAATCATCAACAATAACAAGCATATATATTTTTTTGCCTCTGCTCATAACCCTCATAGGTCCATGTGAACCAGTTTTAATGGCCTAGAGGAGCTCACAACCTTGTTATATTTTAAGGAGGATTTTACGTGCTTCCTTCTCGCACAATCATTATATACCTTTTCATCCTTGAACTCGATTTTAGGCACGCCTACAATTAAGTTTTTAGATGCTATTTTGTTTAGTTGCGAGAGGCTTGCATATCCTAACTTTCTATGCCACAGTTGAGGATCACTCTCCAACACACTTTGGTAGATTAGTTATTGTCTGGTTGAGACATGATAGATTCCTTGTAGACATTATTATGTCTCTTTATTTTAAAATAATTTATCTAGTGTCTAGTTTCGACAAACTACATCCGGCAGAGAGTTAAATCTAACTTATTAATTTTGTCGCACATTTGAGATATACACAACATATTGTGCTTGAGGCTATATCAACTTATTATACATCGGTTATGGCGTGTGAGATTGATTTGTCTATCTTATCAATTCCGGTGATGTCATCATTTTTTTCATTTTTGAAGAATACACTCTACCCTTAAAAGGTTGTTAGTGAGAGGAAAATGTTTCTTTGCCCAGTCATGTGCCAAGAGCAACCACTGTCTATATACCAGTCTTAATTTCTTCCTAATTTTTTCCTGCAATAAAGTCAGAAGTTAGTCTTAGGAAGCTAGATAACTTGGATCCCTTCTTATGATCAAAAGGATGGATTAGGTGCTTCGTTGTCCAGCCCGGCAATACACATTTTTAGTTTGGACTTTGTCCTTGATCCATTTAGTTTGAGCAAATCCTCTTTTATTTTGAGCATTTATTAGGGCCATGTTGCTACTCTTGAAATGTCTAGTTGCACAAGTTATATGTTTAGGGACTCCTACATATTTATAATCTTTTTTTAGCAAGGGCTTTTGATACATTCAAATTACACCACACGGTATAACGGTCGCTATAAATATAGTGACTCGAATGAGTCAAGATGGAATTCATTGGAAATCTTAGGTGTCTTGTGAAAGATATAATCGTGTGTATATGATCGACTAACTTAACTATTACCCACTAATTTCTTATATTTGGAATAGCCATATTTCTAAAAATATGTGTTGTCTATTTCAATGTTACTTTTTACCATTTTTCTATTTTACTTTTACATTTCCCAGACCTATACACACCTATTCCCATGTACTTCTTTTCTTTCAATTTTACTTTTTATCTTTTCCATATATTGAAATAGTTAAAATAGACTCAACTTTCAGGGAAAAATACTATAGATCACAAAAACTTCTATATATTCACTCTCTGCAAACATGAAACAAGAAACAAAATTACTTGAAAAAACATCACCAAATTTAAAGATTTTGAGTGAACTTTTTTATTTCACTTGAAAGACTGAAAATTACACTATTCAACACTTTGTATAAACTGTTTTAAAAATGTATACATTGATTATACATTAAATATACAATGTTATAGTGAATATACACAACCTGAAGGCAAAAAATTCAAACCATTCTTTACCATTATATACAGTGTATATCTATGTATATTCATTTATACCCGTGTATAATTGTCAGTCTATTCATTGATATACACAGTTGTATATGAATATACAAAAAATATAAATAGAATTTACAAAGTATAAATATGGTTATATAAGCTTTATACATATTGTAATACACCTTCTTCGTCCCTTTAAAATATATTAGCATTGAAAATCATCTCAATCCGAACATCCATTTTAACAAAACATCAACCATTTGCACTAGACAAACATCATTGCAATTTGGAATCGCTTAATGTATTATGTAAGCAAGTAGAGGCAGAAATCATCTACAAAATCGTACGAGTTTTGGAAAAACAGATTGCAAGAAAATACATTTTCATCAAAAACTCTTTTAATGAAATCAAGTAAAATTAAGTCAACATTTTTTGTATTTCTATGAAAGAATTTTTTTTGAAGAGATGGAGAGAAAGATTAGAGTTTTTGGTGATGGAGATGATGAGAGAAATTGATTTATGAAAAAGTAAGAGAGAGAGAGAGTTTTGGGATAAGCGGATTGGGGAAAGAAGCTGAGGAGCAACCTATAGGAGAATCAATTTTTTGGGATTTTTCTTCACCCTTTTTTCTTCAGCTTCTAAACAATGACTCTTTAGGGTTAGCTTCGTGTAGAACTATCCCATGTCTTTGTTTTTCTGCTTATTTCCGTTATAAAATTTCCTTTCATTAGCAAAAAAAAAAAAAAAAAGAAAAAAAGAAAAAAAGAGGATTCGGGAAAGTTCCCCTGGGATGGAGAGAGAGAAGAAAAATTGGACTACAATTTTTAAGGAAAATAGGCCATATGGGTAACAAAGTAATAATAGTGCTAAAAATGGTAACAGAAGCCCGAATTGTATTGATAGGTAAATTATCTCCAAAAAAAATGTATCAGCAAAAATAATATTATGAGGCTAATCCTAGCAACAATATAGTGACTAGAAGGGCTTGTCAGATGGTAAGCATCTCGAGAACTTCACATAACTATGCAACATTAAAAAGCACATTTTATCCTTTTAGCATAAATATTAGTATATCCATTTTAGCCAAAGAAAACTTCCTTTTATAGCATATCCAATCCAAAACCGATGCCCCCAATCATTAACCCAAAATCTCGTCGCTTAGTAACCGAATGATTAATTGCTTAATTCCTTAACTATCTCCTAAGAATTATGAATCCTAAACAAAAAAAATTCTTGCCGGTTACCTTCCTTTTCTTCTTTTTGGATAGTACAAATCTTATTTAACATGTACAGATTTGGTAAATATATTTTTTTGGTTTGGGTTTTTATGTTTAGATATTAAAAATCTTTTAATGTTAGAATATCCCAAGTATATATTATTGTAATTAAGTTTTAAGAGGTGGATATATCACAAATATACTATATATGCACATATATCTTTCTTTAAGCTTTTTATATTTATGGTATATGTGAGTATTGAAATTTTAATGGATTTAAGTTCATGAATTAATTTGGGCTATATTAAATTCAAGATAAATTAGCCCAAATAAATAAGTGCGCTAATATAATTGAATTGATTTTAAGTCAAGTTCAATTTCATTGGATTAATCCATTTAATTGGGCCACAGGTGATGAGCCCACTGTGCCACGCCCAAGTTGTCATCTTATTCTAGAGACCCAAATTGGTAACACGTGTCAAATGACGTGGCACGACAAGTCAAATAAAGAGCCAATAGGCTTGTGCCACGTGTCAAATGGTGTGGCAATCCAGGTCAAATAAACGAGCCAATGAAATCATGCCAAGTGTGCGGATGACATGCTCCAACCAATCAAATTGGAGCTTGTCACCAGATGAATGTGATTGGTTAAAATTAAACCGACCAATCAGATCGCAGAGCTACATCCTTCCCAAACTATAAATAGGGGTCCTCATAACTCATAAAACATGAGAAATTAAGAACAAGAAGCTAGAAGAGAGCTCGTGGATCAAATACCACATATTTCTCTATAAGCTACAAGTTCAAGCAATCGAGTTCAAGTTCAAGTTGAAGATTAAGAACGAAGAAAAATAAAGGCGTTCAAGATCAAATTACTTGTTCGTGCAAAATTATGAAGATTCAAGATAAAGATACCCAGGCCCTTGAATCTAAATCAAATTCAAGTTCAATATAGTTTATATTATTATTGGAGAATCAGAGGATTATATAGTGATTGTAACACTCAACATACTTGAAATCAAATACTATATTTTGTTACTCCATTTTCCTGTCTTGATTATTTATTTTTCTCGACTCGAAATTTGTTGGTTACAAATTTTGGCACGCCCAGTAGGACAATCTTTACCTCGCATCTCTTTACATTAATCATCACATTTCAAGAATACTGAAATGGTATCCAAGAAGATCAACTCCAAATCTACTACTGCTATAGCTACTGATTCCTAGTTTTCCTTTGTCAGAGAACATACTGGATACTAATACTACTATGGGAAGTTTGGGACCCATCACCACGAACAAGGCGAACTTGCTAGGACAACAAGCATCTCAAGTGCCATCTGCATCAGTTCCTTTCTTTGAACTTCAATCCTCAAAGGGGGCAAGAGTCTTTCCGAATGGATTGGAGGAAGGAGTGAATATCGCTGAGATCGTTGAAAAGACGTTGGCTCGGCTTATCCCACTTCAAACTAAGAATCTCATCATCCAAAATGATGATGATGCCTTGATCACCAGATCTTCCCCAATCACTCCACGCAATCTTTTCCGCTCGAATTTCAGTTTGAGGGAAAATCCATGTTTTGCTCCATCATCTACAACAGCCATCCAAGCAATGATGACTAACACCCCAACTGTTGAAGAACAACTTGCGAGCTTGACAAAGGCGATTGGTGACTTGACAAAACATGTGCAAGACCAAGATAATCGAATTGTCAAGTTCATAAACAAATTTGACAGCGTGATGGAGGGGGATTCGAGTCATGCACCTGGGAAGCTTCACATGGCACAAGAAAAAGGAGATCCGTCTGCAAAGCAAGTGCATGCTACTGAAGAACTACAGGTATCCTCTGAAGGATTAATTCCAATTCATCAACTAAAGGACTTCATTATAGGAGCCATTAAAGACAAGTATGATGTTGCTGTCAAGTCTTCTGTTACATACGCCAAGCCATACACCTCAAGGATTGATGGGTTAAAGATGCTTGCAGGTAATCTCCAAAATTTCAACGATTTGATGGTAAAGGAAATCCGAAGCAACATGTTGCACACTACATAGAAACTTGCAATAATGCTGGAACTTATGGGGATTATCTTGTTAAGCATTTTGTACGCTCCTTACAAGGGAATGCTTTTGACTGGTATGCAGATCTCGAGGCTGGTTCCATTGATAGCTGAGAGTAACTTGAACATGAATTTCTCAACCGTTTATATAGCACAAGGCATACTGTAAGCATGGTTCAACTCACAAATATGCATCAATGGAAAGATGAACCCGTCATTGATTTCATCAGTTGATGGAGGAATGCAAGCCTCAATTGCAAAGACAGACTTAAAGAGGCTTCTGGCATTGAAATGTGTATCCAAGGAATGCACTGGGGACTTCTTTATATCATACAAGGAATCAAGCCCAAATTCTTTGAAGAATTAGCTATGCGTGCTCATGATAAGAAGTAAAGCATGTTCTTAAATGGAAATCAAGGCCACCTGTTTATGAGCCTTGTAAAGGGAAAGAAAAACTAGAAGTGAAGAGAGGGGGAAAGTTTGTGCCAAAGTCTGAGAGCAAAGAGTCGATGAATGTTAATGCTGCACCATTAAAAGTCACCACAAAGCTAAGCAAGAAGAAAAGTGCAAAGACTACGTCTTTCCAAAATAATGTCGGCAGAAAGTTAACTTCGAAGGAAATGTAAGCGAAAGAGTATGCATTCCTAGACTTAGATGTTCCAAAGAATATTTGAAGAACTTCTTGCATTGAAACTTATAGAGTTACCTGAAATGAAGCAGCTAAATGAAGCTAGGAGGACTAATAATCCAAATTACTGCAAGTATCATCGGTTGATGGGTCACTCTATTGAAAGGTGTTTCATCTTCAAAGAAAAGATCATGGACTTGGCCCGTGAAGGAAAGATATTGCTTGAAGATGAGAAGGAAAGTTCGAATCAAGTCTCTATCATATTTGGCTCGGGCCGACCCCGTAGTTCTTTGCAACTTTGCTGAAGTACATGAATGTGGAGATATTCTGACTGAATCACCACCGAAGATGATTAAATTTGGTGATTTTGATCCCATCGATGTTAAAACGTCATTGTACCTTCCTATAATGCATGAAGTTATAGTGAAGGAGAAATATTTAGAGCAAAGTCAATCTCGTGTTGATCACACTGATGATGAAGGATGAACTTTGGTGACTCGGCGGAGACGCTGCAGAACGACCTCACGAAGAGAGCCAAGTAAGCAAGTGACAAAAGGAAAGATGATGAAAAGAACCAAGAAGCAGAGGGTAAATAACAATATGAAGAAACCAAAGATCAAGGAGACTTACTATCAAAAGCCACTTTATCCGATAACATTGGAGGAATTTTTGCCAAGCTAGTTTCGAAGAAGATTTCTCATTATGATACCAAGGCCTCATTTTGTAGTATTGACGAAGAAGAGATAAAAAAGGAAGATGTAGCATTGTCGGCACTTCCCTTGTCACACCCCAACCTTGGTGAGGCATGATTGGCACCCGACACCTAATTAGGGCCGAGCGAACCAAACTATAACTCGCATCATCTATGTCCCAAGAAACGAGCAAAGCCAACCCAGCCAACCTGTGAGTATAATGTCATACAAAACTAAACATCTGACCACAAGGTCAATATATATCTCTGTAATATCATTTCCAAAAATACGCATACACATATATATAAGGGTCCACGAGACCGACATCACTACTGACAATACGTGACTAAACTGTACACAGGATCTGTCTGCAAAAGTCTCTAAGGATATAACCAAAGTATATAAGTCGGGACAGGGCCCCCGACCTGCCCATAATACAAAATATAATATACAACCTTGACTCGGCAACGCTCCAGAAAGAGATAGAGCTTACCAACCAAAAACTGTACTCTGAAGGTAGTCTACTGAGGATGGTCCTCACCTCGTCTGTCTAAACCTGCGTGGCATGAAACATAGCGCCCCCAGGAAAAGGGACGGCCGCGCACGAAGAATGTCGCGCATGTATGTGTAAATATAATACAACAAACATATAGCGTAAAGAGGAAAGGTAAGAGTGTAACCTGGCACTTCTGACCTTATTAATATAAGTCTTAACACATATACTCGTGTACCTCTTTATACTCTCATAACCATATGTATATCCATGTATCATAGCGTGCCCTTGATTAGCTTACTAATATAACGCTAACCGAATTTATGTTGCGGCGTGAAACCCGACCTAAGTCTCAATACATGTGTTGCGGCGCGCAACACGATCCATATGTAATGCATGTGTTGCGGAACGTTCAACCCGATCCATATGTAATGCATGTGTTGCGGAACGTGCAACTCGATCCATATGTAATGCATGTGTTGCGGAACGTGCAACCCGATCCATATGTAATGCATGTGTTGCGGAACGTGCAACCCGATCCATATTTCAATTCACACAGCTAGACAACGATTACCATTAGTTCTCCCAATATCGAGTAACTAATAAGTACATAAGAGTTCCCTGGGAAGTGTAACATAAACATTTAAAAAGCTATACCTTGTCAAGAAGTCTACCATCCATATTCGTCTCATTAGCTTCATCCTTTCATTAAAAGCAAGTGTCTGGGTTTACTGGAATAATATAAGGTAGCTCTATATTCCACTATTGTCGTATACATTACACTATCACGAAGTATACCAACAACTCATCCGGAGTACATGGGATATGAGGAATAATTGTACCATACTCTTAAAAGTTCTATTGTCAAGAAGTGAATAAGAATCAAGGACATTCTCAGCTATCATGAATGGAATCGTGAGCAAGACATTCACTACGCTTCATTTACATTAAGGACATGCCAAAAGAAGGAAAAGGGATAGCCTTCACATACCTGTCGTTGCTCAACTAGATACAAGCTTGCCTCGATTGCCCCTTAACCTATTCAAATATAAGAATAACACTATCGTTAATGCACGAATGACTTCTTAAGTGTATAGCAGGAGTTACCCTATCCAAGAATGAAACGGACAGCATTTCCCCTAATCATCCTACTCCCTCCAACCTCCAAGACATAATACAACCCACAACAACAACAACAATACTCAACAATCACCTAATGAATAACAAACTCTATCTTGAATCAATTCTCGACTAGCCTCTTTAATTCTTTTCTTTAACAAATTCTCTAGAACACTTTTAACACCTTAAATCAACTCTTAATAACAATAATCAACAAGATTCATCTACAATAAAGCTCTAAAAATAGTCCACTACGGACGCGCCAACAACAACAACAACAACAACCCCGAGACTAGTGATTTCTAGCTTTCTCGATAAGATTACAACTCCTATAACTTAATTAAGGAAGGAAAAGATTTAATCATACCTTAATACACTCAGGACAGCCTACTTCCAATGTTACTCCACCATGAGGCTTCCTGCAAAATCCACCGCAAGAAAGGGAACTAAGAACTAACAAGGAACCCAAGAACTTTTATCACTAAAATTGTACTTTCTATCTTTGTTTTAATCTAAAGATCATGTAGATATTAAGGGGAGGGTTTGGAGAGGATGTGTAGGTTCTATATGAGTTGATAAAAATGAATAAAAGGATCAAGGATCAATATTATATAGGACCAAGAGGTGGCACCGCCTTACTTCGATGAACCGTCGAGTTGCTCGACGAGTACGTCGAGTTACACTATCAAAGTACGTATCAAAACTGCCCCTAGGGTGGTTCTACGGTGGTGCAACAATGGGCCGTCGTTCTTCGACGGTTCGTCTAAGCAATCGTCAACTTGTCACCTTATGCGATTTTTTCGACGAAACGTATTCTTTCCGGTTCATATAACTCCTAATCTCTCCAACACCTACTAATCAAAAGTTTAAACTTTCATGTACGTAGAATAGGCAGGGTTACTATCATGAATCCCGAAAATAAAAACCCCGTACCAATACTAAGATAATCAACACTAGACGAATCGTAATGTACGAAAGTACGAGGTGTAACATCCCTTGCATGAAAAGTTCATCGAGACTCACTCTAAAGAAGTGGACACTTGTGACGCAAAAATCAGATTCACTAATGATGATCTTTTGTTGGGTGAAACGTTGCATAATCGTCCTTTATATATGGTTAGCTTTGTGCGTGAGCATAAAGTAAACAGAATTATGATTGATGATGGGTCTGGAGTCAATATTCTCCCAATTCGCACTGTGAAAGAGCTTGGAAACTCGGTAGATGAACTATCTGAAAGTCGTCTGATGATTCAGGGTTCAATCAAGGGGGGCAAAGAGCCATAGGCGCTTTCAAGTTGGAAATCAATATGGGAGATATGCGTTCAAGCGCACGGATGCACTTGATTGATGCAAAGATCTCATATAATATTTTGTTAGAAAGGCTATGGATACACGAAAACAAAGTGGTTCTATCCACCTACCATCAATGCTTTAAATACTTTGAAGATGGGTCCAAAAGAAGATAGTTGCTAATGATGAACCTTTTGCTAAGACAGAAGCACGCTTTGCAGATGCGAAATTCTACTTAAAGAACCGTGTCTCAAAGGAGGTTAAAGTTGATAACGAGATGCCAATAAAAAAGGTCGATATTGCAAAGAAGGCTGATATAGCAGCTGGATATGTGGTGAAGGATATAGTTGAAAAGGATCAAGCGCTTTCCGACATGAGCAAGGTACCCAAGGTAAACATGGCATCTTCAAGAAAGAAAGTAACTCCCCTTTTTCACTATCTTCCAAAGGCGAAGAAGGTTGAAGGCCAGTCTTCTGAGTTGCAGGGTAATGTATTAAGTGGGTTGGCCTTCCCTATAAAGCAAATTGATGCAATCAAATCATCTTCAAAACTGGTGGAAGGATTTGACAAATCGTCCAACCATAATTCACATGGATCACTTCCTGAAAAGGGCACAGATGAGGGTTTTGACCCAAACGCCTACAAGTTATTAGCGAAAGCTGGATACAATCCCAATAAGCCTTCTAAATTAGGGAAGCTCCTGCCAGAAGCTGTTGGAAAGGGAGATCATGGTCTCAACCCTACTCAGAAGATGATGATAGAGAGAGGGTATGCTGTCCGCGTGAAGGTTAGGGTAACAAACAACCCTCACCAATCTGCATCTCTATAAGAAGGGCAAGCAGCAACTACATTACCACTAAAGAAGAGTCTGCGGCGTTTAACCAAAGGCTTTTTACATTTGATCGGCTTACCAACCCAACTCTAAGAACTTCAGTTGATAGATTGGGACTATAGAAGAAGAAACACAAGCTCCAAGGGAATAATAGAAGGATAGAAACATCTATTTATGCTCAAAGGCAAAACATTTTCGAGGATTGCCCAAGTTTGGTTCCTTCTAGAATGAGGCGAGAAACTAAACTTGTACTTTCATATAGAGAGGTCCTCAAAGAAAAACTATAGTCCATACTAAGAAGCGTGATGAAGATGAGGAAAGTGTAGGATCATCATATCCCATCACAATATGGGACGAGCAAAGCAACACGTTTCATGCAAGAATTGAGGAAACGTTTGTTGATATTCATGCATGTCATCACATATCTTTCAATAATGGTGATCTTCAAGAAGATGAAGACGCCGAAGATGCACCACCTGAGTTTGAGGAAGGGGTAAAAATGACTGTCGATGCATTAAAGGAAGTTAATCTTGGAACTTGTGAAGACCCAAGGCCCACATATGTAAGTGCCTCACTAAATGTTGAGGAAGAAAACAAATATGTTGAGCTGCTTATAGAGTTCAGAGACGTTTTTGCTTGGAGATACAAAGAGATGCCAGGATTAGATCCCAAAGTTACAGTTCATCGTCTTACTGTAAAATGAGGCGCTCGTCTTATTAAGCAAGCTCAACGTCGCTTTAGATCTGAACTCGTTCCCTTGATTGAAATTAAAGTCAACAAGCTCATTGAGGCAGGTTTCATTCGTGAAGTCAAGTATCCCACATGGATTTCAAGCATCGTACCTGTAAGAAAGAAGAATGGCCAAATCCGAGTTTGTTTTGACTTTAGAGATCTTAACAATGCATGCTCTAAGGATGAAGTTCCTCTTCCAATCCCTGAGCTTATGATTGATGCCACGACTAGATATAAGGTAATGTATTTTATTGATGGTTCGTCTCGGTACAATCAAATTCGCATGGCACCAAAGGATGAAGAACTTACTGCCTTCCACACTCTTAAAGGTATATATTCTTCTGCGTGATGCCTTTGGTTTAAAAAAATCTTTAAAGTGTTACTTATCAACGAGCCATGCAGAACATCTTTGATGACATGCTACATAAAAACTCTGAGTTTATGTTGATGACTTGGTGGTGAAATCAAGGAAGAGAGATGACCACTTGAAAGATTTGAGAATGGTGTTCAAACGGCTTCGACGATACCAACTCAAAATGAGTCCTTTGAAGTGTGCCTTTGGAGTTTCTTCTGGAAAGCTCCTCGGGTTTATCGTCCGACAGCGGGGGATCAAAATTGATCAAGCTAAGGTTGATGCTACTTTAAAGATGCCTGAGCCCAAATACATCCATGAGTTAAAAAGCTTGTAAGGAAAGTTGGCATACCTTAGAAGGTTCATTTCAAATCTAGTCGATATGTCAACCATTCAGTCATCTTATGAAGAAAGATGTTCCTTTTGAATGGGACCAAGCCTGCACAAATGCTTTCTAGAGCATCAAATCTTATTGATGAAGCCACTAGTACTTGTAGCTCTCATACCTGGAAAATCGTTGATATGATATATTGAGTCTCAAAAAAGGACAGTAGGAGCACTTCTAGCCCAAAAAAACAATGAAGGGAAAGAAAATGCCCTTTATTACTTGAGTAGGACGATGACACCAAATGAGATGAAGTATTCTCCTATCGAGAAGTTATGTCTGGCACTGGTATTCTCAATTCAGAAGATGAAGCATTACTTCCAAGCTCATGTTGTGCGACTTGTCTCGAAAGCAAATCCTATCAAGTTTGTCATGTCCAAACCTGTCCTAAGTGATTGGTTAGGAAGGTGGTACCTCCAATTTCAACAATTTGAAATTGTTTGTATCTCTCAAAAAGCAGTAAAAGGACAAGTGCTAGCAGAATTCTTGGCTAACCATCCAATTATAGATAACTGGGAGTTATCCGATGAGCCACCTGATGAAGATGCAATGCTTGTAGAAATTTAGCCTTCTTGGAAGATGTACTTTGATCGTGCTGCACATTGTGAAGGAGCTGGTGCTGGAGTAGTGTTTGCCACTTCTTATGGGGAAGTCTTGCCATATTCCTTCACTTTAACACAACACTGCTCCAATAATGTTGTTGATTATCAAGCACTCATACTTGGGCTTGAAATGGCTATTGATATGAAACAATTGCAACTACAAGTTTTTAGAGATTCCAAGTTGGTGATCAATCAAGTTTTGGGTAGTTATGAGGTCAAGAAGCTAGAGTTGCTGCCATATCGCAACTATGCTGAAAAAAATTGATAGGTTGGCTTGGAGAGGTGACTATTCAACATGTTCCTAGAAAGGAAAATAAAAAAGTTGATGCATTAGCAACTGTAGCCTCTGCATTAGTATCACCTGATCAAATGCAAGTCGCCGTTTGCCAAAGATGGGTAGCGCCACCACCAAAAGAAGATAAAGAAAAGTATAGCATGTCATAACCACTTTGGAGGTTGAAATTAAAGAGTGGCGACAACCAATAATTGATTACTTGTGTTATGGGATATTGCCAGAAAATCTTCAAAGGAAGACAGAAATCTGACGGTGAGCCCCTCGTTTCCTCTACTATAAGAACACTCTACAGACGATCATTCGATGGAGTACTCTTACGTTTTTTGGGGGCAGATGAGTCCATTCAAGCCATGTAAAAGGCACATTATGGAGTATGTGAGGGCACATCAATCTGGGCCAAAACTTTATTTTCATATAAAAAGAATGGGATCTTATTGGCAAACTATGGTGAAAGATTGCTTGGATTATGCTTGAAGGTGTAAAGCTTGCCAGTTCCATGCTAATTTCATACCCCAACCACCAAAAGTGTTGCACTAGACTGTTGCATCATGGCTATTTGAAGCTTGGGTTTTGGATGTTGTTGGGCCATTTCCAAAGTCTTCTGAGGGACATTTATACATTCTGGCTGCAACTAATTACTTCTCGAAATGGACAGAAGTTGTTCCTCTTAAAGAAGTAAAGAAAGAGAATGTGGCAAACTTCATCCGAGTCAGTATTATCTATTGTTTCAGCATTCCTCGATATATATTGGCAGACAACGGTAAGCCATTTTATAACAAGTTGATGACTAAGATTTATGACCTTTTTGGCTTCAAGCAACGTAATTCCTCTATGTATTATACTGCTGCCAATGGCCTTGCTGAAGCATTTAATAAGACACTATGCAAACTTGTTGAAGAAAGTCGTCTCCAAATCTAAGAGAGATTGGTATGAAAGAATGGAAGAAGCTCTTTGGGCATACAGGACTACCTATCGCACACCAACGCAAGATACTCCTTATTCTCTTGTTTATGGAGTTGAAGTAGTCTTTCTACTTGAGCGTCAAATCCCATCATTGAGGCTTTTCAAGAAGGACTCACCGGCGAAGAAAATGCTAGGTTACGCCTTGAAGAATTGGAGGCTCTCGATGAAAAGAGGCTAGAAGCTTAACAAAGTCTAGAATGCTATCAAGCCTGGCTAATTCGATCTTTCAATAAGAGGGTTCGTCTTAGATGCTTCCAAGTGGGTGACCAAGTTCTTGTTGTGAGAATGCCCATTATTACTTCTCGTTGATCTGGAAGCAAGTTCTCTGCTAAATGGGATGGGCCATATGTTGTGCAAGAAGTATACTCAAGTGGCGCTTACAAGCTTGTTGACTTACAAGGCTTGCAAATTGGCCCCATCAATGGGAAATTCATGAAGAGATACTATCCTTGAAGAAAAAAATACGCTCCTTAAGGCACGAACATAAACTACATGTAGCTCCTGGCCCGCAAGAGTATAAACAGTGTACGGGCTCCCTAAAAAAATGTCCCCTAGGTTGAAAATCTCGAAAGAGGCGGCCTAGGAAAAAGTTAGGACATACAAAAAAAAACTCACTCTTTCTGAACCACAAAATGACTTGATCCTTATCACCTAGGTACGTAGGCCGATTAGAGTTTTCTTCTAAGATCAGTCTCATGACTTTAAAAAAATACATCACTCTATGTGTTGTTCGAGTGAAGTATGATGAAGCCTGACCAGGCACATGTAGATCATATATACAAGCATTCTTTCGTTGAAATTTGAACCTTCACCAAATACTTATGGTTCAATGAGGATAAATCTCCATAGAAATGGGTTTCTCGACGAGATGAATATAATCTCTTGGCTGGTTGAAGGCTTAAAATCCAACAAGTCTTCAAGTTGAAGTTTCAAATCCATCATGTCTGCAAGTTGAAGTCTTCAAATTCGTCAACTCCTCAAGTTAAAGTCCAAAGCCACTGCATCTGCAAGTTAAAGTCTGCAAATTCGTTAGCCCTTCAAGTTGAAGTTTCAAATCCACCATGACTTCAAGTCGAAGTCATAAAAACTTGGAAAGTCTTCAAATTGAAGTTCCAAATCCACCAAGTGGCAAGTTGAAGTCTTCCAGTTCGCCAAGTATAGTCTTCAAGCTGAGGGTCTTTAAATTTCCATGCCTTAAGGTGGACTAGTTTAGTCCCTTTGCTCCTTAAGCTAGCCTTTGATGGATTTATTCATAAAAGGATCTCTAAATTTTCATGCCTTAAGGTGGAATAGTTTAGTCCATTTGCACCTTAAGCTGACCTTTGGAGGCTTTACCCTTAAAAGGATCTTAAAATTTTCAGCCTTATGGTGGATAATTTTAGTCCCTTGGCCCCTGAAGCTAGCCTTTGCAAGGTGCAGTGGTCTTCACCTCAAAAAAAAGAAAGTATTAAAGTCTTTGGCATAGGCGGTGTAATGGCCTTACTTCGGACAAAAATAAAGTCTTTGACTTAGACGGTGTAATTGTCTTTGCCTCGGACCAAAAAAAAATAAAAGTAAAAGTCTATAGCATAGACGGTGTAATGGCCTTGCTTCGGACAAAATAAAAAGGTCTTTGACTTAGACAAGAATGGTCTTTGCCTCGGACCAAAAAAAAAAAGAAATAAAAGTCTTTAGCATAGACGGTGTAATGGCCTTGCTTCGGACAAAAAGAAGTCTCTTAGACGGTGTAATGGTCTTTGCCTCGGACAAAAAGAAAAAGTAAAAGTCTTTCGCATATGATTCGGACAAAATAAAATCTTTGGCTTAGACGGTGTAATGATCTTTGCCTCAGACAAAATTAAAAGTCTTCAAAGATAGACGGTGTAATGGCCTTGCTTCGGACAAAATAAAGTATTTGGCTCGAACGTAGTAATAAATTCTTCACTTCGGACGGATAAATAAATTCTTTTCCTAAGACGGAGTAATAAATTTTTCGCGTCGAACGGAGTAATAATCTCTTCGCGTCGAACGGGGTAATAAATTCTTCGCCTTGGATGGATAATAAATTCTTCAGCTCGAACGGAGTAATATATCCTTCACCTCGAACGGAGTAATAAATTCTTCACTTCGGACGGAGTAATAAATACTTCACGTCGAACAGAGTAATAAGTTCTTCGTCTTGGATGGAGTAATAATTATTTGCCTCGGACGGAGTAATAAATTCTTCACTTCAGTCGGAGTAATAAATTCTTTGCCTCCAAAGAAGTAATAAATTCTCCACTTTGGACGGAGTATTGTTCATCTCGGACTCGGACGGAGTAATAAGTTCTTCACTTAGGACGGGTCAATAAATTCTTCGCCTGAACGGAGTAATATGCCTTCGCCTATAAGGGCGTAAATCTTCATGTTAAACTTTTAACATACGAAAGTCCCCTCAATCTCCGACGAAGGGAAAAATTAAATTTGCTACCATTTTAAGAGGCTTCTTCGCGAGAAGTTAGTGAATTGGTGCAGCGAGAACTCGTTTCTCTTTCTTAAACCTGAAAATCAGAAACAAGAAAATCCAACCAAAAAAAAAAAAAAAAAAAAAAACAAGAGAAGAAAGTTACCATGAAAGAAGATACATGCCAAGGGAAAATGAAGGTACCAAAGTAAATCAATCACGTATTTTTTCTTGCTTGCTGAAAATTATCTAAGGGAACTGCAGATAAACAAGCTGCAGACCGATTGCAATTTAAGGGTTCAAAAAAGTAACTTTTCTTGTATGAGCATGGGCAGACCGATTACAATTTTAAGGGTGCGGGAAACTTCAACACGGGCAACCATTATTTTGATGAAACTTTTAGCTTCTTCATGTGTTTTGATGAAACTTTTAGCTTCTTCATGTGTTTTGATTCATGTGTTTTGAGGCGGTAATGAATTCAAGCATGGGTCTCCGATACATACTCTGTTTGGATAAGTGACGTCTGAAAATAAGCGGGATCACAGCGAGCATTTACATATGTTCAGCAGCCCCAAACATTCAACGACCGACAACGGCAAACAGAGGTTAATAAGTGATATGAACTACAAACTGGAGCAACAACGACCACACTAGCGGAAGGAAAATTAACACTTAGTATCTAGAAGAAATAAAAAGTAGATATCACAAAAGTCATACTTGAAGAAATAAAAAGTCTGATATCACAAAAGTCATACTTTAAGAAAAAGAAGGGAGAACTTGAGGCGGATCTAGGATTTGAGCGCAACGGGGGCATCATTATCTTTAGTACGCCAATTAATAGTGATAAAGTTAGGCATGCGACTCTTAAAAAAATTATCGATTACAATAGTAAAGTACAAATTTCAATATTATCAAATATAATTAATTTGATAATAATATAACAAAAGTACATCATCAACTCATACTTGAACTCGACGCGTTTTCATTTGAAAAATAAAAACAAACATGACTTTTCAAGACCTTAAGTTGATTGTACAAAATTCCAAATTTAAGAATATGATAAGATTTTAGGGCTTAGTATAAGATAATGCAATTTTTAATTAAATTAAATCTATAAAGCTATGTATTCCTCAATCCCTAGTAATTAAATACTATTATATACTTATATAATAAGTAATCTATATTAATCACTAAAAAAGAAGGGAAAACTTTACCGTAAGAGAAGTCTGATCGTTGGCTCGAATTCGATTGCCGGAGAAATTAATGAATATCGACAATAGATTCGACTATGGGTGACGTTCCTCACTTAGTGATTTGTGAGAAAACTTGATAATGGAAGAAGGGTTTGAGAATGGAAAAAGCCAAAGGAGTTTTTTTTTGCTTATTACGTTGGGAAAAGATGAGTAGGAAGTGAGAAAAGATCTTATGCAATTTGGGGCTTTTGGGGGGAGGGATTTAATGAAAAAGTAAAATGGGAGGGGGACTAAATAATAAAAAGATAAAAAAAAAAATTAAAAATCTGCATTGAACGCAGGGGCCGAGATTCGAACTCGGGTCACAACTAGTGAGCATCAACGCATGGGCATTCCTATCAACTGAACTACTTTAGCAATTATGTTTGAAGGGTCCTTTTAAAATATATGATAGCTTTTTAAGGTATATAAATATATGTATATAGGACTTTTTCTGAAGTTACGGGGTCACGTGTCCCCCACTCTTCTGGGTCCGCCCCCGGGGAGAACAGTACAAAAGCAAAACAAGAAGACATCATATTTTCCTATTCAAAAGAAGACGTTGACATGAAGAAGAAAATATATACCTGATCCTTCTTTTGAAAGTAAAGGCATGCTATGGAAAATATAAAAGAAGGATTACCTTCTGGAAAATAGTGGAGGGCTCCTAACTCCTAAAAAGCATGCTAAGAAAAAAAAGAGAAAACTTGTACTGTGAATTTTAATGTTGGTTTGACCTGCTTATATAGAGCCAATAACATTGGGGATTGCACTGTCCTAATTGGAGTAGGGAATTGCTTTGATAAGTCTAATGGGAATCCTATTCCTATCCAATCTCTATGGACAAATTATCTCTGGTTGGTACTTATCGGCTGGATAAATTCAAAGGTAGGAAGCAAAATAATTTTTTTTCGAAACAAGGATATGTTTAAAAAAAAAAAAAACGTTCGAATAACCAAGCCGGTGAAAAAATGCTGGAGAAATAATTGGCCCTACCATAATTCAATAGTCACTTGACCAAACCTATGGAATTCTAGGTGGATATGAATTTCCCATGAATTTGAAGGAAAATGCTGATTTTTCCACGTGAAATACAATTAGCACTCTTTTTAAGCCTTGCATACTGTGGCAATCTAAAGTGTTCATTTTTGAAGTTATTAAAATCCACATTTTCACAAGGGCAAAGAAAATAAAATATTTCAAGGCTCAATTGCTTCAAGTAATAGGTATTGCCTTTACTCGTAGTTCAAATCTAGTCGTCCGAAATTTAATGTTGGACAAGCTTTGAAGTATGGGGGCATTTGTGAGTATTGAAATTTTAATGGATTTAAGTTCATGAATTAATTTGGGCTATATTAAATTCAAGATATATTAGCCCAAATAAATAAGTGCGTTAATATAAGTGAAAGTCACACAAATACAACTTTTTCAAATGGTAATTAAAAAGATTACAACTACTTTCAAAAAATTACATAAATACAACTTATTTAAAATTTTAACTTCTTAATTACAAATATACAACTTTTTACATTCCTAAAATATCAATAATACTTAATTTTAGGAGTTACTAACATTAATGCATATCCACTTTTTACTTTCTCTTTCTTTCAAAATCATTAGAATTGTTATAAATCTTATTATAATAGTGTGATGTCTATCTTTAGGAGGAATTTTAGGGTTTGTTAGGGTTTGTAACTTTGGCACCAAGTCAATTCTTCTCCTATAAATAGAGAGGTTCTCTTCATTGCATTTCATCCCTCATAAGAAATAAGAACTCTCTTCTCTCTTGTTCTACATATATTCTTGCTTTAATTTATTGTTTTATAACACGTTATCAGCACGAGACTCTACCGTCTCAAGAAATTTTTGAAGGCTAAGGTACTATTTTTATTCTCTCTATTTCATGGCTAACCTTAAAAACTCGAGTTCGTTGCCCTTGATATTTCGGGCAAGAACTACCTATCATGGGTGCTAGATGCTGAAATCCATCTTGATGCTATGGGTCTTGGAGACACCATTAAAGAAAATAATAAAGCATCCAACCAAGAAAATGCCAATGCTATGATATTCCTGCGTCATCATCTTGATGAGGACCTGAAAATTGAATATCTTACTATTAAGGATCCACTCGTTTTATGGAAAAACTTGAAAGAAAGGTATGACCACCTGAAGATGGTCTTCCTCCCAAAAGCACGACACGAATGGATCAATCTAAGGCTACAAGATTTCAAATCAGTTATGAAGTATAACTCTGAGATGTTCAGAATTACTTCTATATTGACACTATGTGGAGAAAAAATTAGTGATTCTGATAAGCTGGAAAAGACGTTCTCCACTTTTCATGCCTCGAATGTGCTCTATGACAAAGAATATCGAGAGAAAGGTTTCATAAAGTATTGTGATTTGATTGCTCATCTTCTTGTGGCTGAACAAAATAATGATTTGCTGATGAAAAATCACGAGAATCGACCTACTGGCGCTGCACCACTCCCCGAAGTGAATGAGGTATATGCCCACTACTCTAGGCGTGGAAAAGGTCGTGGCCCCAGTCGTGGTCATGATAATAGTCGTGGTCGTGATAATAGTTGTGGCCGTGGTCGTGATAATGGTCAAAGAAGAAATTATTTTCCTGGTGTTAATCACTCTTCAAAGAAAAATCACCACCAAAAGGGGAAAAAGAAGGATGATAGGCATGAAGTGCCAGAAGCACGTGGCTCGTAAAATAAATGCTATTGATGTGGTGGAAGTGGACAACGCACGCACATTCTCGTACGGCGAAGCACTTGGTTGAGCTTTATCGCATCAATTAAAAGAAAAGAGAAAAATCCCGAAGCTAATTTTATCTCTGAAAATCAAATTGACATCACACACTTGAATGTAGCAGATTTCTTTGAGCACCCTGAAGGAAAGATATATCACTTGATTGGTGATGGTTCTGTGATTAGAGATGATTGAGTTGTTTGTTTTAATTTTTGCTAGTCATAGAAGTTAGTGAATAAAAGATCATGTAAAAGTAATTGTTTACATGAGTACTAGTCTTTCAATTAGTATTAATTAGTCTAGATCTAGTCCCATTGTTATTGTTAGTTATTAATAAAATTTTAATCTGTTTGTCTTGATTAAATAATGGTTTAATATTGAAGTTAGTTTGCTTATTAACAAGGCAGAGGACGTTTATTTTTGTTGCCAAGAGACCATTTGAATTATTACGTGTAAACCATGTCTAAGGTTAATATTTTGTACAGACCATGTCTAAAGTTAATAGTCTAATACCCAGCAAATGTCGTTGGCAATTAAAGAAATCACATATATGTTGTTTCATGCTATTCTTTCCCATTGCTGGTGGTACTAATATTGTATAGGTCACTGTTACACCTATTTTAAGAGTAGACAACAAAGGAAAATAATCTAATGTGTAAAGAAAAGGAAAAGAGAAGAATCTCACGTGATTCAAGAATGCTGCATATGTAAATTTTATAGATCCTATTTGCTTTACAATTGTAAGACTTTATTTTTCCTAATTAAAGGAGATATGAGTAAGTACTATATATGGTGTGTATGTGTTCCATTAACTCTCATTTATGATTAATTTTCAAGTGTAAGTACATTGATACAACTGACTTTTGGCTATTTGCACGTTAATTATGATTGCCATGTTAATTATGATTGCCGCTGTTATCTGCTCCCTGTACATTATTTAGACTATTCTTATTCACATTATAGATGGTTAAGCTTTACAAGCAGGTACTTTGGCACGAGCCACTTTACTAATATTTAGTGTATATTTATTCTACTTGTGTATGTGATTTGAAGATATGAATAATTCTCAAAGCAAGTTTGGATTAAAATCCAATTATGAAGACATTTGTTTGATCGATTCTGCTACTACACACACGATATTCAAAGACAAGAAATAGTTTTCTCATTTACTTATGGGTAAGGCAAATGTTAATACCATATCTGGTAGTACTAGTTTGATTGAAGGCTCCGGAAGAGCCACCATAATTTTGCCTAAGGGAACAAAAATCATTATAAGCGATGCTATGTTCTCTCCTAAGTCCCGATGGAACTTATTAAGTTTTAAAGATATCCGTCAAAATGGATACCATATCAAAACAATGGATGAGATGAATCTTGAATATATTGGTATCACTAAGGATGTCTCTGGACAAAAAGTTGTTATAGAAAAGTTTCCCTCTTTGTCTTCTGGCTTATATTGGACAAAAATTGGTGTAATTGAGACACATTCTGTCGTAAACCAGAAGTTTACTGACTCCAATACGTTTGTACTTTAGCATGATCGAATGGGACACCCTGGATCTATAATGATGAGACGAATTATAGAAAATTCAAATGGGCACCCATTAAAGAACCTGAAGATTCTTTTAAACAATGAATTTTCTTGCCCTTCTTGTTATCAAGGCAAGTTAATTATTAGGCCATCACCTACAAAGGTTGAGTTTGAATCCCCCGAATTTTGGAACGTATACATGGGGATATTTGTGGACCAATTCACCCCCTAGTGGGTCGTTTAGATATTTTATGGTCCTAATAGATGCTTCTTCTAGATGGTCTCATGTGTGCCTACTGTCATCTCGCAACCTGGCGTTTGCGAAATTATTGGCACAAATAATTCGATTACGGGCACAATTTCCTGATAATCCGATAAAGTCTATTCGCCTTGATAATGCTGCAGAGTTTTCATCCCAAACATTTAATGACTATTGTTTATCAATTGGGATAAGAGTTGAACATCCTGTAGCTCATGTTCACACTCAAAATGGCCTTGCAGAGTCATTAATTAAACGTCTGCAGTTGATTGCAAGACCATTACTCATGAAAACGAGGTTGCCCATGACTGTTTGGGGTCACGCTATTTTGCATGCAGCAACGCTTGTTCGTCTCAGACCGACAAACTATCATAAATTTTCTCCGTTGCAATTGGTTTTGGGTCAAGAACCTAATATATCCCATCTAAGAACTTTTGGATGTGCCGTATATGTGCCTGTAGCACCACCACATCGCACCAAGATGGGTCCCCAAAGAAGATTAGGAATATATGTTGGGTTTGAATCGCCCTCCATTATTCGCTACCTTGAACCATTAACCGGAGATTTGTTCAACGCTCGATTTGCGCATTGTCAATTTGATGAGACAATTTTCCCAAAATTAGGGGAGAGAATAATGAAATAAAAAGGGAAATTTTGTGGAATAATTCATCATTGTCTCATCTTGATCCACGTTCTTCTATTTGTGAGCAAGAGGTTCAAAAGATTATTCATTTGCAGAAAATAGCAAATCAAATGCCAGACGCATTTATAGATTTGAAAAGGATTACCAAATCACATATCCCTGCAGAGAATGTCCCAATTCGATTGATGTCCCCGTAGGACCATCTACTAGTGTCATAGCAAATGAGTCCAAGGCACGCCAGAAGCGTGGTAGACCATTGGGTTCTAAGGATCGAAATCCTAGAAAAAGAAAAATAAATGGTCAAGATGACACTACAAAAGAACCTCATAAAGAAATTCAAGAATTGAACAATACTGATATTCTTGAAGAAATCAATGAGCCTGAGACTCAAGAAAATGAGGAAATATCAATTAATCCAATTAATGTTGGGACTAATTTGAATCGATTGGAAATAAATGTGGATTATGTCTTTGCCTATAATGTTGCAGCAAGAATTATGCAAGATAGTGAGGATCTTGAACCCCAATCTGTTAAAGAATGCCAAGAAAGATGTGATTGGCCAAAGTGGCAAGAGGCAATTCAATCAGAGTTAAACTCGCTTACCAAACGGGAAGTTTTGGACTCGTTTTCCAAACACCTAATGGCATTAAACCCGTTGGTTATAAATGGGTTTTTGTGCGAAAAAAGAAATGAGAAAAATGAGATACAAAGATATAAGGCACGCCTTGTTGCACAAGGATTTTCACAAAGGCTCGATGTTGATTATGAAGAGACATACTCCCCTGTTATGGATGCAATAACGTTACGTTATCTCATTAGTTTCGCTGTCCATGAGAGGCTTGAGATGCATTTGATGGATGTGGTTACAGCCTATCTAGATCACTTGAAAATGAAATATACATGAAAATCCCTGAAGGATTTGAGATGCACAAGCATGTAGTTCAAAGTCTCGGAAATGTATTCAATCGATTACAAAGATCATTGTATGGTTTGAAGCAATCCGGGCGCATGTGGTATAACCGCCTTAGTGAATATTTGTTGAAGGAAGGCTATACAAATGATGCAATTTGCCCATGTGTTTTTACAAAAAAATTAATATCGGAGTTTGTTGTACTTGCCGTATATGTTGACGACATAAACCTTATTGGAACTCTTGCAGAGCTCAAAAAGGCAATTGATTATTTAAAGAAGGAATTTGAGATGAAAGATCTTGGAAAGACAAAATTATGCGTTAGTTTGCAAATTGAACATTTGACAAATGACATTTTTATCCATCAATCTGCCTATACAGAGAAAGTGTTGAAACGGTTTTATATGGATGAAGCACATCCATTAAGTACTCTAATGGTTGTTCGATCACTTGATGCGAATAAAGATCCGTTCCGACCTCAAGAAAAGAATGAGGAAATTCTTGGTCCTGAAGTACCATATCTTAGTGTAATTGGTGCACTAATGTATCTTGCCAATAACACAAGAGCCGACATAGCATTTTCGGTTAATGTGTTAGCAAGATATAGTTGTGCTCCTACAAGGAGACACTGGAACGGAATTAAACACATATTGAGGTATCTAAAGGGGACTATCGATATGGGCTTATTTTATTCTAGCAATTGCAGTCCCGATCTTGTTGGTTATGCCGATGCAGGGTATTTATCTGACTCACACAAAGCTAGATCTCAAACAGGCTATGTATTTATTTGTGGGGGTGCTGCCATAGCTTGGCGATCTACAAAGCAATCTATTGTGGCTACCTCATCAAATCATGCTGAGATAATAGCTATTCATGAAGCGAGCCGTGAAGTTGTGTGGCTGAGGTCAATGATACATCTCATTCGAGAAAAGTGTGGTTTGAAATGTGATAAAATACCCACAATCTTATATGAAGATAATGCAGCATGCATTGCTCAATTGAAGGGAGGATTCATAAAAGGAGATAGGACAAAACACATTTCACCAAAGTTGTTCTTCACACACGAGCTCCAAAAGAATGGTGATATCAGCGTGCAACAAATTCGTTCAAGTGATAATATGGCCGATTTGTTCACTAAGTCTCTACCAACCGCAACTTTCAAGAAGATGGTGCACAAGATTGGAATGCGAAGACTCAAATATTTGGACTGAAGTTCTCATCAGGGGGAGTTAATACATGTTGTACTCTTTTTCCCATACAAGGTTTTGTCCCACTGGGTTTTTCTTGTAAGGTTTTTAATGAGGCAACCAAAATGTATATTATTAGAAATATGTACTCTTTTTCCTTCACTAGAATTTTTCCCACTGGGTTTTTTCTAGTAAGGTTTTAATGAGGCATATTATCTATCGAAATAGACATCAAGGGGGAGTCTTATAAATCTTATTATAATATTGTGATGTCTATCTTTAGGAGGAATTTTAGGGTTTGTTAGGGTTTGTGACTTTGGCACCAAGTCAATTCTCTCCTATAAATAGAGAGGTTCTCTTCATTGTATTTCATCCCTCATAAGAAATAAGAACTCTCTTCTCTCTTGTTCTACATATATTCTTGCTTTAGTTTATTGTTTTATAACAAGAATGTAATTTTCCAAATAAACATAACAAAATCAACTTCTAATACCATATTCTATCTACCGTTTTAAAAAGTTTTTTTTCTTTCGTTTCCTCCTTTTTATTCTTTTTTTTTTTTTTTTAATTTCACTTGATGATGATTCAATTATTTTTTTGTGACTAAAAGAAATTATTTGAATATATTAATATTAAGAAAAGTACATGAAAAAGATATGATATATGGAAATATGGTATAAGAAATGTACATGAAAATATACCTTAGAAAGTATTGGTATATTCAAATTGGTATATTAAACTGAAAAGATGATAACAAAATGTTTGTGATTAAAATAGTAGAAATTAGTATTTAAGTTTGTACATTATATATAGTACATAATATAATAATATTATTTGTGTATATAGTATATAATATTACGATATACCTAATAGATGAATATATTACTCTATGTGCCAACCAATTGTACTCTACAATAACATATAAAGTATACAATATACAATATATAGATAGAATAATATAATTACTTATGGATTACCATTAAAATAGAATATTGATTAATAATTGACACCCCATCCCATTAAACTTGGCTTCCTTTCTGCCATCACATATTTACTATTCAATTTTTTTCCTCTCTTCCATGAAATAGGAAATTAAATCAATTAAATTTATATTTGTATATAGTTAATATAATAAACAATATATGCCTAATATATACAATAATGTATGTGGTCAAAGATATATATATATATATATATATATATATATATATATATATATATATATATATATATATATATATATATATATATATATATATATATAATACTTTTTGTTTAATATACATAAGAAATTATTTTATATATAGTATGTACTAGTTAATATACATAAAAAATAATATTATATATAGTATATACTAGTGAAATATATGTATATATAAGTACAAGAATATATATAATTGTTCAAGGAATTGTATAATATATATCATATAAACAATAGTATACTATTTTATGGATTAATGCTAGCTGAGTTTATTGGGATGTTTAGAAAAGTAATTAATGTGTTTTGATATGTATTTAATGTGATTATCACTAATATAGGAAACTCCTTATTATTTGCCTTTTGTTCATAGCAACATTTTTTATTTATGGTATAAAATTATACATATACCCTAAATATAGAGTATATATTGTAGATTATGTAATTTAGTTAATAGTTGTAGATTATGAAATATTTTACTCATTTACTTGTATTTATGTAACTTCCCCTTAATATAATTGAATTGATTTTAAGTCCAAAGTTTAATTTCATTGGATTAGTCCATTTAATTGGGCAACAGGTGATGAACCCGATGTGCCAAGCCCAAGTTGTCATCTTATTCCAAAAACCCAAATTGGTGACACGTCAAATGACGTGGCACGACAAGTCAAATGAAGAGCCAATAGGCTTGCACCACATGTCAAATGGTGTGGCAATCTAGGTCAAAAAAACGAGCCAATGAAATCATGCCAAGTGTGCGGATGACATGCTCTAGCCAATCAAATTGGAGCTTGTCACCAGATGAATGTGATTGGTTAAATCCAAGCCAACCAATCAGATCGCAGAGCTACATCCTTCCTTAAAACTATAAATAGGGGTCCTCATAACTCATAAAGCATGAGGAATTAAGAACAAGAAGCTAGAAGAGAGCTCGTGGATCAAATACCACATATTTCTCTATAAGCTACAAGTTCAAGCAATCAAGTTCAAGTTCAAGTTCAAGTTCAAGTTGAAAATTAAGAACAAAGACAAATATCAAGGAGTTCAAGATCAAGTTACTTGTTCGTGGAAAATAATCCACATCAAAGCTCAGATACGAAGATTCAAGATCAAGCTACTCAGGCCCTTGAATCTAAATCAAATTCAAGTTCAAAATAGTTTATGTTATTGTTGGAGAATTAGAGGATTATATAGAGATTGTAACACTCAACATACTTGAAATCAAATACTACATTTTCTTACTCCATTTTCCTGTCTCAATTATTTATTTTTCTCGACTCGAAATTTGTTGGTTACAGTATATTTTTTGGTATAAATATTTATATCTTAAACATACCATGAATATACCATATGTTTTGTCTATATTTTGTTTATTAATTAATCAGTCATGCATATTCTTACAAAAATTACTTTTTAAGAAAATCAAAAAATAATTACTTATATTAAATTTATACCATCAAAATGTGCTTTCTGTGGTGTTCTATCATTCTATCCCTAAGTTTGGGGTGCATTAACGTTTATGGATGAGAGGGAAAGAGAGAGAGAAAAATATCCTACTATTTAATCCCTAATTTAGTTTTGGGAAGAGAGAGAAGAGAGGAAGTGGGATAAAGGGGGAGAGTATTAAGAATTAATGTGTTTTAAATGTTGTTTGGGACATTAAACATGTTTAATTATTGGCCAGATCTATTATATAATATGTTGTTTTTGAAATTTTTTAAAAGTTCTAATATATTGCAAATAACGTTTTTAAAATGAATTGCAACGTAAAATTCTTAAGCATCTTCCCCTCCAACCCGAAAGCTTTGGGCCAAAGTGTGTCTCATTAATATATGGGAAACAATGCTGTTATTTACGATTACCCGTGAGACTACGCAATGGCAATCTGTAGAATGCTAATCTAGTTGGATAGTTTTTCCTTCTTGCTAGTTAACTTCTCTGAATCCAAGTTGAATTTCATTTCTATTCGTAGGTCAACTTTCTCAATATTTTAACTACGGAAAAGGGTCAAATATACCCTTGTACTATTGGAAAAGGGCCAAATATACCCTTCGTTATACTTTGGGTCCAAATATATCCCTGCCGTTATACTATTGGTTCAAATATACCCCTCCTCCGTTAAAGTTGTCCACCTTGTACATCCTATCCTACGTGGCACTGACACTTGATGAGGTGGATGCCACGTGGCATTGCCACCTCATCACCCCTAACCCATTTACTCCTCCCCTCTTTCACCACTAAAATTTCCACCCCTCCACCACCATTGCCGTCATTACCGCCATATTATCCTTCAATCCCACCTCCGATCCCATTTAAACAGAAGTGATGTTTGTCGTCTAGCCATGAATGGTAATTTTAATATATTTTACTTGTTAAATTTTTTAATTCAAACTAGGATGGGTTGTCATCGTGACTAATTGCAGGCTCATCCAACATTTCTTCCTCGAATTTCTTAGGGAGGGGTTTTCTTATTCTATTAAAAAAAGGTCCCTTGTCATCACTCTAAAGTGAATAAATAATTCTAATTTTGAGGCCATGAAACTAGTTGAACCTCTTTGAGAAATATGTTCCCTTCATAGCATTGAAGAAGAAAAAGGGAAGCATCTCTAGAAGATAAATTACCAGTTTTATGGTTGAGGTGCCACAGATTGCTCTTTTCACAGCACAACCACTAAGATGTGCAAGTTAAATTTCCTCTCTTTCCCACTATTAAGTTATGCTTCAAGTGCAATTGTCACAATGATTAGATTCCTGTCTGTGCAATTGAGTAGAATTAAGTGGTCTGATGATAACGTAACTTCAGTTTAAATGGGATCGGAGGTGGGATTGAAGAATAATATGGCGGTAATGGCGGCAATGGTGGTGGAGGGGTGGAAATTTTAGTGGTGGAAGAGGAGAGGAGTAAACGGGTTAGGGGTGATGAGGTGGAAATGCCCTTATCAAGTGTCAGTGCCATATAGGATAGGATGTACAAGGTGGATAACTTTAACGGAGGAGGGGTATATTTGAACCAATAGTATAATGGCAGGGGTATATTTGGACCCAAAGTATAACAAAGGGTATATTTGGCCCTTTTCCAATAGTACAGGGGTATATTTGCCCCTTTTCCGTTTTAATTATTACTCCTATAAGAAGTTACTGCCTTATTAGAAAACGCTCTCAACAAAAAGAAAAACTTTTTAGAAAAACCCTACTTCCAACCCTGCAGCCGCCGGCCACCATGGCCAATATAGCCGGTGGACAACCTCCACCTTTCCCACAACTTACTACCATAGATTCAACCTTTCCACCATTGCCATCAACAAATTCCAACCAAAACCCAGAAAACAAGCACCTAAAAAACCCAAATTCAGAAAATCAGAAGCAAAAAGACCATATTTTTCATCAGAACCAAAACGACCCTAAAGATTTGCCTAGCGAGCAAGTAGCACCCCAACCTAAACAAACCAGTTATGCCCAGTTATTGAAACCTGATACAACACCTCAAGCCCATGCCCAGATTAATATCCCTACCAAAAAGGTCACATATGTTGATGGGGAACCTTATGTAACATGGAATACAAACGAAGTGCAGCAAATGATCTTGAAGGAAAATTTATAGTATGCTATACTTGGGAAATTTTCATATGATGCTATAGATATCAAGGAATTAAGGATAGAAGTCCCAAAACAATGTGGGATAAAAGGCATAGCAACAATTGGCCTTATTGAAGAAAGATACATTCTTATAAGGTTAAATCTATTTGAAGACTATATGAAAATGATGTCCACACCAACATATTACTTGAAAATCCATGAAAAATACTGTCAAATGAGGCCTTTAATCTGGGATCCCTGGTTCAAGCCTGAGGAGGAGACATCTGTAGCAGTGGCATGGATTAGTTTCCCTGAACTACCCCCAAACTTCTTTGTAAAAGAGGCTGTGTTCTCAATGGCAACGGCAGTTGGAAAGCCATTAATAGTAGACTTAGCAACAGCTAATAAAACAAGGCCTAGTTGTGCAAAAGTAAAGGTACAAGTTGATTTATTAGCTGAACATCCTAAGAGGATTAATATATCAGAAGTTGATGAGAAAACTGGTATGATGAAGTCTAAGTGGATCAGGATAAAATATGATTATCTTCCCAAGTATTGCAAGCATTGTAAACTACAAGGACATGGGGAAGGGGAATGCAGGGCATTACATCCTGATCTAGAAAAACAATATAGAGAGGATTGGAAAAAAGAAAGCAGTGGTCAAGAGGAGGATGCACAACAAAAGAAGGTAATTAACAAAAGAGGAGGGAACTTGTCACGCCCCAAAACCCACCCTAGACGTGACCGGCATCCAACGTCATGAACAATATCGGAAGAATCTCAATGACACAATAATAACACTTGAACCCGCCAAGTTCAATATTCACCTCCAACAGTTTATAAAATAAATGTAATAATCATGAATATATGAATTAAATCAGCGGAAGTCTTTATAATTTAAATAAATCACCCAATTCATGATAGTGTGCCCGAAAGAGTCAAACGACAACTCTTCTTCTACCCACATTTGAATGTATACTAAGGAGCTTCTAAGAATAAGGAGTAAATATCTAACCCATCGGGACGCAGCCCGGAAACTAATATAAATAAATGGAATTAAATAAATAGAGTGTCCCACGAATGAATGTGTGGGCTCACCAAATCAGCAGTCACAGCAAGTCCTTCCTAAACGCCTGGAGTATCAAGAACCTGCTCTTCTCCGTTACCTAACATATCATAAAAAACAACAATGGTATGCCTGAGTACTTCGTACTCAGTGAGTGCCTCGAGGGCAATAAGTAATAAGAAAATAGAGTACAGTTATTCAGTTTATGTATCTCAATAATAAGTATCAAAACCGATTATAAAACCTCTTGTCAAGTTACAACTTCAAATATGCCTTTTAAATCAATTAAGATAGTCATCAACAATTCCATAAGAGAATAGGAATGTCACACATGCCAATACAAGCCCAAGAATCAAGCATACCGCGCATAGCGCACCATACCGGAACATTTAATTCTCGGTGGCTATCTGATGCAATCCAAATTACCATGGTGACGACTCAAGTGTTCAAGCCGAGGAGACTAAAATTGAAGCCCGAGAGGATGTGGATTGAAGCCCAAGATCCGCCTACGTAAAGAACAAGTCTAGTGCCCAAATTAGACTTCTAGAAGCTCTAGTGTGAACATGAGGAGGGTCGGTCTAACGAACGAAGGAAGCTTCCTTTTTTGTGTTTTCTAGGGTCATAATGTGTAGTGGCTTTCTAGGCTTCTAGAGTATGCATTTTGTAGTCTTCTATGCACCTAGAAGACTACACTTCCATTTATTTCTTTTGACTAGTATATTTTAAGAACCTTATTTAAAGGTGCTTGTAATTCATTTGAAGGGAACCTATCTTTGAATATTGAATATTATTGAAATCCTTTAGTCTTGAATGACTAGTGTTAATTTGGTGGAGTCCAAATTGAACAACCCCCGTTTGATCTAACAGTTTGCAAGAGATGGCTATTCTCTAGGATTGTTCGAATATGATAGGTGCCTTTTGATCCTTTTGGGAGGTAACTAGGACTAGTTCTTCTAGTTATTGTCCAATTGTTATTCAAATTGTGTCTTCTTTCTATCTTTGTTATTTTTCTTGCATCATTTGGTATCAGAGCCAGTCATAGATTTGTCCCTACAAATCTAGTCCTGGTTTGGTATTCACAAAAAAAAAAAAAAAAAAAAAATTTCGAAAAAAATATCCAAAATTCATTTGAATTCCTTGTTTTGTTGTTGATTCTAGTGTTAGATTCAAGTTCCTTAGAGTTCTTAGGTTCTAAATCAAGTTTTGAGTTAATTAAAGTTAGATTTTTAATTTCCGCCATTGTTAGACCTTGACACTTGAAGACTCAAAGTGGGTCTTATAGAAGAGGTTGAAATTGAGGGTTGAAAGTTGTTGGGTTGATTTCTCCTAGTTAAGAAGGGCAAGAATCCAAAAATTGGAAAGATTTGGAGTATTTCTGTTCTTGATCTATTGGGTGAATCTGATTTTTGATGTTTTGAATACTTGTGTTCTTGAGTATTCATAAATATTTTGTGAATATTCATGTGTGTTCTTGATAATTTCGTATTTACTAACTTTGTTTGATCTAATTTTTGTGATAAGTTAAGCTTTCAAGGTGTTAGGGAGTGTGAAAGTCAAGTTGGAAGTCAAAGGACTAGTCAAGAGTTAATTCCCCAGGAGTTGGTGCATTGAACCCCTCCAAAAAGTGGAGAAGGGGGTACGCACTCATTAGGAGAAGTCAAAAATTCGTTGGGGGTGTGTGAAAGGGTGTAGAGGCAAACAAATAGTCAAACCATTAATTGACATAAGTTCCCAAGTTAATTCTTGGGAAGACTAACAGTCACCTTGAGAAAAGAGTGTCCAAGTTCCTAATCACCTCTTAGGAAAACGAGAAGTCAAGTGTGCAAGTCCCTAGTCATCTTTTGGGAAGACGAGAAGCTACATTGAAACTTGTAGTAATTAAATTCCAAGACAAGTTGGTCAAAGGATATTAATTAGTAAGACTTAGTGGGGTCGCCTTGCACATTTTAAGGGATCGGGAAGCTTCTTAATCCTTTCTTTGTGACATAACTTCTAGCTAGTATCCATTGAGTAATTACCTACTCAAAGTTTACTAGTTCTTGAGCTATAACTTTTTCCGTGCTAATTCTTTCAAGCTTTTCTCATTTTAACTCGTCGTGAATTGTTTGACTCAAGTGCGCCACAATTAAAAGAGTCGTCCGACTATAGAGTCCATAATCTCACTCTAATCTCGAAGAGGTAGCATCTTTGTATAATTTGGGAGATTGAATAGGAGTTGGTCAATTCCGAGGAAGCCAAGTACTACAAGACGGAGTGAACCACACTTATTGTATCATTGAGTGAACCGAGCGCCACCTAAATAAAGTAAGGGAGTGAGTAAGGTGATTTTTAACTCATAACCTTTTCTTTGAGCTTTGTTATGCAGGTATGATGGACCAAGGTGCAATAAGGACTAAACCCGTTCAATCGGAAGTAAGAACTAGATGGCTTACACAAAGGAGAGGACCACTATTTCCAAGAAAAGGAGAGAGATTGCCTAAGCCAAGGTTTCAAAAATTGAAGGTGAATGTTTATGGGTATAATGGCTTTGATCTAGAGCTTGACGATTTGTGTGACTCCACATTCATCTCTCCTTATGCGGGGATTGGTTGAATTTGACATGGTTAAAAAGAGATATCCATATGACTATAATGGGTATCAAGTTGAGTGGATGGTCAAGGTGGTAATATCTCATGGAGATTATGTTGAAACGGTCCGATGTGATGTGTTTCCCCTAAAAATAAGTCACTTATGCTTTGGACAAACGGTTTCGAAAACACGACGTTCCAAATGTACGAGATTGGATAAGGTATGTCATGGACGAGGAAGGATGGCCTCTCTTTCCATTCCCACTTCCGAAAGAAAATCCAAAAGAGTGCATATGTCTCTTCTATGCCTATGGGAGTGTAATGCCATGCAAAATGGGAAGTCCGGTTGATCGGAATGAGTGGGTCACAAAAGAATGGAATTGAAAAGAACATGAGAGAAAAGAAAAATAATGAGGAGATGAAGTTCTTCACTCTAACACTCACAATGTTTCTTTTTCCTCTAGTTGTTTGAATTCTTTTGTAGGTATCATTGGAAACAATCTCGAGAATGATCCTCATACAATGGAAACTCATGAAAAGGATGCAACAATTTCGGAAGAGCAAATTGTCCAAAAGTGGACTTGAAGGTAAAGAAGATCAATCTTGTGAGCCTAAAGGTACTTCTAAACTGACTTTAGATGCTAATGTTAAGTATGTTGATTGTGTGAGTATGACTAAGAAATTATCTTGTTTGGGCTTAAAATCTTCTTTGTCTTGTGATGATAAACTGAATAAATCTTGTGGAGATACACTAGTTGTTCTCGATTGTGATCCTGAAACTGAAACTACTTGTGAGTTTGATGTGATGAAAACTAGTGTTGACACTTGTGATGAGAGTCTTAATACAAAAGACACAACTTCTGTGGTTGGAAGGAGTAAAAACAAGTTGATTGATTTTAATGTTTTGTCTTTAGAAAGCAATCTTGAACCTTGTGTGTGTGTGAGTAATATTCCATTATTAGTTGATGATTATTCTGGATATGATGGAATTGTTGGCCATAAATGTGATTGTTTGGAATTAGGCACACCACCCATGTTTGATAAGGAAGAAAGCAATTCATCTTTGAGTCTTTCTAATGTTGAATCCGCGCATAATAATGAAATTGACTTAAATGATGAGTTTGAACACGTGGAATTCAATGATGATGTGAACTTGGGTAGACCTTTCTTGTGAAACTATTTTTACTTGGAGATGCTTGTTTGTTTAATGATGAGTTTGAGTTTCTTAATACTCTTTCTTGTGATGGAATTAACTCCTTGTTGGATAGTTCACTTGATAAAGGACATTGTCTTGGAAAGGAAAGTGTGGGAAGTTGCTTAAGTAATAAATCTTCTTTGTGTGGTCCAAATCGTGATCTTGTGCTTAATAGTATTCATGATTGTGAAAGTGAACTTACTGATGGTGAAGTGACCTTAAGTAGCACTTTTCTTTACTATTTGTTTGCGTATGATGAGGGTCATGATTGTTTTAGGAGCTTTTGTGATGTGGACTTAAAGTGTGACTTTGAGTGTGCTAGACGTGTAGGAAGTGATCTTGAAGAGGATTGGGAAAGTAGTGCATAATTCTTTAATAAGGAAGAAGAATGTGAGGATGAGTTCTCACTAGAGCAGAATTTGAGTTGAAATCTCTAGTGTGAATAAGCTTGAAGCGGAAAAGAAAGTAGAATGATGGATGCTAGTTCTAGTGTCTCATTACTTTACTGATTGTGATCCTTACATGGATCACTCACTTGAGATAGGCTACACCAAGTTCCTTAGCTTGAAATATGAAAGTTATGGATTTGAATCTTGGGATAGTAGTCACGATCTTAGAGGTAAAATTCTTCCTTTTGATAAGTTTGATTGCTTATTTGACTTTTTTGTGGGTTGTTGTCAAAGGAAAAGACGAGAGAGAGTATGAGAAATCGGGTCATTACACATGGTTTGATCTCTTTGATGTTTCTAAGATCAATGATGGCACATATTCTTACCTCATGATTCATGCTTCTCTGGAGTACTCTTGTAGTAATTGGATACATCATTGTCACTCTTGTTTGTTGTTACTATTCGAGTTACTAGTAGATATGCTTAAGACATATGCTAAGCTTGATGTGTTGACCATTTTTGTTTTTGACCCCGGAATTGATCATAAGGTTTATAACTTGTTGGAATTGATGACTCTGGGGTGGGCTGGTACATTACTTCGGTATTGGCAACAGTTATTCTACTTGTTTTGTACTTAGCCTTGGAAAGAATTTAGTGTATTTTAAGGTGAATCAAAGTGGAGATCCATTGGAAAGATCCTCCCCGGAAATCATTGTGGTATGCGACCACGACTTGCAAACTCCATGAAGATGGTAGGTTTTCTTGGCTCATGCTTCTTCTTGGGCTTTCCAAATCCATGACGGTAATCCGTATTATCTCCGGCGCTTTTGTAGCACTCTTGTTTTATATCATGATTATTCACTCATGTTGCTACTTAATCGTTACAGATTGAGACTTGGAAGCTACACATACTCATTCTCGTCCATGTTTTGCAGGGATCGAATTTAAGGACAAATTCTTTTCAAGAGGGGGTGAATGATGTAATCCATATAGCCATGATGATGATCCAACTGTGCCAAAATGATGTGGTTGAGCTTGATGCTGTGGTCGAGGTTGATATTAATGTTGTAATTTCGAGGACGAAATTCTTCCAAGAAAGGGAGGATGATGCAATCCAAATTACCATGGTGACGACTCAAGTGTTCAAGCCGAGGAGACCAAAATTGAAGCCCGAGAGGATGTGGATTGAAGCCCAAGATCCGCCTACGTAAAGAACAAGTCTAGCAGCCCAAATTAGGACTTCTAGAAGCTCTAGTGTGAACATGAGAGGTCGGTTCATCGAACGAAGCGTAAGCTTCCCTTTTTGTGTTTTCTAGGGTCATAATGTGTAGTGGCTTTCTAGGCTTCTAGGAGTATGCATTTTGTAGTCTTCTATGCACCTAGAAGACTACACTTCCATTTATTTCTTTTGACTAGTATATTTTAAGAACCTTATTTAAAGGTGCTTGTAATTCATTTGAAGGGAACCTATCTTTGAATATTGAATATTATTGAAATCCTTTAGTCTTGAATGACTAGTGTTAATTTGGTGGAGTCCAAATTGAACAACCCCCGTTTGATCTAACAGTTTAAGAGATGGCTATTCTCTCGAGGATTGTTCAAATAGATAGGTGCCTTTTGATCCTTTTGGGAGGTAACTAGGACTAGTTCTTCTAGTTATTGTCCAATTGTTATTCAAATTGTGTCTTCTTTCTATCTTTGTTATTTTAAGATAGTCATCAACAATTCCATAAGAGAATAAGAATGTCACACATGCCGATACAAGCCCAAGAATCAAGCATACCGCGCATAGCGCACCATACCGGAACATATAATTCTCGGTGGCTATCCTTCCTCCCGAATAGCTAGGCATAAATCACACCCCGGGTAGCGAACCCAGCGGTGGCTATCCTTCCTCCCGAATAGCTAGGCATAAATCACACCCCGGGTAGCGAACCCGGAAGTGGCCACTCTTCCTCCCGAATGGCTAGGCATTAACACACTAGGATCCATAGTGGCTACCCTTCCTCCCGAGTAGCTAGGCCAAACACAACAACAAAGTTCATAGCATAGAAGCCGATTTACAATTTGTCTCAAAGTAGTCACACTATCAAATAGCATTAAAGCTCATTATGCCATTACGAAAATCCATAATTTCATAGATAATCATGAAAACGTTTTCACTTCTTTAAACAAGATTACTTTGTCATAGTTCCTTTGTAAAATCATCAATACTAACAATTAACCATCATCACTAAGCATCTCTCATAGAGGAAAACATTCATAATACCTTATACATATATAGGGTTTGTTACAATCTAGGTTTAATGTGGGCTCGTCCCCTCACGCACATTAATCATTAATCAAAGCATGTAATAGATTTCAAGAATGTAAAACCAATTCATCATATCATTCAAAACATGCTTTTATAAAGAATCAATCTTTCAAGAGAGTTTGTAAAAGAGACATATGAATTACCTTTATATTCAAAAAGGATTTTATTTTTTTAAAAAAAAAAAAACTAATCACCTTTATAGTCAAAAATGATTTTTAAAAGAGACATACAAATCACAACCAAAGCGTTCATAAAAATCGATCGAAAGAGTATGTTCAAAAGAGACATACCTCAAATCCCGCTCAAACGCACTTTCCAAGACTCAATAATCGCACTACAATGGTTTTAGATGATAAAGATTAGAACTTGAATAGTTTCTTGAAGTTTTCTTGGAATTTCGAAAACTAGGGTTTTTCGCAAGCCTTAAATCTTGTTCTTGAAGCTTATGGAATCATTGGTGGATCCTAACCTCTTTGTTTATTCTATACTAGTTCAAACAACAATAATAATCTCATAAAATCAAGAGTCTTACCTTTTGATGGAATCCCACACGCCTCTCTTCTTCCTCTTCTTGAATATACAAGAACTTAGGGTTTTAGAGAGATGATTTGCTATCAAGAGGGGATGGATATGGTGTGGGAGTGATCAATATTGAGTGAGAACTCACCTTAGGGTTAGAGAGACTTTTCTAGGGTTCTTTTCCTCAGAAATATTGATTTGAAACGAAGTGGGAAATAACACAATGAATTAGGACTTAAAGGAAATTCGAAATCAGAAAATAACTCCCGATCCGTGCTGAGTCCGCGTCGCGGGTTCAGCACCTGATCATGTTTTTATTTTGGTCTGCAGCTGATTTTTCCGTGCTGGGTCCGCGACGCGGGCCCAGCACATTTTTTCGTTTTTGACAATTGACCTTCGCTCAGTAAAACGATCATAACTTTTTGTACATAACTTTGCTAGGGCTGGGCGACCTACCTTTGGAAAGCTATTTCAAATATCTACAACTTTTATCAAGGAAGTGTTTCCAAATTAGTAACAAATTTTCATGAAAATCATCCAGAAGACAGACCTACCAAAACTTAGGCGAATTTAAGAGCCCTTAAGAAATTCAATTGTTGGTTTCGCGTCAAAACGACCATCTTCCACCTGAATTCATCAAGAATGGATTCATATAGGTATAATATCATCTTAATACTAGATTTTTAGACATTCACACCTAACTCGAATTTACAGGATGTTACAAAATTATTATGGGAAGCAGGAATGGTTGCAGAGAAGAAGCAAATATGTGAAAGACAATTCTGGGATTATTTTGGGAGAAATTGGCAAGATGGATGCAAATAAGGTAACTGGAAAAGTAGAAACAAGTAATACCTTTGCTATTCTGGATGAGGAAAATGAGGAGGAATCAGCAGCACAAACAGCAAGTCCATCCAGCAAATCTGTACAAAAGGAGCAAGATAGTAGTGAAGGACCACCATTAACAACAAAGCAATGGATTGAGGGTAGTTTTCATCCAAACAAGGTAAATAGTCCTAGCCTAACAACACTAAGCAATATTGCAGATGAGCAGGATGGTAATGAAAGGCATACACCAGGGGTGAAGAGTGCAGAAAAGAAGGGAGATACAAGCAAGCAAAGCCAGGGTAATAGCAGTCCAACAAATGGGAATAGCAAATCTCAGCAGAATCAAGAGCAGAAATCTCAGGGTACAGAAGAGGAAGGTATTCTAGTAAAGAAGAATGGCAAAAAGGCAAAACAATTAATGCTGGAAAAAAGTACAAGTGCAGAAAAGAAATCAAACACAAAGCAAGCCTACTTTAGTTAGGAGGAAGAAGATGAAAGGATAGAAGATAATAATCTGTATGAGGATACAGGGCAGTCTGGCAAAAAAAGGGAGGATACTGAATATCAGGTGTCATATGAAAATATGCAGATGGTAACACAATTATTGGCCCCAAGCATGTGGAATCAGACACAGATGGGGCAGGAAACAAATAGAAGAGATATGGATGGGCAATCTATTGAAATGAATATACAAGAAACTTTGAGGGAGGGAGATGTCTCTCCTAAATTTAACAAAGGGGCAGGCAGAGGGAAAAAGAAATCTCAAAGGGACACAAGTGCCCCACCAGGGAGTGGATATCAAACTAGAAGAGCATTGTATAAATCTAATGTTTAATGATGAATGCTTCGATATGGAACATTAGATCAGTGAATACCGTGGAAGCTTTTCCAAGGTTGATAAAACTGAAGCACAAGTATAATCTTGGTTTTATTATCTTGTTGGAGCCTTTTCAACAACCTGACAAAATTGAGGAGTACAGAAGAAGATTGGGCATGCAAATTGCTTTGGCTAATGTGTCAGGAAAGATATGGATATTTGTAGATGACCTATTTGAGGTGGAGACAGTGACTGATCACATGCAACATATTACTTTTAAGCTTAAGAGTAATGGTTTGCAGGAAGACATTGTGATAACTATTGTGTATACTAGATGTACTCAAAGAGAGAGATTGGAATTATGGGACAGCCTAGAAGATATAGCAACTAACATGAACATGAACAGGCCCTGGATGATAGGAGGAGATTTTAATGTCATTATGTCTGAGGAAGAGAAATATAGGGGTCTAGCAGTTGGGGCAAATGAGACACAAGACTTTAATTTGTGTATGCAAAATTGTGAGATGCAAGATTTTGGCTTCAAGGGTAGCAAATATACTTGGTGGAATGGGCAGAGTGGGGAATATTGTATTCTCAAAAGGCTAGACAGATGTTTAGGAAATTTGAAAATTCAACAAATGTATCCAGGAATTGAAGTGAAGCATTTAATCAAGATAGGATCAGACCATGCTCCTTTGTTGATTTCATATGCAGGAAACAATATGCCTATTAAGAAGCCTTTTAAGTTTCTTAATTTTTGGGTGAAGAATGAAACCTTCTTGGATGTTGTTAAAGCACAGTGGACTGCTGATTTCATGGCTAACCCCTTTACTCTTTTCCATCACTAATTGAAAAAAGTAAAGGTAGCTTTCACACAGTGGAGCAAAGTCACATTTAGGAATATATTTCAGGAAATAGAAACTCTAGAAGATGTGATTAAAGTTCATGAAGTGCAATTTGAACTGCAACCTACCCCCCATAATAGGGAAAGATTGCAAAGGGTACAGGCTGACTTGAATAGATACTTACATTTAGAAGAGGAATTTTGGAAGCAAAAAGGTGAATGCAATGGTTCAATGATGGAGATAGAAACACAAGGTTTTTCCATGCATATGTACAAGCGAGGAGGAAAAGATTGCAGTTGAGAAGAATTCAAGATCAACAGGGAACTTGGCTAGAAGACCCTGATGCAATAGCTACTGAAGCTATTAATTTCTTTATAGCACAGTTCACAAAAGAGGAAGATCCTGATGATTTTGAAATTCTAGATCAAGTACCTACTTTGATCTCAGAAGATCAAAATTATAAGATTTTGGAGATGCCAATAGAACAGGAGGTGAAGAAGGTGATTTTTACTTTAAATGGGGAGAGTGCTGGTGGACCTGATGGGTTCACCAAAGATTTTTTTATCAGAAATGCTGGAATATCATAGGAAAGGATATTACTGATATGGTAAAGGCTTTCTTCTGTGGAGCTGAACTTCCTAAATTTATCACACACACACTAATTTGGTCTTGCTACCTAAAAAGGATGTTGTTGATACATTTTCAGATATGAGACCTATTAGTTTGAGTAACTTTGTGAATAAGATCTTTTCTAGATTGATTCATGAAAGATTGGCTGAGGGGTTGCCTGATATTATCTCCCTAGATCAAGCTGGATTTGTGAAAGGTAGGAGTATAGTGGAAAATATGCTACTTACTCAAGAAATCATTGCTGACATAAGATTGAGAACTAGAATAGGCAATGTGGTAATGAAATTGGATATGGCTAAGGCTTATAATAGGGTTTCATGGCTGTTTCTAACAATGGTGCTGAGAAGAATGGGTTTTTCTGAAAGATTGGTTGACATGGTATTCAGGATAATTAGTAATAACTGGTACTCAGTGCTTATTAATGGTCAACAACAAGGTTTTTTCCAGTCTTCAAGAGGGGTTAAGCAAGGGGATCCTTTATCCCCTACTTTGTTTATTTTGGCTATAGAGGTGTTGACAAGAAATTTGAATAGATTGCATCAAATTCCTCAATTCAGAGGTTTTGGAATGCCAAGAAGGAGTCCCAAAATCAATCATTTGGCATATGCAGATGATATGATTATATTCACTTCAGCTGATGTAATGTCATTGCAATTAATCATGGAAGTATTAGGGAAGTATGAAAAAACTTCTAGGCAAAAGATTAATAAGGAGAAGAGTGCTGTGTATCTACATCACAATGTAACAGGGGACATCAAGGTAACTATTGAGGTTGTTACAGGGATAGGAAGGAAAGATTTTCCTTTCACATACTTGGGTTGTCCAATATTCTACAGTAGGAGGAGGAAAGAATATTATAACTCTACACTGATGAAGATTATGAATAGACTTCAATCTTGGAAGGGGAAGATGTTATCTTTTGGAGGAAGAACTGGTCTAATCAAACATGTTTTGCAAGGAATGCCTATTCATCTATTATCTGCAATGAATCCCCCAGATAGTGTGATTAAGAAAATGCATAAAATGTTTGCTCAATTCTTTTGGAGTAACACTATTGGGGGAAAGAGCAGGCATTGGATTTCTTGGATCAAGATGTGCATACCAGAAAAGGAAGGGGGAATTGGATTTAGATCTATGCATGATGTATCTATGGCCCTATATTGTAAGATCTGGTGGAATTTTAGAACTCTACCTTCTTTATGGAGTTCTTACATGAGTAACAAATATAGCAAAAAGATGCATCCTGTGATAGTGCAGTGGAAGTATGGAACACAAATTTGGAAGAAAATTTTGCAAGCAAGGGACCTCATAGAGCAACATATTTGGTGGCAAGTGAAAATGGGAGATGCTCAGTTTTGGTATGACAATTGGACAGGGTTGGGAGCTCTTTACTATGTTACTGGCAATGATGTTTATGATGAAAGGTTTGAAAATGTGAAAGATATGGTGACTGATGGAAGATGGGATGTTGACAAGCTTAGAGAAGTGTTATCTGAAGAGATTGTACAGCATGTCACAAGCACTATAATCCCTCCTCATGCAGAAAAGAAGATGGACAACCCTTGGTGCTTACTTGATACAAGAGGAGAGTTCTCTGTGAAGTCAGCATGGGAATATTTAAGGCTAAGAGGTCAAGAATAAGAGGTGTACAAGCATATTTGGATAAAAGGCCTGCCTTTAAAGATCTCCTTTTTTATTTGGAGATGTTGGAAATTTAAAATTCCAATAGATGATGTGCTGAAAAAGATGACTATTAATTTAGCATCTAGATGCTGGTGTTGCTAAATCCTAGGGAGGAAACAATACAACATCTTTTTGCTAAATCATATGCTGCATACAAGACTTGGGCTTATTTTGGTTCATGTGCAGGGCTGAACTTTGAAGGACTGCAACTGCAGCAAATAATAACCAAATGGTGGACTTTGTCTAGCAATGATAGACTAAAGCCAATCTTCCAAGTTATACCAGCAGTGGTGATGTGGGAATTGTGGAAAAGGAGGAATGCAATTAAGCATGACAAAGGGAGATCAGTTGAAAGATGCATTTATCAAGTGTTTCTGACTATTCAGAGACTGGTGCAATACATAAATCCTTCTATGACTAATATTCCTAATAGTTGGAGGGAGTTGATTCAAGTTATGGAAGGCTACAAGCCAAGGCTGAAAGTTACTAAAGTGTTGTGGCAACCTCCACCACAGGGTTGGCTCTTATGCAACATTGATGGTGCATCAAGAGGCAATCCTGGTAGAGGGGCATATGGCTTTGGGGTCAGAAATGAAAGAGGGGATTTGGTCTATGTGCAGGTTGAGGAGGTTGGATATATAACAAATACTGAAGCAGAAGCATTAGCAATCCTAGAGGCTATTAAATGGTGTCATCGTCAACATATGGACCACATTATAATTCAAACTGATTCTCAGATGGTTCAAAAGGTATTAAAAGAAGAGTGGAAACCATCATGGAGCATTGTAGGATGGATTGAAACCATTAAAGAGCTGATAGCTGGGAAACCGGTTCAATTTGAACATATTCTAAGAGAAGGTAATAAGTTAGCTGACTCTTTAGCTAATTTGGCCTTAGATAAGGGACCAGTGCAATGTGGAAGTTTCATGGAGTTAGGAGTGGAATAGAGGAGGATTATCAACAGTGATAAGTCTCAAATTCCGTACCTAAGGATTAAAGTCCACTAATGAGGAGGCACAATACAGAACAACTGGGAGAAACAAAGGAGATTAGTGGGGCAATAGGTTATATCATCATGCTCAAATCCTTAGGGAGAAGAGCATGGTGGTATTTTTCACTAATTCTGTGTTCTTTTTTTGCAAATATACATTACTAGGAGGAATCAAGTGCATATAAATAATACATGGAAGCATATATGTGTCAAAGCACCAACAACAAGCAACAGAGGAGGTTTCTATACTAGGCATCAAAATAGCAAAGAACAACAACAGGGTATAACAGTACAAGGCAACATCAACAACATAAACTTTGCACTCAAGAACAGGATAACAGTTTTTCCTTCACTAGCACAAACCAAGTAGACAAGATGGATGTTCGATTGGTGGTATTAGCATATATGGATGCTTAGCTCAATAGACAGAAATCAAATCTACAAGTTTTGTTCTTTGAGAAGGAATATGGGAAAGGGGGTCAGTCGGGCAACGATAAAACAAGATTTTGGAAAAGAGGAGAATACTTGAAGTCGAAGCTGCTTTTAAGCTTAGCTCGATACAGGTACATGGACTACAGAAAGGAATTCGACACAGAGCGGGTTTCAAATTGGTACATGCATAACAAGGACAAGGAAATTAAGCGTCAATGGCAGCAGGTAACTAAGAAACTGAACAGATTTGGGGATTTGAAGTTTTACCTGAAGAGGACGAGGCGAGATGATGAAGAACTCCACATCTGGAGGTGTGAATCAGAAATAAACCATCAGACCAACAGCATTTGGTATCGTCATCATCTTCACACCAACACCGGCGACAAGGTACAAAGAGCAGCTTGGAGAAAAAGAGAAAGAAGTCATCGAAGAAATAGGGTTCAAATTAGGAAAGTAGACAATTTTTATTTGTTTGGTCATGCGTTATTTTGTTGCTTTTATTTTGGGCCTGACCCAATTTTTGGGTTGGGCCTTTAAGACTTTTTAATTTTCTGCACATTAATAAAAAGCCCGTATGGGCATAATTTAATTAAAAAAAAAAAAAGTTACTGCCTTATTCCATCGAGGTATAAAATGGACTCAAATGAGGATACTTATTACTTAGAGCAATAATTATCAAATAATTGCACTATATAATATTAGTTTAGGAGGGTTCTCGATATCTATATTATTAAAGAGTTATGGTAAAGATGTAAAATTAAAGGCATATACGCAACCATGTCACTAATAAACCAACTGTAGGTAGTTATTTTCATTAAGATTTTTCTTTTGTTGGTTTAATCATCTGATATTTAGTATCCACTGGCCTAATTAATTTGGATTCGCCCCGCATAAGGCTATTAGAGAGAAAAGAGCTCCCCAATAGAAAGATTTTCATTTTCAGGGCTCGAAGTCGAGATCACTTATTAAAGGTGGAGGGAGTCCCACCACATCCCTTGGTGATACTAACATAGACTTAAAAAAGATGGATAACTTGCTAGAGCTTGCAAAATATATAGTACTATAAGCATCAAATATTTCTCACTCGGTAAGTGGCTGAAAGTTTAAGTTAAAAAATAACCTCAGCTTATTCAAATCACATGTAGAGACGTACAAATGTTATGTATTAGAGGTATCACTACGTAGTTTCATCTGTAAACAACATTATATTTGTTACTAAGTAGCATATGATAAAATATCTAATTGCAACGTTAATTTGAGAATAAACTATTACATTTTTGCCTCAGAGATGAAATACTTGTGCCTAGAATATAAAAAGACTTATGCAATGGAGAAACCTAGAGATTCATTGAGTTTTTGTAACGTTGTGCTAGTGCCTATCAACTCTAAAACTAAAAAAGTATCTTGTACAAGTCTGACGTCAGAGTGAGTATAGGCAAGCTGGCATCCATGGTACTGCGTTCATTGAAATTCTTCTAAACTTAGATTCATATCACGCCATCATGTATACAAGATGTAATTCTAATATTAGTGGAGTAGTACTGATGCAAGAGTGGTGAAACTTGAAATTATGATTGATTCAACTAATTCTATCCATGCATGCAAGGTTCTTTGTCTTGTCTCTCCTATGGAAGAATCATCTCAAAGCACACCAATGTAGAAAAACACCACTTAAACGAGACATCTTGATTTACATGTATTTAACTATATAATAAGATTGGGTCTTTCGTCGTCCAGGGGTATTTCCGGTATGTAAATTTCTGTGAAATCTAACGTGTGACTCGATGGTGAAACTGGAATTTTTGACCGAAATGGTGTCCCTTGAGAGATAAATCCAACAAATGGGTTTGTTAGAAATTTTGTAACCTAAATGTGAAAACGCATGCCTTGTAGAGCACCTTCAGTGTGCGACTTTCATGTCTAAAAATAAAAGCCCCGTTAAATATATTTACACTGAAGGTGCTTTACTATTCGTAAGCCTTCATTGAATATTTTAAATTTTGGAAAAAGGCTCATCCCTCCTAAAGCGCTTTCAGTATATATTTCAAGATTCAGAAAATCTGAAAAAAGTCCATTTTCCTGCTGTGATGTGACGATTGAGGCAACTTTTCCAAACCCTAAAGGCTCAAACATGCTAAGGGTTCCTTTAGCATTATTTTCCAACACATATATGTTTTAATATACATCTCCAACAAATCAAGATTAAGCATTTAACGCACAGTATCAGGTGCCACCATAAAACCTTGCGAAGACTTATTGTCAAGTATGAGAATTTCCGAATAAAGAGCATTACCCTGAATAGTGGAAAATGGCCATCTACCCGAAATAACATGCCTTAACTCATTCGGATTAGTTTCATTCTAATATGCAAGTTTCTAACTAATCAATCATACTCAACATTAAATGGAAGTTTAACAACCGCACGAGCACTACAGCTATATCTAACTGTGTAAGATTACATATATTATGTTGCCGCCCCAATAACAATGCAATTCTAAGAGCCTGTTTGGTTAGGCTTTTGGCTTATGACTTATAACCCAAAAGTTATAAGCTAGAAATCCTAACTTATGGTTTTTGGTTTATTTTTGTTATTTTGGCTTAAAAACAAGTGCTTAAAATTATATTTTTTATTTTATCCAAACACTACAAAAGTGCTTAATGCACCTAAAATAAGCCAATGCAAACATGTCACGCCCTAACTCGAGGAACGTGCGGGCACCCACTATTTCCCACCTCAGTAGCCGAACCCGTCCTTCATGCAACCAACCAACAATTAATAAATAAATGAAACCCAAGAATAATACGATAATTCTGACATAATATATAAATACTAAGTGCGGGAGATAAAAAAATCCCAAAATCTGGTCTAGTCAGTACAAGAGCTACTAAGTACTACTACAAGTCTGAATAGTCAATACATCATCTGAAATACATATTGTCTCGAAATAAAAATGGGACAAAAAAGAAAATATAGTCTCGGCCTGCATGGATCATCAGTAGCTCACCCTCAGAACTCTAGGAGCATCGCCTCAGGATCAGCCGCGAGGTGTGGAAGTCTCTCCAACAGCGAACTCTGCACTCATAAAAAGATTACAACAAGGTAGCATCAGTACAAAACATGTTACTGAGTAAGCATCATAGGCCGACAACAGTTAGATCATGCATGCAAACAAGGAAATGGAAAGATAATCATGCTCACAGATAGATACAAGTCATCAAGTCCAAGTAGTACGATCAATTACCAAACGATGTCTCAAATATTACACAAGTCCAAACATAACCATAATAATCACCCAATAACTCAAATATCACCGAAGATCAATAACGAACCAACTGAGAATAAGCACATGTAATGTGTATGCAAATGGAATGCAATGCAAGGATACACACATGCTCCGGGGGGACGATGTCCACCTCTCGACAGTCATGACATATGGGGGACCCTAAGTCCATGTACCGTCATTCCGTATCACACTGCCTAGAATGACTCCTCCATCCAATATCATTGCTAACCACTTCGTATCACACAAAGATAGAGATGGCTACGCAAATATAGCAATGTCGCATGAATCATACTTACCTCTGTCATCACCATCTTCCAATATCAAGACCAAGACAGATATATTATGGATATGAGAAAGTATGTCATGCAATGAGAATATCATAAATAACATATGGATTCCAGTCAATTCATATAAGGACAGCCATCATACAACAAGTATCACATGAATCCGTTCCTTCCAACCAGTCTCCCATAATACACGTAAAACCACCAATTCTCATAAGAAAGCTAAGCATCAACCTAAGGATTGTACAGGCCAAGTGCCCGAACACACAAGTCACACAACAGTACCAACCTAAGAGCTCCATCCCAAACTTCATACCCGAAGGTTCACATGATGTCTCCAACAATTCCCTAGTACTACATACGAGTCACTAACCGAAGTCTAACCAAAAGGTAAGCCATAACCTACCTGGAGTGCCGAACAGGAATTCCAAACAAATCACAGGAGTGCCTTGCCCTTCCTCAATGCCTCCAAATACTCAAGGTCTATTTATAACGTAATCTAGATTAGAAATCATAAAGAATGATACCCATATTTCTAGGCTTTCAATTTGGTCAACTTAAGCCTATGGAATTTGGGGAAACGGGCCCACAAGGGCAAAACAGAAAATTCGAAAGTGAAACATGCAATTCAAGTCTAAGTGATCAAAACCCATTAGTCAATTCCCAAAACAACTCAATATTAAGGGAAAATAGTATTTAAAGAGAAACCCCCAAGAACGCTCTTTAATCCTTATGTTATAGGAAGACTCTATGTCACGACCCAAATAGCCGTGAGTGGCACCCACACTGGGCGAACCAATCCCTTAAACAATCATCATTTGATTAATCAATTTTAACACATTCAAGCATATAATGATAATAAAATCTTCAAACTGTCTAGGCATGCCATAGATAAATAAAGGTGCGGAAGTCCAAATTATTACATCTCCAAAATCCGAAAGTCATCGTATAAGGACTCTAAAACATAACTGTCTAAGAATGAACAATTGTCTGAAATAATCATAAATGTTTGAAATGAAATAGACATCCAAAATAAAAAAAGATCTTCAGGCGGCATGGCATGAATAGGAGCTCACCTTCGGATCTGATCAGGAACTGGCCTCACGCTAAATATGAGGTCTGGTAGATATCTCTGGATCACAATCTGCACACAAAAAAATGCAGCAAGCTAGTATCAGTACAAACACTATGTACCGGTAGATATCATAGGCCGACTAACATTAGTATCATGCATATAATCACAAAATCAATAGAATAGATAGATAGGCACAACAACACATAACCATATGAAACTATCACCAAGAGTCATCCAACACTGAAATAGGATAAGCCCACACAAACAGTAATCAATAAAAGTAACTCAACCCATGTCATTACCAACACAACCACAACTCACGAATCATCTCAACTCTGTCACATATCCGTACACACATGCTAAATAGTATTGTTTTCCCAAATAGCCATGACCTGTAAGGGAACCATGGTGTCTATATACCACTCGCTCCGGAACTAACCTCGGATCACGAGCCCATAACTAGGCCACATCCTCACCCCCTGTCAAATGTGCCTTTTCATATTTATATTATCTTTCTCATCACAATGTATTTTCGTTCCTCAATCAATAAGGAATGTGAACAATTAATGAATAAATATAAAGGAATATTAGTCACCATGGCACAAGTCATATCAAGACTCAAGAATCATTTCATCAATAACATGAATAAGGGATTACTCCAAGTCAACAAGAAGAGTATTCATTAACTTCGTCTTTGTCATATCATAACAATTCATCACATAATAAATCAATCAATGTCAAACTTAGGAATTTTCAACCACACTTTATATCCGAAGCCCTAATCATGCTTCTCCTATCAATTTCATAACTTATCCAATAAACTAATCAAAGTCTAACTCAAGTAGACCGTAACCTACCTCAAAGCCGAACTGGAACGATGCAATCACTCCGCAATAGTTTTCCCCTTTCGCAAAGCTTCAGAACGTTCAAAGTCTAGCAATTATAATGCTAAGTGAGTAATGGATCATCTACTCAAACAAACAACAATTGGGGAAAAGAACCCAACTACTTCTACCCTTTTCAAATGGATGAACTATCACTAAGTGTGAATTCATCATCCCCAACCATCACACTATTCCCATTCATGGGTTTCTAATCAATTCAACCCTTTTACAAGCAGTTTTTATGCTAAAGTTACCATCTTTATGAAACCCTAAGTCTCAATACATCATTCTCACCATTAATAATCAAATTCTCATCCTAGGAAGTGATAATCTATACTCCTAGATGATTAAACAACAATAAAATCAATAACCCATCAATTATTCAAGGGTTCACAACTTCTAGGGTTCTATCCTTTTCTTCCACCATTAACGAACTTTAAACTAATCATGGACATCAATGTGATGATGGAATGAACAAAGAAGAGGGTTGAGACTTACCTTTCAAGAGTGTTTTAGCCCTAGCCTTAGAATTTCGCCACAAGAGTTCCTGAGAACTGTTTTGGTGTTATGAGGGGAATGGGTTCGGAAATAAGAATATAAAACACTGATTCTGCCTCCCGTCGACCTCTTCAGCGGTTAATGTCTCGCTGCAGCGGTCTCACTATAGCGAGAAATGTCCCGCTATGGCGGACCTCATTAATTCCCCCCGCCTTGCGGCGGCGACCCTCTACCCGCTACGACGGACTCGCTACAGAGGGCCCACACCCACTACAACGGTCTATTTTGACCAGTAGCTCGGGTTTTTCCACCAGTTTTTCACCCAAAGATCCCAACACCCATCCGAGGCCCTACAGACACAAACCAAACATGCGCATATACATAAAAGCACGCTGCGGACTCACCTGTGGCCTCGGAATTCCCAATGGAGGTCTAGTTTTTTAAGTCACCCCCATAACGACCTAGCGGGTCATTACATCAGATACTAATTAAACACCCGTTCGTCCCCGAATGGACAAGGAAGAGAAACAAGGGAAAAGGCACCTGACTTAGTGAAAAGCTGGGGATAATTGTTTCGCATATCGGATTCGGTCTCCCAAGTAGCTTCCTTCACGGGACGGTTCTTCCACTGAACCTTCACTGACGTTATTTCTTTCGACCTTAGCTTACGAACCTCTCTATCTAAAATAGCAATAGGCTCTTCCTCCTAGGACAAATTCTCATCCAATAAGACATAATCCCAACGGATGATAAATGAACCATCACCATGATATCTCTTCAACATAGAGACATGGAACACTGGATGAACACCTGACAAACCTGGGGGCAAAGCTAACTTATTGGCTACATCCCCCACCCGATTGAGAATCTCAAACGGACCAATGAATCTGGGACTAAGCTTACCCTTCTTTCCAAACCTTATTACACCCTTCATGGGTGAGACCTTCAACAAGACTTGTTCTCCAACCATGAACTCAAGATCCCGGACCTTTCGATCCGCATATTCCTTCTGTCTACTCTGAGCTGCCAAGAGCTTTTCCTGAATCACCTTAACCTTATCTAATGACTCTCTCAAAAGATCGGTGTCCCATGGACTTACCTCAAATGCATCAAACCACCTGATAGGAGACATACATCTCCTCCCATAAAGAGCCTCAAACCGGGCCATATCAATGATCGAGTGGTAACTATTGTTATATGCAAACTCTTCCAATGGTAATAACTGATCCCAATGACCACCGAAATCAATCACACAAGCTCGGAGCATATCTTCTAGGAGCTGAATAGTCCGCTCAGACTGGCTATCTGTCTGAGGGTGGAAAACTGTACTAAGGTCCAATCTAGTACCTAATTCTAAATGCAAAGTCTTCCAAAATCGGGATGTAAACGTCGTGACTCTATCGGATATGATGGAAATAGGAGCCCCATGCAGGCGAACAATCTCACGGATATAAATCTGGGCCAACTTCTGAGTGGTATGGGTAATCTGAACCGATATGAAGTGGGCAGACTTGGTCAATCTATCAACAATGACCCAAATCGAATCAAACTTACCCAAAGTCTTCGGAAGACCAACCACAAAGTCCATCGCTATCCTCTCCCACTTCCACTCTAGAATGGGCATCCTTTGAAGTGTACCCCCGGGTCTCTAGTGCTCGTACTTCACTGGCTGACAATTCAAACACTGTGCAACGAACTCAATAATATCACGCTTCATCCTAGCCCAGCAATAGCGCTACCCCAAGTCAAGGTACATCTTGTTAGCACCAGGATGAATGGAATATCTAGAACTGTGAGCCTCCGCTAAAATTGTCTTAATCAAATCATCAACACGGGGAACACAAACATGCCCCTTGATTCTCAAGACACCCTCATTATCAATCACAGCCTTCTTGGCCTCACCACACAAGACTTTATCGCGAATCTTACTCAAACTCGCATCCTCGAACTGCTTAGCCTTAATCTTCTCCTGAAACGATGATCTCGCCTCAACACAAGCCAACACTCTGCCCGAACCAGACACATCAAGCCTCATGAAACTGTTAGCAAGAGTCTGAACCTCCCTAGCCAACAGACGCTCTGACGCAATCAAATGAGCCAAACTGCCCATGCTAGTTAATTTCCTGCTCAAGGCATCTGCCACCACATTTGCCTTGCCAGGATGATACAAGATAGTAATATCATAATCCTTATGCAACTCCATCCATCTCTGCTGCCTAGAATTAAGATCTCTCTGAGTAAACACATGCTGAAGACTGCAATGATCAGTAAATACCTCGCAATGGGCACCATAGAGATAGTGCCTCCAAATCTTCAACGCAAAAACGACAGCTGCCAACTCTAAGTCATGAGTAGGATAGTTCTTCTCACGGATCTTCAGCTGTCTGGAAGCATACGCAATCACCTTCTTTTCCTGCATCAAGACAACACCCAAACCCGAATGACAAGCGTAACAATACACTACAAAGTCCTTGCCCTCCACGGGCAAAGATAGAATAGGAGTTGTAGTCAATAAAGTCTTGGGCTTTTGGAAGCTCTCCTCACACTCATCGGACCACTGAAAAGGTACCTCTTTCTGAGTCAAACGGGTCAAATGCGAAGCAAACCCCTTCACGAACAGACAATAGTAACTAGACAAACCCACGAAATTGCGAATCTCTGTCACGGAAGTAGGCCTGGCCCAATCTCTCACTGCCTCAATCTTCTTTGGATCTACCATAATCCCATCTTTCGAAACCACATGTCCCAAGAAGGACACGAAACAAGCAAAAATTCATACTTAGAGAACTTGGCATACAACTCCTTGTCTCTCAGCAACCCAAGAACAACTCTCAAGTGTTTTTCATAGTCTTCTTTACTCTTCGAATAAACCAGGATGTCATCAATAAACACTACCACAAACGAGTCCAAGTATGGCTTAAAAATTCCATTCAACAAATCCATAGCCCGAAAGACATAACCGTAAAACTCATAAGGCCTATACCTAGTCCGAAAAGCTATCTTAGGAATATTCTCTGCCCAAATTTTCAACTGATGAAGCCCCGATCTCAAGTCAATTTTTGAAAACACAGAAGCCCCCTGAAGCTGATCAAACAAATCATCAATACGAGGGATAGGGTACTTATTTCGGATGGTGACTTTATTTGACTGACGGTAATCAATGCACATCCGCATAGCCCCATCTTTCTTTTTCACAAACAGAACAGGAGCGCTCCACGGGGAGATACTCGGACGAATAAAACCCTTACTAAGAAGATCCTAAAATTGTTCTTTCAATTCCCTCAACTCTGCTGGTGCCATCAAATATAGCGGAATAGAAATAGGATGGGTCTCTGGCTCTAAGTCAATGCAGAAATCAATGTCGCAGTCCGGTGGTATATTTGGCAAGTTTGCGGGAAACACCTCCCCAATCTCACGTACCACAGGAACTGACTCAAGGGACGGACCGTCAACACTGGTATCACGAATATGTGCCAAATAAGCCAAACAACCCCCGTCAACTACCTTCTTTGCATGAATAAAGGAAATAATTTTCTTTGGAGAGGGACTAAGGTTACCCTTGCACTCAAGTCTTGGCACCCTGGGCATAGCTAAGGTTACTGTCTTGGCATGACAGTCCAGAATTGCATGATAAGGAGCTAAGCAACTCATACCCAGGATGACATTAAAATCTACCATGTTTAGAATCCCTAAATCAACCCAGGTGCCATACCCCATATGTGTGACGGTACAAGATCAAAAAAACTCTATCTACAGCCACAGAGTCTCCAACTGGAGTAGATACATGAATAGGGGCATCAAGTAAATCACATACCATATCAAGACCCATAGAGAAATATGTAGACACATAAGAAAATGTAGAACCCGGGTCAAACAATATAGAAGCCATCCGGTGATAGACTGAAATGTTACCTGTAATGACTGTATTTGTGGCCTCAGCCTCTATCCTGCCAGGAAAGGCATAACAATGAGCCCGTCCGCCAGTAGCCTGTGAACCATTGCGATCAACTTGCCTTGTCTGAGCTCCTTCCCTGCCGAAATGATGTCCATCTCTACCATACTGAAACCTGCATCTGTTAGGATGGGGGCCACCTCTTCCAGCTGTGTGATTGCCACTCCAAATACCAGCACGGTTCCCACCATAAGATCCTCCCCCTATACATGATGCTGGAGCTCTGGGAGCCTGAAACTGAGTACCCTGGCCACCTTACCAAAGTCTGGGACAATTTCTCTTAAAATGCCTCGTATCACCACACCGAAGCATCTGCGGTCTAGCGTCGGATGTCGAATGGTAAACGACGAAGCCGAATAGCCACCATAATTGGAGCTCGCCTCGCAAACCCCCGGGCGACCGAAATAGTGTTGACCGGCCCCCGATGGGCCTCCAACCGAAGTCGTATGGCCGACCGAACAGGCATCCCAAATAGAGCTGGGAACTCTGGCCCTTAGAGAAAGAGCCACTAAAACTACCACCCTTTCGGGCCTTCTTCTCCGCGTACTTATTATAACCATCCTGCCTAACACCCTTGACAGTCCTAACATGATCCACCACTTTCTGAAAGGGAGCACCTGTTGCTGCAAGCTAAAGAGCTGACAACTGAAGAGCAGTGTTCAATCATTTCATGAATCTTCGAACCCTCTCCTCCTTAGTAGGCACAAGCTGGAGGGCATATCGAAACAATGAATGGAATTGAGCCTCAAAAGCAGCCACAGACAGATTACCTTGCTCAATATTACTGAACTCATCACGCCTGCGGTCCTTCAAAGTACGAGGGACATACTTGTCTAAGAACACCTGGTAAAACTGAGTCTATGTCAACAGGGGCAACCCCGCTGGCCTGCACTCCACAAAAGCCCACCACCATAACTTGGCATCACCCAAGAGCTGGAAGGTCACAAACTCAACACCATACTTCTACACTGCCCCTATCTTATAGAGCCTCTCATTACAGTAGATAATGAACTCATAAGCATCCTCAACCTTAGTGCCAAAGAATTTTGGAGGCTTCATCTTAGTGAACCTCCAAAATAAATCATGCTCATCCCCGGACCTCCCACTGGTCTAGAAAATGCCTCCAGTCCTAGAGCCTCATCCAAATGAGGAGCCGCAGCTGCAGCATGTTGTAACCCCGGAGCACAAACTCCGCCTGGAGCTGGATTACCTATTCGGCACCCCCGAGCACCTCGGAACAACTGGTAACACACACCGCTCCGTCAACCCATTCAGCAGGTTCAACATTCGAACCATAACATCTGACAACGCTGGAGGAGCTATAATATTTGGCTGATCTAGTGCTGCTGCAAACTCTGCCACCTCATCGGGAATTACCTGAGGCTCAGGGGACTCAGCGCGGCCCTGACTAGCTGCAGGAGCCCCGCCCCTGGCTAGTGCTGCTGCTTCCTTGCCTCTACCATGGCCACAGCCTCTGGCCTGGCCTCCTCCACAAACTACGACCCCAGTGGCCTGACCTCCACCGCGAGCTGCGACCCCAGCAGCCGGCGCGGGTACCTCATGTTGATATCTAATTTTTGACCTCCCGTAATTTATTTTAATTACTTAGAGTCCTTGGATGATAAACAAAGTGAACCATGTTTTTTTTAAGGTCAAAATGATTTTATGAAATTATTTAGGTAAGTATTTTACTATTCTTATATGATAAAATAATTTCTATAATGTTATAAATCATTTAGGAATTAATTGGCACATTTTATAACAATTATGAGTTATTTGCTAGATTGAAACTAAGAGAAAAGTAATTTTAAATAATTATTTATTTGATTATTTAAATTTCCAAAATCAATTAGCAAAATAGTTTATTTCATTCAGTCCAAAGAATTTGATTAATTAAAAGAATTGGCCATTTTACCCCTCAATCCTCAATTCTGCATGCTCAATATGCATGGGATTAATTTGTTAGAATTAATCATAATTATTTCTAATGTTTGATTATGATAATCGTTTGCTTAAATCAATTAAGGTCATTAGTGTAATTTAACTTTAATTGGCTAATTAGGCTAAATATGGCCATAATTGAAACAATCAATTAGATTTAAAATCAATTAAGGTTGTATTTGCAAATTAAGCCCATTTACATAATTGGCCGCATTTTAAATTAATAGGTTAATGACGTCCTAATTAAAATACTATGGTCAATAATCGATGATTTTAATTTTGGTCCATTTGTTAAAATGTTCTGCCCTTTGTACACGTATAAACGTTAAATATACATATAGCTATACACTATATAAAGGGGCCTGTCCATTTCTTTTAAAATTCGAATCGAGTCCAGCCCAAATGGGCGCGACTCGACCCAAGTTATTTTCAGTTAAGGGGTAATACCCCTTTAATGTTTTCATTTCATACCAAACACACCACTATACTCTCTCCTCTCTCCCCTTTACCCCTAAACCCTAAGCCGCCGCCCCACTTTTCTCTTTTCTTTCATGCCAAAAATGGCAACGCTGCAGGAAGCATAGGGTTTTGCAGTCGTGTACCCCCCATTCCAAGCTAACAATAAATGCTTCCATCCTATTTCCACCTTATATCATCCAAACACGGTAATACACCTTTTTCTTTTACTTTTCCTCTTAAATTTTGAGTCAAAGATTTGATTTTCTGTGTTATATTTGTTGTATTTTCACTGTACGCCCTCGATCCTCATTGGTCGAGTTTGAACCAACTGGATCGAGAGAGATCAGGCTCAAATCGAGCCATTTGTTGTTAGCAACGGTCAATCTAGACCGTAGAATTCATTTTTTCAAGTTGTTTTCTGAAAACTCTCACTTTGTACCACATCGTTGGTTCTAGGGTTTTGATAGTTTTGGGGGCTCTATAAATAGAATGCCAACCCTCACCATTCAAAAAGGTCGGTGAACCATCAAAGCTTGAATTTTGAGTTTAACTTGAAATTTAAGCTATTTAGTAAAAAATTTAGAATTAAACTTTTTAAAAGGTTGAGTCTCTTAGTTCTAAAATTTATTTCTTTCTGTTTGTGTGGCTGAGTTTGGATTGGAAGCACAAGGCTCCAAATTCGATCTTGTTCGCGGCTGCACATCAAAAAGGTAACATTTTATCTTGTTTTTGCTCATTTTCTAGTTTATTTTTGCTCAAATATAATGTAGTTTGCTCTGCTAATGAATGCTTTTGTTTAAATATTAGCTTTTAGTGTGATTACTGCCCTGGCATGTATTTGAGTTTGCTGGAATCAAGATGAGTTGTTCTGGACAGCATGCTTGTCTTAAATCTTGCTTTAGTTGTTTATTACTCAGATAACCAATGTAGTAACATATGTCTTTTGGAATAGCAATTTGGATAATGTGATTTGTTGATAAGGATATTGTAAACCTGAATGTTCTCTTGAATGTCACTTGAGTCATTGCCTTACTGCCTAGTCCTTTAGTGTGAGGATACATGACTATGAGATTTAACACTAATGACTTGAAGGAATTTTGATGACATTGTTCGATCCTGTCTAAACCTCTGAAACTACTAATGCATATAACTCATCTAAGTTTAACCTCAAAGATGTTTTAGTCTATTAGTTGAAGCATGAGACTCTAGGAATGAATTAAGAAGTCAACAAAAAATGAAGACCTTATGTTGTTCTCTTTGATAGTGGACTGTTAGAATGAACTAAAGGCTGTTGATAAGAATACTATGGATTTGTATGTGAGTTAGACTTCTAAATGGTTAAGCACATAATTTTTTTTTTTTTGAATTGAGAAGAAGTTTTTGAAGTATGGTTCACTATGTAATATAGGATTAAGCTGAATGGCTCTTAGTTAACACCCAGGATTACGAAATGGCATCATTTAGTTTAAAAACTTAAGTGTAACACTGATCACCTAGAATTCTAGACATGTATAACTAAGGGATTTGGCTGGATTTAAGGATTGAACTGACCTAGTAGCAGGTGCTATAAGTGACCAGTTCCTTGGCATATTTAGCTAGCTTTGATCTGATAAACCATACTGAGCTTATCTTGAATGTTGTTGTGTTTGGAAACCTGCTCCCTTTGGATAGGAAATTAATATTGTTTTGGTTGAACTAAGGAAGATCTCCTTATGTGAGAGACTGTGTCTGTTCTCTTACTCTTAATAGCCTAAGATGCCTAGTTTAGTGATATTGGACAGTGTGTGCATGAAAGTGCATGATTTGATGAATGAAATCTTTTAAATCCTATCCCTTCCTTTCTTAACTGTTTGAATCCATGATTGAAATAATTTGTTAGGTATGCAGTAGATATGACTGATAATAGAATAATAAGTTAAAAACTAATCTTATAAGAGAATGTGTGTAAGTTTAGTTGGAGTCTATACTTTTCCAGGATTGTCTTAGTCTATCCCATGTTTGTAAAATCAACCTAAAAATAGAACTTATAGGCCTGTTAGAGTTCTGTTAAGGTTTAAAAATCAGAGGTCATTTCATAATTAGAATTGCAGGATGACTTAGCTATAAGTTTGAACTGTATCACTGCCTGTCAAATTGGGAATTGGTCCAAAGAGGAGATGAGGAGGTCATAGGTGTGCATGCATAGTTAAAGCCACTTGATAGGTGAGGATAGTCTTTTAAAGGCACTTTAGGAGAAGAAGGACAAAGATTCCAAGTCATACTTGGTCCATAATGTCCTTCTCCCAAATGAGAAGTTTCCATGGCATACCTCATGTGTCCATGGGGTGAAACTTATAACATACACTCCTTAACTTTCCCTACTTTTCATTAGACCAAGGAGATGAAAGAAAAGATGCATCTGGTAAACTATTTTAACTAACTGATAAGAGAAAAGGGGGCTGTCCTTTATGTTGCTGGTTTTGGGGGCAAGGAAGAGGGATCGATCAATATAAGACCCTTGATCATCAAAGTCTAGCTTAAGATAAACACTAGTGCACTAATACTACAACTCTTGTGTCACTTACCCCTGCCCAAGATTCTGTCAAATGCTGAAAGTCTTAGTCTTTCCTTTTGTGGCATTTAAGTTGTAACATAGTTGATTTCTGCACATCTTCTCCAAACACATCAGGATATACGTTTAGAATACATATACTTAAGAATATACCATCAGACCATTAGAGGTATAGGGGTTCATAAGCCAGTATACTGGGTGTATATATGTGTATTTGAGACCTTAGGAAGTGTATAGTAATGATGAAGGAAATAGAGAACTCTTTTAGACTTCAAACACTTAGCCAAATCTTAATTTGATAGGTAATTGGACCTAGCCCATGTTGATGTTTGATAGTTAATCCATGTTTACCCTCAGACTAAAGTAGAGAAGAAGAATAGATGCTGGGTTGGGCCTTTTTTTTTTTTTTTTAAAAAAAGAAGAAGTTAGATTTAGGCTTCTAGGCCCTATAAGTTTCCTGATCTTGATGTGTGCATCATATTCACTGTCTACGTATTGTGTACATATATATAGATATACATGATACATTCAATAAATTAAATCTAACCGGGGTCCTTTGTATTTTTCCTCCTCCACTGCATGGCCATTTAGGCCGAGTCCAAAGCCAACCAAGGCCCAACAGGCAATTCTTTGCATTGAGATCGAGTCCAGCAGATGAAAAATGGAAGGCCCAATAGGCAATTCTTTGCATTAAGATCGAGTCCAGCAGATGAAAAATGAAAGCAAGTATTATAGAACTCATATATGCTATTGGAATTTTGATGGTTTAAACTAGTCGTCCTAGGACAACGGTGCTTACGCCGTTTAGTTGACTTTTGGTCCCTAAACGATTTTCAAAACCCGGATTTAACATAATAATTTCTCAAATTAAACGGATAACTAATAAAATCACTTTGGTATGAGCTAAAATAGAAGGACAAAAAGAAGATTTCAAAAAAATCATAAATGGCATGACATTTTTGTTGAACCAAATCAGTTTTTAACTATGGCAATATATTTTTGCACAATCAAACTAAGTTTATGAACCGAAACCTAATCCAAGATTAAATGCTTTGGGCCGAGCCCAATAATAGAAAAATAGAGGTTTTTTTGGGCTGAAGCCCACCAGGGATTAATAAATAATTTTGGGCCAAGCCCAACATAAAACAAAGATTTTTGGACTAAACCTCATTTGATTTTTTTTAGAAAAGGAAACCAAAATGCAAACAAGAATTTGGGCCAAGCCCAAACAGAAAAATGCAACCCTTTCAATGAAAGTGTCATATTTTAGGCTTTGAAGCCCAAATTCAGAAAAAATCAATTTTGTATAGACGCACTTATCCGCAAATTCATGATAGTGAAACAAATCATTTTATAAGTTAAGTTCTGTTCAAATAAGTGAAAAACATGTTTGTAGATAAGGGGTTTTTGCATAAGACGTTCTAATGTACTATACGGATTGACCCTAAGTTAAGTGTGAGATTAAGCATGAATAGAAATATAGTTACTTATATAAAACCAAAACATTTTGTGTTTCTTTATAAACAAAATATACTATCCTTATACATAAAAGGAGACTATTCGTATCAGGATATTATAAATCCGAACCTAAATACCCCATATATAAGGGGAATATATTCAATTCTTTTCTAAAACCAAATGATATGCAACAAGGGACAATTTTTTTATAAATACGGGAATAAACACAAAATGAACAGTTCATGCAAATAATCATACACTGGAATTCGAAGGTCAATCGTATAGTCCGGATCCTTAAGACTAGGGTGCCTAACTCCTTCTCTAGGGGATCATCAGAACCCTTACCTAGAACTTTGGATTACGAAGGATTTATCACGGTGTTTGAATCAACCCTTCGCCACTGATTTTCCTAATTTTCTAAAAATTAGGTGGCGATTCTTTTTCAAAACAAAGTCCGAAAGAGCACGAGCAAGTTCTTAGTAGCTTTCCGAGCACTAATCCCACCCGCGAAATGCGAACCGTAATAGATGGCGACTCCGCTAGGGAACTTAAAGGTTCTAACCATAAGGATTCCAGTATAATATGAATTTATCTGCTTTAACTGTTTATGTGTTTATTTTCCAAAGAATTATAACTGTCATTGCATGCATATCATAACTTCGCCACTCCTGGTATTTATTTTACATTTTTGTTCCAAAGGCGACTTTGCGGAGCACGCGGTCGTTCCTTCACTATAAAACAAAATACTTTCTTTGGAACCGTTATGAGGCGGGGTTGGTTTGTGGTCGTCCAATAGATCTAATGGTTCAGCCCCAGTTGTCCGTTCGGGTTCCCGGTCACTTGCAAAAGCCTACTCTAGTGATAACTAGGATAGAGCTAAGCCAAATTCCTATCGAACTAGAGCATTCATACTTAGACGAGCTTTGGGTATCTCAGACCTACCTAAGGCTCATTAAGAAGACTACCTTGTGATTGGATGGTCTATGACCCGAAGACACCGCATTTCATTTATGTACTATATGGAAACATGTTTGCGCCTATGTGGTGAACCGTTGGCCCTACGAGAAAGGGGGGAATCTTAACGGTGTTTTGTTTTATAGATGGAAAGAAGAATTCGGTTTGACATAGTCCT
>NC_081352.1:62280320-62300603 GCF_029784015.1 Lycium ferocissimum
AACGGAGGTCTAGTTTTCTAAGTCATTCCCATAATGACCTAGCCGGTCATTACACTCTAGCATGAATTAGGGAGTTTCGAAGGTGGATTATGAATCATAAATGAAGGATAGAGTTAGATGAAATTACCCCTATGAAGAATTGCCTCAGAATCTCTTGTTTTGCTCCCAAAATAGCTCTAGAACCGAGAGCAATGAGTGAGGGGTGATAGGGTTTTGAAAAAGGATTTAAGTCATTTAAGTCCCCATCGACCGCTACAGCGGTATGCAGTCCGCTACTGCCACGACGATCACTCACATTTACTATACACCGCTATAGTGGCACGACCATTGCCACAGCGATACCCTGTCATGCCGCGGTATTGGTGCCGCTGCGACGGACACCAATCACCAGAAAGTTACACAACTTCACAAGTCTCAACCCAAAATCCGACTATCACCCGATGCCCCACAGATGCAAAACAAACGTGCATACACACATAAAAATGGGCTACGAACTCACCTAAGGCCTCAGATTTCCCAATGGGGGTCTCGTTGACCAAATCAACCCCCAATACCCCAAAACCAACTTTCTAACCCAAGTTTCAAAACGGTCTCTAATGCATTGGGAAATGAACCGAGCATACCTGCAAGTCACAAATGACCATCCGGACCTCTCAGAATTGACGAATTTCCAGAAAAGATCCATTTACCCAAGTCACAATTTTTTTTTTGCTTTATGGCTTATTATCACAAAAACCAATCTAATATTAATCTGATGACCTCGAAAATCGTACCACCCGTTCCTGCAAGTCTAATATAAGCTAAATAAGCTTGGAAAAAGGTCAACAAGGTCAAAAGTACTGTTACGGCCAAACAAATCATTACAAAATAGGCTCTAACACGACGTTCATTTGAAAGTAGTGAATTTGACCGCGCTTCGCACGGTTATTTTGTGAAAAACTATATATATATATATATATATATATATATATATATATATTTTGTTAAATTTAATCCGGGTGGAAGAATCATGAAGTTGCATTCTCATATATAAAAACTCATGTCTATCAATATCATACTAAAAATAATTTAGGCGGGTAAAACACCGAAAGACAATCCCACGAAGTTTCTTTCCTACATTCCTTTTTGTGTGAGCATATTTTAAATGCGTTTAGAAACATTAGAATCCTGCAATAAAATTTCTCCAACTATAGTAAATGATATTTGGTGTGCAATTAGTATTTATTTGTTTTCCTTTTATTTTTGTTAGATGGTCAAATTTTTATACATGAATATAAGTTGTGACTTTTATATTTTGTTTCTCTATTATAGGGTGAGGATTTTATTTTTAAAGTTTTTTCTAAATCATTTCTTCCTTTTCTTTGATACTCTCTCCTTGTTTGTGATTCCTAATTTTTAATGAATTTCAGCTAGTTAGCATTTTTTATCCCTTCTAAAATGATCTAACTTTTTTTAATTTTATTTCTCACTAATTTTTTCTTAAAATTTTAAAAGTACATTTCTTTTTTCTTATAGCTTCTCTAACCATTTTAACAGTCCTTCTATAAACATAAAGCTATTTGACATTCAGTTCTTTTTCATGTGAAATTAAATCTGTAGGCATTATTATTATTTTTTGGGTCGAAAGAGAGATAATTTGTAAATTAAAGAGTAATTTGATCATTCAAAAGTTAATGATGTATCAATTACCATTTCTCATGACTTTAAGCGTCTTTGAACGTCCTTCAAAGCACAAGTGCTCCAGGAAATGCAAAAAAGAAGACGGTTTAATGATATCCCCAAAATACAAAATACTTCAGATGTTACAATCACACACACCAACCAATCATCAACCTGCAAAAAAACACAAAACCAAGTAAATGAAACCAAAAATTGAGAAAGAAAGCATCAAAAGCTAACACACTAAGCATAATTGAGATTCCAACTTTCTACGATTCAAGCAGAAAAAGGCTTCAAACACAATATTCCCAACTAAGATCAACAAAAATATAAAACATAAAAATGTAGAAATGAATAATAACAATTGACATTACAAACACAATATTCCCAACTAAGATCAACAAAAATATAAAACATAAAAATGTAGAAATGAATAATAACAATTGACATTACAAATTCCTGTGTTTTCAATTGAAAAAATCTCAAATACACATCAAAAATTTAAAATTCATACACAATCGAGAAAGTAAGAAAGAAGAAGAAGAAAAAATATCTGAATCATTGAAAAGGCATCTGAATCATTGAAAAGGCGTGACAAAACATTAATATATTAAAACGAAAGAGAGAGGGAGTTTAAGAGAATAAACAGTTAGTAATAATGAGGAAAGAAACAGATAAGTTACTTGTCTAAAATTGAGCATAGCACAAAGAAGGAACGTGTGAACTCTTTGCTTCTTTGTATGAACTTGAGAATCACAAAAGGAAACTAAAAAATAATGGTCAATGTTTTGAAAAAATGCGGCCCAAAGAGTTGAAGCTTTATTGATAGAAAAAAAATGATAATGAACTGAAGAATCAATCCACCATTATCACCAGAATTCAAGGATCATAATGCAGAATATTAATTGACTAATTAAGCTCAATGGTACGTGCATTTTCAGCTCAATATTAATTGGGTTCTGATGTATTTGCTTTATTAATTTGTTATTAATAAAAAATGAGCAATGAATTTGAAGAGGCATATGAGTTAATACACATTCATGGCCATACTCAGACATTTAGGTTCTGTCTGCTCATTTAATATTGCAATTATTTCCTCATCCTTTAATAATGTAATTATTTAGCACTATTAGATTTTGAAGAATAACTTAAACAGAAATATTAGGAGAAAGGGGCAAAAAAACCACAAAAAAAGATAAATAGCAATGGAGATAGGTTACATATAGAGTGCGCACATCACATCTTTACGCCACTTTATATTATATATAGATTATAGAAATATTATAGATAACTTTATTAGAATTGACAACCGTAACTCCAATGGTATATTTAAGAAATTGGATAAACAACTAATTATTATACCTAATTAATAAATGAAATGTCAAAATTGATCGTCCCAATTTGGCTTACTCAAAAACATAACATACGAATAAAAGGATGGTTACTCTGGCCCCTCCCTTTTACTCTAACTTTTTCTCCTTTATACACATTTACTTTTTTTGTTTTAACCTCATAGTGGTTTCACCAAAAAAACTTGGGGAAAGATTAGCAAGAACAATGAAACTGATTTTATGGTGAAGGCACATAAGAAATCTTACATTTACTTTTTTGTTTCAATTGTGTTGTTTACAAGTTAGAAAAATAATACTGAAGTCACATAAGAGATCATTTATGGCGAAAGTGCCTTATCATGTATGAGCCTTTAGGGTTTAGAAAAGCTGCCTCAAACATCACATCACACCAGGAAAAGGTATTTTTTTTTTTTCAGATTCTCTGAATCTTAAAATATACGCTGAAAGTGCTTTAGGAAAGATGAGCCTTTCTCCAAAATTTAAAATATTCACTGAAGGCACATGGATAGTAGAGCAACTTCACTGTAAATATATTTTACGGGCCATTTATTTTCAAATGTGAAAGTCAGATGCTGAAGGTGCTCTACCAGACATGCGTTTCACCATTTAGGTTACATAATTTCTGACAAACCCATTTATTGAATTTGTCCTAAAAGAAAAATCATTTATGGCGAAAGTGCCTTATCATGTATGAGCCTTTAGGATTTAGAAAAGCTGCCTCAAACATCACATCACACCAGGAAAAAGTATTTTTTTTTTCAGATTCTCTGAATCTTAAAATATACGCTGAAAGTGCTTTAGGAAAATGAGCCTTTCTCCAAAATTTAAAATATTCACTGAAGGCACATGCGTAGTAGAGCAACTTCACTGTAAATATATTTTACGGGCCATTTATTTTCAAATGTGAAAGTCAGATGCTGAAGGTGCTCTACCAGACATGCGTTTCACCATTTAGGTTACATAATTTCTGACAAACCCATTTATTGAATTTGTCCTAAAAGAAAAATCATTTCGGTTAAAAATTCGTGAAACTGAGCGGTCACTATCAAGTATTTGGTTTGGCTTTGCTTCTAAAATATTGAAACTTTGGATTTATACCCTCTTACTCCATAATCTTGAAGGTTTTATATTCATTTGTCTTACTCCATATTGGGTGTAACACGGTAAGGTTACATCTGCTCCTCTATTTTCCTTCATTTGTTTTTTCTCTCTTAGTTTGTTCTTCATTACTTGGTTTACAGTTTCTTTATTGTTGGTTATGTTACTTCCTTGCTTCTGTTGCTGCTTCTAACTTTTATTAGTTTTTCTCTTCTCCTTTTTCCTTGCACTTTTGCTAATTGATTCTTCTTTATTTTCTTGTTTTGTTTCATGTATATTTTAATTTATTTTGCGAATCATTTTTATTTTTGATTTAAAGTTGAGTTTTTTTGTCAAATTTAATTAATGGGTCTTTGATGCTAATCATCATGGTTGAGTAATGAATATGGGTGTTTGTGTTTTGAGCTAAATTTTCCTTAGTGTTAGTTTTCGATTCTTTTTGTGGGTATCTGTTAATGTTTTTTGCTTTGTTGGGACTTGGGTAGTTTCTTCTTAGATTTTTTAACATGCATGCCAGTTATTTGGTTTGATGAGTACTGATTTCATATTTTTTGGGCAATAAAATTTTAATCGCAAATTCAGAATTTCTTCATTTGCAGTCCGTTGATGACAACAGGTGGTAGCTGGAAAAAGACAAAGAAGAAATAGTCATACAGAAGGCTTTTCTTTCTCTTCTGCAACTTCGATCGGGACAACCCACTATTCTGAATTTCAAGGTAATCTCATCCCTAACAGAACTGGGTTTTATTGGTGCATTTTTTTACTTATGGTGTAATTTTTTTCGAATTTGGATTAAGAATTTTGATTTTGACCTAGAATTTGAAATTGGGGCTTTATGATTTAAGTAGAGTTTTGCTTTATTGATTTGCAATGAACTCTTCGCCTTTGATTTCTTAAAGCGTGTTTTACTCTCTTTGATTTTCACTGATTGATCAATTTATTTGTAAATCTTTGGATAGCATTTGCTCCGTCATATCGGGAAAAGATAGGAAAGAGTGTAGTTTGACTACAATTCTGCGAATTGGTTACATAAACTCCAAATTAATGAGTTTTATTATCTAAACAACATCCACGTTGTTGTACAATGCAGGTCATTCCTTAATGTATCTCACAAAATTGTAGCCTTATTTTTGGTGAGCTCAAGTTAATCTTTATTTTTGAAACAATTTGATTGAGTACCTTCTCAAGCATTAATATCAGAGTTTGTTTTCTGTTGAGCTATAACATAATTACACCAAAAGTATATGCGTAGTATTTTGGCATCAACATAGGTCATGGAGCTTCAAAATCGAGTAATTTTTTCTTTTCTTATTTGCACAAATCAAAGAAGGTTAGTAGTCTAATGACAAAATTACTAGAAATTCAAAACCACGTCTGATGTAGATTGGTTGAAGTTGCAGGATTCCTAGGTTTCTCTGTAGAACCGGCACTGACATGAATATGGTAAGAAGATCCATCAAACTCTAGCCTAAGTTTAGGAGGCCTAAATAAGCTAGGCAACTATTAGTCCTTTATCTATTTGGTAAAACTATCCAATTTTCTAACTGATCCTTGAAAACCAAAGCATATTATATCCCTATTCAATCACAGACCTCCAGCAGGCAACACTAATTTGGAATTCCACTACTAAACTATTCACATAGCTTGTCCCATAATAAAGGAGTCCACCTCCAGCACAAGTTCTCCAGATTTAAGCTCTCGCCAGTTCAAATGATTCTTCCTACTTTTGGTTGAACATCCCCAATTAGAGAGATTAGATTCATGCAATATTTGCTTTTTTAATCAGTGTTGCTCTTTTTAATCTTGAGGATTGTTGCTTGTACTTTTCTCGTGAAATATCTATTTGTTGCTTGATAATAGGATATGTTCAAGATCTTGTACAGTAAATAAAGGGAATATGTGAAAGATTAAGACGACTAAACCATCAATTAATATTTATGCAATTTATGGACCAAATAAAAAACTTTTTTAAGCAAAGAATGAGGCAAAATTGTTGTGTCTATTACTCACGGTCTCCCTTTTGTGAGAGTAATCCTACTTAAATTCATGAAACTACTCAGTATTTCTTTTGAAAGATCTGTTCGTCTAAAAAATATTAATAGTACGACTGCTGAGATTCTTGTGTCAAAGTTCTGCTTCTACTATTCATTAAGTTATGAACTTGCTGATGATCTCACTGAAATTTGATGATGGTTGGTTTGATATATTTTCTTTCATGAGTTCAGAATACATATTACTACTATTTCATGCAGTGAGGTTTCATAGGAAATTAGAAAAGGAAAATTATCTTCTGAAATAATTACTTCATGATCTATTTTTTGACTTTGGTATTTGCCTTTTCCAGTGTTCATTCGAGTTGGGAAGTTAGATGCTAAAGAAGTTCGTCCTCTGTTTAACATATTTATATATTGTGGAATACAAAACTTGAATGGATTATAACATTATCTGGTATCTTTGTTTCTGCTCTTTGCTTATGCTAGATGTTTTCTGGTTCACTGGTGTTTCATAAAGAATTGTTTTTCATGTGATTACGTGATTTATATAAGTCCGATGTGAAGGTATCACTCAAATCAACTAAAAAACAACGACAAGGCACATAGTGAACAACTACAAAGATGATTGTCGATATCGATTAGGTCAGTGAGGACTTACTGCCTTTTGGACTTCCAAGGGACAAGATCAACACACTATAAAATTTGGAGAACTTATTTGTTTGCTTATATTTAGTGTACAATTACACTCCTCTTCTTTTTTATCTTTTGTTATTTAACTTTGCAGATATTGGAGTTAAGCAAGTCAATCTGGCAATCAAATTTAATTTTTAGTGTATGTCAAATTTGATTATGTCTCTAAAAAGTTTAGTCAAAAATTCTTTAGAGAAGGTATGTAACCTCTTCTTTGAGTGCATAAAATTGCTTACAACCATATTTCTCAGTTTTGTTTTTCTTGGCATTCAATTTTTTTTTTTTTTTAGAAGGTAAAACAAAAAATCTTGGTATTCAATTATTAATGATGCATAAGCTCATAAGTCAGTGAAGTATGAAACCATCAAATACATTGTCATGATTGTTTGCTTAATGGACATAATTGTGTTTTTATCTTCAGATGTTACTGATTATAGTTTGTACATCTAAACTACCTATCAAACAAAAAAGAAGGATTGTGTCTAAACTACATTTCTAAGTAGATTTTTGAAGGCAACATTCTTGATCATTCTTCACCGAATTTATAGAAAATTGACTGATTGTAGTGACATATGTTTATTCTTCAGGTGTTATTCTACTGGAGTTCTAAGGAAAAGAAGACCAGTTCCCAGCAAAAGAGAAAGCTATTGCATGGTTGATCATCAAAAAATGATGTGGACAGCTGACTGCGACTTTAAATGATAGAAAATGTTAATCAAATAGCAAGTTCTTAGTTTGCTTGTTCTGTATTGCCACATCTTGGTTTAAACTTTATTTGTAATCATGTAGCTGTGTCTTTTGAAATATGAAGCCAACATGACAGCAAAAAAGGCAAAGGTTGAACCCATCGGGAGATATCTAAAGTTGACACGATCTTTCACATTAATAACTAAACATTATTTAGACACTGTGATTGGGCCCAACTTAGTATCATTTTAAACACTTTTTTGACATGATTTGCGTGAGTTAGCGTCAAATAGGCGCGTGAAAAGGCTATTTTGAAGTGGGGAAAATATTTTTCTCAATTTTTAACTATTATTTTTTTGGTTCTTTTCCTTATTTAATTATGGGGGTCCCACACACCCTCTTCCCCACACTTCTTCTTCTCCGAATCTCTGAAAAAATGGCAGCTTGCCAATGTTCTTATTTCTTAAAAATATGGAATTAAAAGTTGGTGGACCTTATTCAATTATTAAGAAATAGGAGCAATTATAAGAATATCATCAAAAGCCATACATTTTACTTTCATTTCTGTGTAATCTCTCATGCACAGATGCTAGCATTTGTTCCATTTTTTCGTCAAAGAAGCTGCTAAATTAGGTAAATGGCAACTTACATAGTGGTAATGGAAAAATGGCAGCTTGCTGGGGTGGGAATTTATCTCGGAAGAAGAAGAAGAGGTGGGGTAGGTGGGTGAGAGGGAAGGGTGCGGGTGGGGGGGGGGTAGAAAATAGTTTTTTTTTCTTTTCTTTTTTATTTTGGCTGCCTTTTTTAATTAACTAAAGTTTTGAAATAACTTTTCTACTCATATTTTTTTTAATAATTATTTTGGTATATATGCCACATGTCTTAATTTAATTTTCCTCTTTGACACGTCATCGACGAGTGTGTCACACTCACTTTATATATTTGACTGATTGTACAAAAATTGTCTAATTGGAACAAATGTAGGGTAGTCTAAGCACTCAATTGGAACACTCCTAAGTTCAGATGTCCAAGTGAAAAATCTTGTCAACTTCAAGTGTCTCCCGATGGGTTCAGCCAATGGCAAATAAGTAGAGAGTATTGCATGTTTCATGTTGCATCATATGAGACTATACATCCAGCTAAAGAATATAGTGCCTTTTCATCTTTCTTTGTGAACAGTATGCCAGCTGAATGTCATTTGAGATTTTTTTAGCATAAAGCTCATATGTTCAAGAGTTTGGTGCGCGGGCCATTCAGTTTGTCTTAAAAGATGAGCAATAATCTTACCATGATGGCAGGGGTGGACCCCTGTATTGATATTTAGTCTTTCGAATGAGTGTCGTGGTGGATCTTGCATGTGAACGTATAGAAAATATTAAAATTTTGGTATAAAGTAATAAATAGCATCCAAAAAGCAATAAAAGATCTTGGTGCTCTGATTAAAAGGTGGTAGGCTTTATGCTAAGTCATGGAGGATCCGAGTTCGAATCCTATTCAAAGCAATATATTTTTGTTGATTTTAAGGTAAGCACCCAGGCCCATTGAATCCTAGGTCCGCCATGGAGAAATCATAACATCAGGGCGCACTGTTACTTTTGAATTTTTATAGTGATTTTAGCTACTATTAATTTTGTTTATGCAAGAGTTGAGGTTTACTTAAAACCCAGTTATAAGCTAATAAGGTGGTTTTGTTTTTAAAGAAAATCCGACAATATATCAGAAATTAACAAAATAACTTGCTTTGGTATCGCTGTATTCTAAAAGAAACAAATTCATTTCATATCGGCGAAAATTAGTTACTTCCTCCGTTTTAATCTGTTTGTCTTAGTTTGATTGATCACATAATTTTAAAAAGTAAAGAGCACTTTTGAATCTTGTGTCTTAACTAAAGATGCATAATGTGCAGAAATGTCCTTTAATCTTATGGTCTTAAACATGTCATGCAGAATATTTAAATTAAAGAGTTGTCAAAGTAGGAAAGAGATATCCTTTTTAAAACGGATTAAAAAGGAAAGTAAGACAAATAAATTGAAACATATGAAGTATATGCTACGCGTGGTGATTTTGCTTTTAAATAAAAACAGAATATCTGAAATAAGTTGTTCAAATGACTGGTTCTTGTTTTTATCTATTCTAAAAGAACCAGAATCTATTCATTTCTTGAATTATTACTTTCTTTCCGGTGGTTAAGTTGTTAGTACTATTTGTAGATCCAATAGAGAAAGTATATTTGCTACACGTAACGCATGCACAGACAAAATCAAGCCCAACCAACTTCTATTAGTCTATACAGCTTCCCAAATATAGACAAGATAAGCCCTACTCTAAGGGCAATTGGACAAAAGACAGCACATTTCTGTTCCTCTATTTCTCCTTTTCTGTCTCCTATTTTTTCCTTAACAAATTGTACTTACTGTAACTTTGCTCTCACACTTCCTTAGGACATACCCAGCAAATATACTGATGAATTGTATTCTTATTTTCATCTATGATTGTAGACTAAATTCTATAATCTAGGGATTGATGGATCCTATTATGGATCAATTAACATAATTTTTCTTATGATGAATCTTGGAGTTAGCGGGTCATCCGGGTTGAGACCCAAAAAGTTCGGTAAAGTTATGGAACAAGATCTTGTTTTGGAATATTAAAAAGGCAAATTAAGAACCCTGTAACGATCCGATTGGTCGTTATAGTGCTATGACCCTTTCACCCCTGTTGACCCTTTCCCGAGGTCATCGGGCGAGTTTTGGAGGTTTGAGCCTTAAAGTGGGATTCGTTTGACCCAAAGTTGACTTTTGAGAAAACAGACTTTTTCCGAAATTTTGTCAATTCCAAGAGGTTCGGATGACCATTTGTGACTTGGTAGTGTTTTCAGTTCGGTTCCCAATGTAATGGGGAGCATTTTGGGACTTGGGTTAGAAACTTGGCTTTAAGCCATTGCGGGTTGACTTGGTCAAATAGACCTCCGTTGGGAAATCCGGGACCACGGGTGAGTTTGTAGCGTGTTTGCATGTTTGTTTTGTATCTGTGGGGCCTTGGGTGATAGTCATATTTCAGGTTGAGAATGGTCAAAAACCAGTAATATTCTAGTGTCTGGTGTCTGCCGCAGCGGCCCGTGGTAGCGAGGGGCTGACGGCTATAGCAGCAAAGCGAGTTAGAGATGAGTCGCCACAACGGACGTCCATCCGACGTGGCGGTCTCGTGGTGGCGGTAGTGGGTGCCGCTATAGCAGCTCTAAGGATTTTTTGTTGGCCGCAGTAGCAGGGCACATGTTGCCACAGTGAGTGCGCTGCAGTGGACCTTCGACCACTGTAGCCGATGTTGAGCAGATTTTCCTTTTATTTGTTAAGTTAAAACCCTATCACTTCTATTCATCACTTTCTAAGCACCTTTTGGGAGAATTGAATAGCTTCTGGACTGAATCTTCTTGGAGGTAAGATCTATGACCCTAGACTTCATCATTACCTTCCTAGATCCTTAATCCATGCTTAGAATCACTAGAATCAAAATAGAGAAGATGAGTCTTATGATAAATTTCTTGAAATAGGTTTAGACTTCTAAAATGGAAATTGATGGTGAAATTGACTAATATAAACATAGAGTTTGATGAATTCCTTATTCTTGAGCTTATTTCTTCCATTATTAGTGATGAATTTGAGGATTGAAGAATTAGGATTTATACCCAAATTTGGGGGTTTTGCTTTAAATTCGAATTAGGCTTAATCTTGAGTTGTTTTAGCAATTGATTAGTGGGTTTGATCACCTAGAGCTTGAATTGCATGTTCCATCCTTCAATTTCTCATTTTCCCTTGTGGGCCCATTTTCCTAATTCCTTGGGTTAGAATTTGACTTAACTAGAAGTATAGCACTATGGGTGTTGTTCTTCGTGGTTTTTAATATAGAATTCGATTATGAATAGACTTTAAGTACTTGGATACACTACGAAAGGGAAAGGCTAAAGTGTGACGGTTCGTGGCTCCTGTTCGGCTTTCCAGGTAGGTTACGGCTTACCTTTTTTGTTAGACTTCGGTTAGCGAATCATATGTAGAGTTATTAATTGTTGGAGAAAGCATGTAAACCTTTGGGTATGGAGTTGTGACGGAATACTTAGGTTGGTATTGTTGTTGACTATGGCTTGTCGCCTTATTGTGTTCTATTGAGTTGTTGCTTATTTGCGAGTTGTTTGCTTGTTGCCATGTGATTGATTCTAGAGTTGATGCTTAGTGATTACCTTATGTTTCGGAGAGCATATTTATCATGATTGAGGTTGCTGAAAAGGGAAAGTAAGGTTATGATATCGATTTTGTGATCGAGATATGTGTCCATGTATGGGACCATTGATTCATATATTCTTGTTGGCATTGTTATCATGCATTCACTCATTTATACATATATTGGGATCGGGTTGCGCACCTCAACACTTAATTGGATCGGGTTGCACGTACCGCAACGCTGACTAGGATCGAGTTGCACGTTCCGCAACATTGACTAGTGGATCGGGCTATGCGCCACAACAGGTATATGGACTTAGCGGTCCCCCATGGGTCATGACTGTTGAGGAGACAGGATATTCTGCCCGGAGCGTGTGTGTATCACTCATTTGCATTGCATTCATCTCATATCTACATATGGCATTGTATTGGACTTGTTGGTTGATCTTTGGTGATACGTGTACTTGAAAGTGGTTCTTGAGATTGTGTTCGGACTTATAGTGGATTTTGAGGTGATATACTAAACTTGGTGATTTGGTACTGGATTTGATATTTTGGATTGTGTTGAGTTATATCTGATTGTGAGAATGCTTACTTTTTCAGTCTCTTTCTTATATATATGATTATCTAACTGTTGTCGGCATATGATGCCTACTCAGTACATGTTGTTGTACTGATTCTACCTTGCAGCATTCTTTTCTGAGTGTAGAGTTCGTGACCGGTTTGACTTCTGTGCTTCGTGACTGAGTCCCGATGCTGTCTGACGATGATTCTAGAGTGAGCACTTGGATGGATTCGCTGCTCGAATGACTGTATCTATTCATGTCTTTATATTCTATCATTTAGACAGTTATTTATGGATATTGAGACTTGTATTTCCTAGACATTATGTAGTGGCTCTTGTACTATTCAGACCAGATTTTGAGATTCGATGTATCTTCTACACTTATTATATTTATCTATTTATGTTAGACTTATTATTAAGTAATTCTGGATGATTGGATTTACTTTACTTATTGTTTGGTTGTGAATAAGGGATGGGTTCGCCTACCGAGGTGGGAAATGGTAGGTTCCCGCACGTTCCCCTAGTTGGGGTGTGAAATACTCGGCCCTTATTTTTGAGTATTTGCATGCCATTGTCTAATTTGAATCTTCACATAGGTATATAGTATGTTTTTGGACTTGTTGGCATGCTCGGGTTTGGACCCAAAGGGCTCGGGGATGTTTCGAAACCATTAAAACCAGCATGTTTGTGACAATTGAATATTTGGTAATGGTGCCCATATTCTGATCACGAGGCCACTAGTCGTGAATGTGATGCACATGTGGGTTGTGCAGCGCAAACACGAAGATATGGACAGCAACTGTGAAAGAGAATCGGATCAGACCCCTAGTTAATTTTTTTTTTTTTTTTTGCGATCGTAAGGGGTTTGATAGTGATCACATAGGGTGGTTGGTTATGCTCCACGGAGGCGAGGGAGGTCTCATGAACACGAAGGAGGAATTGTACCTATATAAAGTTGAGTTTGAAATGACAGCAATATTTTAAGGTTAATTTTACAATGTTTGGAGAGATAAGCTCTCAAAGAACTTGGGGCAACGAAAGGTGGGTTCGACCTTGTTGTGCTGCACGCCCTACTTCTATCCTAATCAATACCAGATTTTCGCATAAGGACAAGACCACGTTACTCTACATGTTTCACGCTTGCGTTTGCAGAATAGTAAAGTAAAAGACACGACAATTTTACGCGGAAACCACCCGACACACAAGGATTTTTCCCAAAATCCACTACAACTGTAAGCTTGTGCAAATTCAAGTTACAAACTCTATAAGCTGGAAACTAACCTCTAATTCCTATCTCCCAACTCTCCCTAGACTAGCAAGCACCCTTCAAGTTATCCCAACTTGAAGTTGAATTTGAATAACTGTTTGTATCTACAGTTTATGCTTCTACGAAAGCGGATAAAGATACAACTTCACAAACAAGCCTAATACACAAGTCTAGACTCAAGAACTGCAAAACATAAACTCTGTAGTACAACTTCTACAATCTTCTTCGTAGTATCAGGTGGCACTTCTTGAATCAAAACACTCAATATTGTGTTAATTGTATTTGCTCAATATTCTGATTTCCTTCTTTATGAATGTGCAAACCTTCTTCTTGGTAAGACTTGAATATATATAGCCTTGAGAGTGCACCAAGTCGGCAAAACATAAGCCCCTTCATGAATCGGCCCATTAGATGTAATAGGATTTTAGTTGACTTAGGATTCTTGCCTTCCCATGTATCTTCATTGTCCTTGTAGGTGTCTGAAGTATCTTGATAAATATGTAAAGGAATCCTTCAAACTTGACCGCCAAGTCTTTACCATAAAAGACAAATCGTACTCGCAGTAGGCTAGTGATCTGGAACTGTCACGACCCAAGCAGCCGTGAGTGGCACCCACATAAATCCCCTAGTGGGCGAACCATCTACTTAACCAACCATCCAAATGATTGCCAATTACATAACCACTTTTAGACAAATCAAGGATATAACAAAATAATAATCACCCAAAACGTCTAGTCATGCCATAAATAAATAACAAATGTGGAAGTCTAACTATTACAACCCCAAAATCCGAAAGTCATCGTACAAGGACTCTAAAACATAACTATCTAAAGAACGAACAACTGTCTGAAATAATCATAAATGTCTGAAATGAAATAGACATCCAAAATAAGAAAGATCTTCAGGCGGCATGGCATAGATAGGAGCTCACCCTCGGATCTGGTTAGGAACTTGCCTTACGCTAAATACGAGGTCTGGTAGATATGTCTGGATCATAATCTGCACTCAAAAGAATGCAGTAAGGTAGTATCAGTACAAACACTATTTACTAGTAGATATCATAGGCCGACTAAGATTAATATCATGCATAAAATCACAAAATCAATAGAATAGACAGGTAGCACAACAGCACATAACCATATGAAACTATCACCAAGAGTCATCCAACACTGAAATAAGATAAGCCCATATAAACAGTAATCAATAAAAGTAACTCAACCCGTGTCATTACCAACACAACCATAACTCACCAATCATCTCAACTTTGTCACATATCCGTACACACATGCTAAATGGTATTGTTTGCCCAAATAGCCATGACCTGCAAGGGACCCATGGTGTCCATGTACCACTCGCTCCGAAACTGACCTCGAATCACGAGCCCATAACTAGGCCACATCCTCACTCCCTGTCAAATGTGCCTTTTCGTATTTACAAGTTCTTTCTCATTTTAATGTATTTCCGTTCCAACAATCAATAAGGAATTGTGAACAGTCAATCAATATCAAGGAACATAAGTCACATGTCACAAGTCATATCAAGACTCAAGAATCAATTCATCAATAGCATGAATAAGGGATTACTCCAAGTCAACAAGAAGAGTATTCATTAACTTCTTCATTATCATATCACAATAGTTCATCACATAATTAACCAACCAATATCATATAAAGGAATTTCCAACCACACTTTATGTCCGAAGCCCTAATCATGCTTCTCCTATCAATTTCATAACATATACAATCAACTAATCAAAGTCTAACTCAAGTAGACCGTAACCTACCTCAAAGCAGAACTGGAACAATGCAATCACTCCTCGATAGCTTTCCCCTTTCGTAAAGCTTCAGAACGTTCAAAGTCTAGCAATCATAACGCTAAGTGAGTAGTGGATCATCTACTCAAACAAACAACAATTGGGGAAGAGAACCCAACTACTTCTACCCTTTTCAAATGGGTGAACTATCACTAAGTGAGAATTCATCATAAAATCAACCCAAACCATCGTACTATTCCCATTCATGAGTTTTCTAATCAATTCAACCCTTTTACAAACAGTTTTTATGCTAAAGTTACCATCTTTATGAAACCCTAAGTCTCAATACATCATTCTCATCCATTAGAACTTGAATTCCCACCGGAGGAAATGATAATCTATAGCCTTAGATGAATAAACAACAATAAAATCACTAACTCATTCATTATTCAAGGGTTTGTTAAGTTCTAGGGAGTTAGTCCTTTCATTCACCGTTAACGAACCTTAAACTAATCATGGAATTTCCCCCCGCGACGCCGCTGCGGTCACCTACCCGCTATGACGGACCCGGTACAGCGGTCCCACACCTGCTGCAGTGGTCCATTTTGATCAGTAGCTCGGGTTTTCCCACCAGTTTTTCACCCAAAAATCCCAACACCAATTCGAGGCCCTACAGACACAAACTAAACATTCACATACATATACAAAATACGCTACGGACTCACCTGCGGCCTCGAAATTCCCAACGGAAGTCTAGTTTGCTAAGTTACCCCCATAACGACCTAGCGGGTTGTTATATCAGATATCAATTAAACACCCGTTCGTCCCCGAACGAAAAGAAAGAGAAACAAGGAAAAAATTACCTGACTCAGTGAAGAGCTGGGGATAGTTATTTCTCATATCTGATTCGGTCTCCTAAGTAGCTTCCTCAACGGGACGGTTCTTCCAATAAACCTTCACTGACGCTATTTCTTTCGACCTTAGCTTACGAACCTCTCTATCTAGAATCGCAATAGGCTCTTCCTCATAGGATAAATTCTCATCCAACAAGACAGAATCCTAATGAATGATAAACGAACCATCCCCATTATATCTCTTCAACATAGAGACATGGAACACTGGATGCACACCTGAGAACCCTGGGGGAAAAGACAACTCATAGGCTACCTCCCCCACACGATTGAGAATCTCAAACGGACCAATGAATCTGGGACTAAGCTTACCTTTCTTCCCAAACCTCATCAAATCCTTCATGGGTGAGACCTTCAACAAGACTTGTTCTCCAACCATGAACTCAAGATCTCGGATCTTGCGATCCGCATACTCTTTCTGTCTACTCTGGGCTGCCAAGAGCTTTTCCTGAATCACCTTAACCTTATCTAATGACTCCCTGAAAAGATATTTACCCCATGGACTTACCTCAAATGTATCAAACCACCCGATAGGAGACCTACATCTCTTCCCATAAAGAGCCTCAAACGGGGTCATATCAATGCTCGAGTGGTAACTATTATTATACGCAAATTCTGCTGATGGTAAGAACTGATCCCAATGGCTATTGAAGTTAATCACACAAGCTTAGAGCATATTTTCTAGGACATGAGTAGTCCACTCAGACTGGCTATTCGTCTGAGAGTGGAACATTGTACTAAGGTCCAATCTAGTACCCAATTCTAAATGCAAAGTCTTCCAAAACCGGGATGTAAACATCTTGCCTTTATCGGATATGATGGAAATAGGAACCCCATGTAGGCGAACAATCTCCCGGATATAAATCTGGGCCAACTTCTGAGCAGAATGGGTAATCTGAATCGGTATGAAATGGGCAGACTTGGTCAATCTTTCAACAATGACCTAAATCTAATCAAACTTACCGAAGGTCTTCAGAAGACCAACCACCAGATCCATTGCTATCCTCTCCCACTTCTACTCTGGAATAAGCATCCTCTGAAGTGTACCCTCGGGTCTACGTGCTCGTACTTCACCTGTTGGCAATTTAAACACTGTGCATCGAACTCAATAATATCACGTTTCATCCTAGCCCACCAGTAGTGCTGCCTCAAGTCAAGGTACATCTTGGTAGCACCAGGATGAATGGAATATCTAGAACTGTGAGCCTCCGTTAAAATTGTCTTAATCAAATCGCTGACACGGGGAACACAAACGCGCCCCTTGATTATCAAGACACCCTTATTATCAATCACGGCCTCCTTGGCCTCACCACGCAAGACTTTATCGCTAATCTTACTCAAACTCGCGTCCTCAAACTGTCTGGCCTTAATCTGCTCCAGAAAGGATGATCTCGAATCAACACAAGCTAACACTCTGCCCGAATCAGACACATCAAGCCTCGCATGAACGTGAGCAGAGTCCTAGCTTCTCACGACAGCGGACGCTCGACGCCTTGATCAAACGGGCCAAACCCCATGCTAGCTGATTTTCTTCTCAAGGAATCTGCCACCACATTTGCCTTGCCAGGATGATACAAGATAGTAATATTGTAATCCTTAAGCAACTCCATCCATCTTCTCTCCCTAGAATTAAGATCCCTCAGGGTAAACACATGTTGAAGACTGCGATGATCAGTAAATACCTCGCAACTGGCACCATAGAGATAGTGCCTCCAAATCTTCAACGCAAAAACCACAGCTGCCAATTCCAAATCATGAGTAGGATAGTTCTTCTCATGAATCTTCAGTTGTCTGGAAGCATAAGAAATCACCTTCTTTTCCTGCATCAAAACAGAACCCAAACTAGAACGAGAAGCGTCACAATAAACCACACAGTCCTTGCCTTCCACAGGAAAAGATAGAATAAGAGCTGGTTTCAATAAAGTCTTGAGCTTTTGGAAGCTCTCCTCACTGTCACGACCCGACTAGGGGGCCCTGACGGGTACCCGGAGCTAACTACCGAGCACCACTCATACTGCTAGTCATTATGCTTATTCTTATGCTCATAACCAAAGGAAAAGCCATTTCACACTTTGAAACATATTTACCTTCATATACATAAGCCCTTTTGGCTATCAAAATAATATATATACAGTGAGAGGAATCATGAGACCATACTACCCACACATACGTACCTACGAGCCTCTACTAGAGTACTAGATATATGGATGGGATAGGACCACGTCGTGCCCAAATTATATGTACACAAAAATGTACAAAAATCGCACCTCGGAATAATGGAAGGCTCAGTCGTCTGCTTCGATAGCTCTGTGGATGCGCACCATCTCTGTCTACAGTGGGCATGAACACAGCGTCTAAAGAAAAGGACGTCAGTACGAACATTGTACTGAGTATGTAAGGCATAAGAAATAATGATACGTCAATGAAATAAGGAGGCATCAAAAGAAAGAGCAACTTGCTCAGAATCGACCGTCAATTATGATAGAAATAATGCGTCGACTTACTTGATAATCATCATCATATCATGTATGCATATATGTATAAAACGCCCGACCATATAGGTACGGTGTGATAATCATTAGCCCGCGTCCGGAGCCTCCCGCGTCCGGGTACCATCTCATGCCGCCCACTAGTGGTGTCTCGCCATGCCATCTAGACATGGTGTCTACGACGCCCCGCCTTAGCGGTGTACGCACGCCATATAGGCCGGTGTAATATCATCATCATATACTTATCATGAATCATGCATAAAACTCGAAGACAATCGCTCATCTATCGGGGTGACGTAAGGTCGTGAACCCCCGATTTAATTATGGAGCATTCATAAGCATTCTGGCTCACCTTGAAGGAATTAGCATATAGGGTGAGTGTAGCACAATGAACAACATGAAAGGATTATAGTTAGGATCATTAGCTTTATAGAAGCATCATATCATGGGATTTAGAATCTTCAGGCTTAGTCTCATCATCATCATTATCGTGCTCATAACGTATCTCTTATCTTTATCTCAGATGAGGCTCTTTATGAACATAGACTCATAAATTCCGGAATGTAAGAAGGTCATGGAGAATAAAGGAAAATCATGTCATAAGATTCATGCCTTAGAAAGAAGGGACTAGCCTCACATACCTTTTCGTTTAGCTACTCTATCGTTTGAACGTTCTCTTCCAATGCTCACGTTTCTACCTTTAAAAGAGTTCGTATTAATGTTAGTTAATCGATCACATGAAATGCTTAACTAAAGCTAGAGAAAATTGGGCGGCATTTCCTTTGTTTATACAACTTCCTCCATATCTTACATCAACTCCCTAACGCCTATAATAACATTCACCTATATTATCCACATTCCCAAATTTCACTCCAAATCATCCATAACCAAGGTCATAGTACACTATCACATTCATTCTTATATAATGTTTATCCCATGTTCTTAATATCGTTTATAACATAATTACAATCACAACATATCAAGAATCATGATTCATATTAAGCTACTTGTCACACCCTAATTTCTGTTAGGGTGTGATGGGCACCCGGCCCTTATTTAGGGCCGAGCGAACCCGCTGACTAACCTAATACTCATATTACCTTTAGGCTTTCAAATCATGACACAAATATATACAACAAAAATTTATCGAAGAATAGTGTGCTTTTTTTTTTTGTTTTTCTCGAATCAAATAAAATCTTGCAACATATGAAACTTATAACACAACGCAAAATAATATACCGGCTTACATAGCCATTTACATAACCGACATCTAATACCCACGCATATGTATGAAGTCTCTAACACGGAACATGAATCCATATCATAATACTTTGACTCGGCAAGCCTCACGGAACAGGCTGAGGCTCGCCAATCCCGCCCCGGAACATCTCCTGCTAATATCTTCGACTCACACACAGGTGTGCACACGTGGCATAAAACGGGGGAAGAAAGGGGGTCGATGCGGAATAGGTGCGAGTATGTAAAGCATGAAATGTAGTAAGCGGGATCACACTGAAGTAAAGAGTACAGAGAAATCATAAAACTCATCTTTAAAAACGTTTATCATGCATATCAAATCATATAGTCATCATGTATACGTATAG
>NC_081352.1:62300703-62317246 GCF_029784015.1 Lycium ferocissimum
AAAAAAAAGCCAATAAAATCACATTGACTCCCCAAAACGGCCCACACGATATTACAACTTCAACATAAGTCATTAAACTTTCATTCTCACCATATAATCCTCAACAACAATAGCCAAGAACACTAAATAAATTTGATTCATTCTTTCTTCACAAAACGACCACCATTCGGCCAACATACCAACACCCATGATTTCATGAATTCTATCCATTCCTTCACATTACAACATGCACAACCATTCATAATACAACAATCCAACACGCTAAATAAATTAGTTCATCACTTCCATATTATACTACATATATACGGCCACACAACACAACCCCATAACTTCATGAACTTCATTCATTTTACATATCACAACATGTATAAACACCTACCAAACATGTAAAGCTCAAAGCTCACCTTCTTCCATCCACCTTTGCCTTCTTCTTTCATTCTCGGTTAGGACATGCCTTGTGAGGATGAATGTTTTTCTTGTTCCCACAATTATTCCATGTTGTAGAGGGCCTTCCAATGTGTTGAAAGCTTGAAGAAAACACTCTTCATGATCACCTTTATGGAAATTTTGGTTAGGCCCATTCATAGCCGTTTTCTCCTCTTTTTTTTTTTTTTCATTTTTCTTGAACTTTCTAGGACTTAAAACGATGAGGCGTGGTCTTCGTCATCACACACACATATATATATATATATATTGATGGGGCACATGGCCGGCCATGTGTCCCTTTTTTTCCCATTTTTTTTTTTTAAAAAAATTTCCTTCCCTCCAAATTTCTCCAAGTTTCATGAAATTTCCAAGAGATGAACATGATGAAAATGACTTAAAAAGTCATCTAACTCTACATATGTTAATCTTCCATGTGGCCATGGCCCACACTACATGTGGCCTTATTTTTCATGAACTACTAATTTCCAAAATTTCACCTTTGACCCCAAAGTTTCCTTAATAATCCATGCCAATAAGTCATAGGCAACTTATGCCTTAAAACGGTATCGAGGGTTAAGAATCTCTACCTCGTATCCGAATTCATCTTATCCTCAACTATTCACGACTAGCTCGGAATGTCCCGACGTGTAAAATGCGGGACATAACAGTGGTGATATGTTATGAGCCTTGGGGGTAATTCTATTCTTAAAATCCGAACATGTTTATGATTCGTTTCTGCTTCTCGATGTTGGCATCCCAATGTGGTCAAGCTATGACCGTATGTCTTGATACGATTGGATTTGAAATGCTATGTAACCGGTTTTTCTGCAAGGATCTTATGTCTTTCGTATGACTAAATTTTAAAAGTTGCATAAAAGTTTTGTTTTCAAAGGAGTTTTGTTCCTAAACGATTCCGAAACTACGAACGACCGTAACTTTCAAGAAAAGGCTCGGATCGCTTTGATATCTTCGCAAATGGTTTCATGATGTATAATGACTATGTCTTTCATAGGCGGGCCCGGATTGGGTTGACGCTCGTCCGTGGGTCCTGCGACTTTCTTTTGTTTAGTTCTAACGACCTATTTTTGAAAGAACTTAATATGACTATCTTTCTGACCCCCGAGTATGATTACTTATTTATCTGGTTGAGTCTGAAATGAGGATTTTTATACATATGATTTTGATACGTAACTATGATTTCTGAAGTTCTATTTGATCTGTTCCCGAGTGACGTTCGGAGGAAACTTGATTTGACTATTGTTTGGCTTTTAAATGAGGGCTTGTTTGATCATTCTGTTGAGTCAGTAATAAGGATTTATGTGCATATAGTTTCTCGGTTGTAAATGATGTGTTTTTCGGAGTATGATGTGTCCGGTTCGCTGAGCCCCTTTTTGGCCGGGAACCGTGTATGTATTATGGTGTTATGATGTGTCCGGTATGCCGAGCCCCTTTCGGCCGGGTACTGTGTCTATATGTATGATGTGTATTTCAAAATATGATGTGATACGAAGTACGATATGATATATGATAATGTGGTGATATGATGATCTTATTTACCGAGTCCCCACCGGAGGAGCCGGTGTACACGTATATGTTATATGTATGTATTTTGGAGTATAATCGTTAGGTATCGGAGGAGTGGTGGGGGCAAACCCAATGGCGGGGCAAACCCGCCGGGGGGCAAACCCAATGATGAGGCAAAATTCCACATTAGTTTAGGCCAATCCCACATTGGTTTAGGCTAATCCCACACCGGTTTAGCCAATCCCACATTGGTTTAGCCAATCACATTGGTTTGGGCGAATCCCACATCGGTTAATGTCGCTCCATATGATAAGTTATGATGTTATGATGTGTTACGGTATGAATATGATGATTATTCGCTTATGTCACTCGGTCCCATTATGGGCAGGATATGATACATGACATTGATATGCATGATTCGTATTTCGGGGAGTAAGCATTTTGGCATTCGACCATTATATTTGTCTTCCGTACCTCCGTGTACGATTTGTGTTTCGTCGCCCTTTGGTATTCGAGGTTATTATGCTCACTTTACTGTACCCCGCCCGGTTATAATCTCGTTTACGTATGCTATGCTTTACATACTCGGCATACCGACCCCCTCTTCTTCGGGCCGCGTTTTCATGCCGCGCGGTATATATACGAATGAGTAGAAAGAGTTTAGGGATGGATGATTCCCATTTCCCCGAGTGTTGCCGAGTCGAGTGCTTTTCTTATGGTATCCGGAGTTATGGTAGAGACTTTGCGTACGTTGTCGTGTGTATAAGACTTTGCCGAGTCGCAGTGTCGACAAAGGTTGTAGCGAGCTACCGTGTGCTTGGTGTATTATTATGCATTATGTTACAGATTTGTTTGGCAAGCGGCTATATAAGCCGAAGTATGGTTGTGCATTATATTGCAGATTTCATACGATTGCAGACTTTATTTGATTTGAAAAAGATGAAAAGCATGTTTGTTTTCTTGTTATAGCCCGTATTTTGTACGTTCGGATAACTCGAAATAATTGCGAGAAGTTAAGGGTTCGACCATTTTCCAAGATTATTTTTTTGTCGTTGGCGAATATTAATTATGAATATTATTAGTATGAAAATATTGAAAAGGTTAAGGGTAAGAAGGGAAATTTGCAAAGTGACATCATGGAAATAATGTGGAAGTCAAGGGGCAAGATGGTAATTTCACAATGTCTAAGGAAATTCTTGAAAACTCTCATGTTGGCCATGTGGCATAAGTATATGCCCACACTATTTTGGGGACTAAAGTGTACAATGAGAAGACATTGGTCTTCTTTGACCATGATGGAAAAATCAAGAAAAATAAAGAAAATTCTAGAGAAAGAAAAGAAAAATGAAAAGAAAAGAGAGGCATGTGCCCTCACATGCTCAGTAGCTTATATATATATATATATATATAAGAGATAATGAGAGAGATGAATTATTCATCATTCAAAGTGAAGAAACAAGAACAAGAAAAAAAATAAGAGAGGGAGCAAGACAAGTTCAGCCAAGGTGGGGCATTTTTGCCCCCATGAAATCTTGTCCCAAAAATTCTTTTCTTCATGTATTTATACTAATTCAAGGGTCCTCTACAACGTGGTATAATTATTTCGGAAGATAGGACGTTCGTTTCGACGATTCCACACCTTGGACAAGTGAAGAAGTTAAGGAGGAAAGGTGAGATTTAATCCCATTTTATATATTATGAAGAGTTTGTTTACATTGTAGTAGGTAGAAATGGATAGAATTCATGAAAATAGGGAAGTTTGCATGGTGGTTGTGTGTATATGCATGTGGCCGTGTATGCATGAATTGTGTGGGCAAAATTAATTAAGTTTTATGTAGTATTCTAGTTGTGGTTATTATGGACTCTATATTGGAAATGAAAGTTTGATGATTTTGGATGAAGTTGTGAATGTGGGGAGGTGGCCGAATATAGTAGTGTAGGTGGAAGTGATGAATTAATTTTATTTAGAACGTCTTGGTTGTTGTGTTGCGAATTCCATAATGTAAAATGGATGAAGAACATGAGATTATGCATGTTGTGATGTGGCCGAATGAGGTGTAGTTTGACAAGCCATGATAATTTAATTTTATTTGATATTTTAGTTGTTGTTATCATGGATTCTATGATGAAAAATGCAAGTTTGATAGTTTGGAACGAAGTTGTAATCGTTATTGGGATGTTGAAGAAGTAAGGTGACATTAGCTTAAATTCTTACATTGCATGAATGATGTTGATTATGAATGGTTGTTGATATGATTTATGAATTTAGAACAAGAAAAATGTGTGATTACATCTTTGTTGAAGATTTCGGGTACTATGGAATCATTGTGAATATTGTAAGCATTATTGGGAATAATTGTTGGCATTGCTTGTAATAATGTTGGCCAAGTTTCATTCTCGGGTTTGTTGTTGAAATTGGCCAAGTTGAACTTGGTGGTATGGTGTATTTACAGGGGAAGTGCTGCCGAAATTTCGGTAGCCAAAGTGATAATTTGGAAAAAGGGACTCTTAAGCATCCATGACTAATGTTTGGTAATTGTGACCAAATGTAGATTTTGGAGAGTTTGGGATTTGATCTTGGATTGGCATAAGAAGTGAAAAAGGTATGTAAAGTCTTTCCCTTCCTTCTTTGGCATGTCCTAGACGTAGTAGTCCGTATATGAGCTTTGAAGACGACTTTACTCTTTGAAATCCGAGCCTAGATTTTCCCTTTTTTTTCAATAGAATTGAATTAGGTACCTTGTACTTTGCTAGGAAAATAGTTTAAACGACTATAATGTCATAAACGAAACCGGATTGCCTTGAAACATTTGTAGATAATTTTAGAGTAGTTAAGGATTATGACTTCCGTACGCCACCTCGGGTTGACTCGAGATATGTGCACGCTTCCCGAGGCCTTCCTTGCACAGTCCTAGTCCGATTTGACCTTCGACTTCGTCCCAGGTATGTTCCGTTTCAAACATTCTGTTGAGTCTTAAAGTATGTTTTATATTTGCATATAGTTTCTCATTTTCTGCTCGTGCATGGAGTCTATTTCCATCACCGAGTCCCGGGCCGGTTTATATCGTGCGCACGGTTCCCGAGCTTCTCGCTTGAGGGCGGGCACCGTATATAAATTCGAAGTATGATGTGTTTACGAAGTATGATGTGTTTGGTTCTACGAACCATATTTGCATATATGTGTACTTTGATATTATGATGTGTGTCGGAGACGAGGAGCAAATCTTCGAAGTATGATGTGTGTGGCGCCAGCATTCGTAGAGTGGCGACCACGTTCCCCGGTCCCGCAAGGGGCCGGACACGTTCTTGCATGCATGTTTTTCTTTGATACTCGTACATCGTGCTTATTTTCGTACACACTTTACGGACTTTACTTTACGATTTCATAATTTTATTACAGTATTCTATGCTTTACATACTCAGTACATAGTTCGTACTGACCCCCTTTCTTCGGGGGCTGCGTTACATGCCCGCAGGTACAGACGACCGGTTGGCGACGCGACAGATAGGATATCCATTCGGCCATTTGGAGTGCTCCTTTGTCCGAGAGACATATTTTGGTACATATTCTACCGTTATGCATATGTTCATCCGTTCGTGGGTACGGCGGGGCCCCGTCCCGTCATATAACTCCGTTGGTTACTTAGAGGTACGTGGACATAAGTGTGGGTTGTGTCGAGTTCTGTTCGGATATGTTTGTACGATATGTGTTTGGGCGGTCCACCCGCCATATGCAACTTGCCGGTTTACAGCCGCGCCTATGATTATGTATGACATCCGTTCACTATATCCGTATAATTTATCCGTAAATGTTTTGGGTAATACGCGTGAGTACGGGTGCCCAAATCGGGCACCAGTCGCGGTCCATGGAATTGGGTCGTGACAGAAGTGGTATCAGAGCGGTTCGTCCTTGGCGTGTCCACAGACCGTGTCTGGTAGAGTCCTGTTTATGGTGTGAAGCCGGCCACATTTATAAACAGGAGGCTACAGGACATTTAGGAAGTCACCCTTCTTTCACATCTTAAATCGTGCGATAGAGCCAAGTCATAGGAAATAAGATTCCTTATGCTAATCGTTGATTTCCGCAGGCGCCCAATATCAATGGAAAAAGGCGAATAATGATATGAAAGTCAAAAGAGGTAAGATCGGACCGATGTATTTGTTTTGTTACGTGGAGCGGGGAGCCGGACGGGGAAATAATCATACACACGGGTGGAAATTGAGCATCAAGAATTGAAAAGGGTAAAACGGTCATTGTAGAAGAAAAGACGTATTACGAAAACGTCTCGGAAGTTGTGACGTTTTGATTGGTCTCGGATCGGGTAATAAAGGTTATACGAGGAAGCGGACGCGAAAATTTCGACATTAAGACACCGAATTTCGGTGAAGTTTTTGAGGTTAAGCGTGCTCGGTGGGAGCAATTCTAGGATGGGTGACCCCCGCGGGAAGTATTTGGGGAGTTTTGCAAAATTTGAATTTAAGGAGCGAATGAGAAATTAGAGTAACTACGGGGAAATTAGGACATATGGGGTGGTTGAAGATCATAGAAGATCGGGTAGAACGAGACGGAGCTAGGCCCGGTTAAGAGATAAAAAGTGCAATACAAACCGGAAACTAGGATAGGCTTGAACGGCGTTTGGAGGTATTTGTGGGCTAGTTGATCGCGATTATATATATGAAGGTGTAGCGTATCCCATATATAGATGTATCAGTGGACATGTGAGACCCTGCAACCGGAGTTATGGTAGGAAAGGCATTAATCGAGTAAGGGTACCGGAGTTCAAGTGACAGTAAGAATAAATGGTACAAGTATTGCAAAGTAAGTTGTACTATTTTACTATGGGTTATGATTGGAAATTTTAGTATAATGATATCTGAAAAGAGAGAGGGTGAGTAGGGGGAAAGTAAAGAAATTAGAGTGTCGGAAAGAGGAAAAGTAAGAAGCTTTAGTAAGTGGAGCTTCCGAGGGGAATTATCGATAGAGCGCGAGACTATTTGAGTACTTCAAGTAGGCATGTGAGAAGGGGTAAAGTGTGGAAAACAAGAGAGGAGTGTATGAGGTTCGAGAGCCGAATTCAATAAATGGGGTTAAAGGACTAGTGATCAGGATAGGGAGAGGTAGGGTAAGAGAAAGGATGCTTGGGTTTGTAATAATGTTGAAATGAGAGAGCTATAAAGGAATAAGTGTGTAGCTGTGGAGATTGTAAGAATTTTGTGCTAGAGATAAAAGTAACAGACGCTTGCAAGGTATGGACGCATAGCTATAACTCAAATACGTAGGAGGGCGAATCAAGCCGAGCCAAGTAAATGAAGGAACGAGCGGTGGATGGAAGAGCATAGAGAACGTGGACAAAAATGACAACATGGACGAGAAAACAAAGGAAGAATTTAGCATAAGAAGCTCTCGAGATGTTAATCATAAAGTGGAAGGAAGGTGAGGAATAAGATGAGAGCAACGGCATATAATAAACCCCTAAAAAGGGGGGAGACCGTATTAGGTATTATATTAGGCCAACAAGGATCAAAATATTTTTAAATACCAGAGAGGATGTGGATAGAGGATTTCATGTTCGGACGTTGGGGAATTCGATGATAAAGAAAATAGAGGTAATTTTCAAAATTATTTTAAGCAAAAGTTGGTTATGAAAGGATTATTTATGAATATTATTGGATCGGTTGAACATTATTGACGAATGGCTAGGGGGAGAATGTTATAGCCCGTATTTTGTACGTTCGGATAACTCGGAATAATGCGAGAAGTTAAGGGTTCGACCATTTTCCAAGATTATTTTTGTGCGAGAGGTCGTTGGGAATATTAATTATGAATATTATTAGTACAAATATTGAAAAAGGTTAAGGGTAAGAAGGGAAATTGACAAAGTGACATCATGGAAATAATAATCAAGGGGCAAATGGTAATTTCACAATGTCAAATAAATTCTTGAAAACTCTCATTTGCCATGGCATAAGTATATGCCCACATTATTTTGGGGACTAAAGATATAAAGAAGACATTGGTCTTCTTTGACCATGATGGAAAAATCAAGAAAAATAAAGAAAATTCTAGAGAAGGAAAAGAAAAATGAAAAGAAAGAATGGCATGGCCCCTCACATGTTAGTAGCTTATATATATATATATATATAAGAGAGAGATGATAATTATTAATTGAAGTGAAGAAACAAGAAAAAAATAAGAGAGGGAGAGAATAAGGGGTTCGGCCAAGGTGGGGCATTTTTGCCCCCATGAAATCTTGTCCCAAAAATTCTTTTCTTCATGTATTTATACTAATTCAAGGGTCCTCTACAACGTGGTATAATTATTTAGGAAGATGGGACGTTCGTTTCGACGATTCCACACCTTGGACAAGTGAAGAAGTTAAGGAGGAAAGGTGAGATTTAATCCCATTTTATATATTATGAAGAGTTTGTTTACATTGTAGTAGGTAGAAATGGATAGAATTCATGAAAATAGGGAAGTTTGCATGGTGGTTGTGTGTATATGCATGTGGCCGTGTATGCATGAATTGTGTAGGCAAAATTAATTAAGTTTTATGTAGTATTCTAGTTGTGGTTATTATGGACTCTATATTGGAAATGAAAGTTTGATGATTTTGGTTGAAGTTGTGAATGTGGGAGGTGGCCGAATATAGTAGTGTAGGTGGAAGTGATGAATTAATTTTATTTAGAACGTCTTGGTTGTTGTGTTGCGAATTCCATAATGTAAAATGGATGAAGAACATGAGATTATGCATGTTGTGATGTGGCCGAATGAGGTGGGGTTTGACAAGCCATGATAATTTAATTCTATTTGATATTTTAGTTGTTGTTATCATGGATTCTATGATGAAAAATGCAAGTTTGATAGTTTGGAACGAAGTTGTAATCGTTATCGGGATGTTGAAGAAGTAAGGTGACATTAGCTTAAATTCTTACATTGCATGAATGATGTTGATTATGAATGGTTGTTGATATGATTTATGAATTTAGAACAAGAAAAATGTGTGATTACATCTTTGTTGAAGATTTCGGGTACTATGGAATCATTGTGAATATTGTAAGCATTATTGGGAATAATTGTTGGCATTGCTTGTAATAATGTTGGCCGAGTTTCATTCTCGGGTTTGTTGTTGAAATTGGCCAAGTTGAACTTGGTGGTATGGTGTATTTACAGGGGAAGTCTTTGCCGAAATTTCGGTAGCCAAAGTGATAATTTGGAAAAAGGGACTCTTAAGCATCCATGACTAATGTTTGGTAATTGTGACCAAATGTAGATTTTGGAGAGTTTGGGATTTGATCTTGGATTGGCATAAGAAGTGAAAAAGGTATGTAAAGTCTTTCCCTTCCTTCTTTGGCATGTCCTAGACGTAGTAGGTCCGTATATGAGCTTTGAAGACGACTTTACTCTTTGAAATCCGAGCCTAGATTTGGCCCTTATTTATTCAATAGAATTGAATTAGGTACCTTGTACTTTGCTAGGAAAATAGTTTAAACAACTATAACGTCATAAACGAAACCGGATTGCCTTGAAACATTTGTAAATAATTTTAGAGTAGTTAAGGATTATGACTTCCGTACGCCACCTCGGGTTGACTCGAGATATATGCACGCTTCTCGAGGCCTTCCTTGCACAGTCCTAGTCCGATTTGACCTTCGACTTCGTCCCAGGTATGTTCCGTTTCAAACATTCTGTTGAGTCTTAAAGTATGTTTTATATTTGCATATAGTTTCTCATTTTCTGCTCGTGCATGGAGTCTATTTCCATCACCGAGTCCCAGGCCGGTTTATATCGTGCGCACGGTTCCCGAGCTTCTCGCTTGAGGGCCGGGCACCGTATATAAACTCCGAAGTATGATGTGTTTACGAAGTATGATGTGTTTGGTTCTACGAACCATATTTGCATATATGTGTACTTTGATATTATGATGTGTGTCGGAGACGAGGAGCAAATCTTCGAAGTATGATGTGTGTGGCGCCCCAGTTCGTAGAGTGGCGACCACGTTCCCGGTCCCGCAAGGGGCCGGACACCGTTCTTGCATGCATGTTTTTCTTTGATATTACGTACATCGTGCTTATTTTACGTACACCTTTACGGACTTTACTTTCTCGTTCATAATTTTATTACGGTATTCTATGCTTTACATACTCGGTACATAGTTCGTGCGACCCCACTGTTCTTCGGGGGTGCGTTACATGCCCGCGGTACGGACGACCGGTTGGCGACGCGACGAGATAGGATATCCCTTCGGCCATTTGGAGTGCTCCTTTGTCCGGAGACATATTTTGGTACATATTCTACCGTATGCATATGTTTATTTGTTCGGGGTACGGCGGGGCCACGTCCCGTCATATGACTCCGTTGGTCTATTAGAGGTACGTGGACATAAGTGTGGGTTGTGTCCGAGTTCGTTCGGATATGTTTGTACGATATGTGTTTGGGCGGTCCCACCCGCCATGACAGCTTTGCCGGTTTCTGTCGGCGCCTATGATTATGTATGACATCTGTTCCCTATATCTGTATAATTTATCCGTAAATCTGTTTTGGGTAATACGCGTGAGTACGGGTGCCCAAATCGGGCACCAGTCGCGGTCCATGGAATTGGGTCGTGACATTTCTGCAAAATTTTCATTATGTACTTATGTCATGTTTTGCGGGCCCAGTATGATTATGAGTATTACGAAAGTCAGCGGGTTCGCTCGGCCCTAGGTAAGGGTCGGGTGCCCATCATGCCCTATCGAAAATTAGGGTGTGACAGTGCTGACCTTTCCTATGGTTACCAGTACTGTGAAGATACGAGCATCAAACTCTTCAAACACCGCGAAGTCATAACGCCAAATCTGGGTGTCGATGCTGACTCTTTCCCTTGGTATGATTGGATCATGGACCAACAAGCTGTGTGGCCTCCATAGATTTCGGATAGTTTTGTCATCTATCAGCCTAAAAATCCTTCTCCGCAAGCCTAAGCACTCATTCACTGTGTGGCCAGACTGGTTCCGGTGGAATTGGCATCTTTTGTTGGCGTACACTGGTTCGGGGATCGGGAGCCTGTCACAGCTAGTGCAGAGGATTCCGGCATTTTTCATCTTCTCAAACAAATCCTTGTAGAGTGGCCGGGTCAAGGAGCAAGTCGAATGAATAAGAGTGGGCCCAAGAGCAACTCCCATACTAGGTAGATGGTTGAGGTTGTCCTCCCCTAAAATCCTATGAAACGACAACAGAAGCAGGTGCTACGATTTCAAGCGCAGGCTCGTAGTAGTTGGATTATTCATCTTAAAGCAATTGGTCGGACTCCATCTCCTTAGGTTCAAATTCTTCGGGTTGTGCAGATTCCATTTCCACAGGTTCAGAGTCTTCGGGTTGCTCGGACTCCATCTCTTAGAGTTCGAAACCACTTCCTGAGGCTCCGATTCCTCCTGAGGGTCCGACTCCATTTCCAATGGGTCAGTTTCCATCTTTTGCTCTTCATACTCTTCTTCCGGAGTTCTTGACTCCTGTCTTGGCGTCTCAGGCCTTCTCTAAAGCTGTATCTAGTTCTTGACCAATTCTTTGACTTCTTCGGAGATGTTTTCTTGGCAGTACTATTCCGCCGATATTATTTCTGGGGGATTCCCTACCATCTCCAAAATCCTATCGATCTCTTCAATCTTCAATCCAACGTGTTTGATATGCTCCTCCATTTGTTGAACCTTTCCTCGCAACATTTATGCAGTTTCATTCAGGGTGAGTGCATTCTGATTTCCTTGAGTTGCCATTGTAAGTCAACCTTTTTAAGTGGAGATAAGTAGGGTTAGTCCCTTAATCAATTGGTTTTTCTTTTGGGTATGTGGTTTAGAACGCATGATCAAGTTCAGGTTTCAATACATGAGAGCACATAAGACATATAAGCATGTGAAACACGTAGGCACACAATCACATAATTTTAAGAAGTTTATACTACTCGTGTCCTAAGACCCGTTTTGGACCAAGGTCGTCCTAATCGCTTGAAACATGAATGTGCCATTTGTAAAGTTGAACCATTGCCCCGAAAATCATAATTTCATTAATAATAATATTTTTTCTCAAGGGGACTACAAAAGGATAATAAAGACGACATGGGGATATAAAAGAAAAAGTAAATGGGAAATCGACGAACTATCCTTCCGGTCGATGTCGAGGCTTGGTCCATTTTGGCCCTCCGAAGGGTGGTCTGGATATGCAAGCAAGCCTAAAACAACTCCATCCTAGCTATCACGGGATCTGGCTCCTCCAAGATCTTAGCTAAGCGGTTGTCCATCCCTTTTAGACACTCTCTTAAATTACCTTTCTCTCGGGTCAACCTGGCTATGACGGTCTAATCATGCTCAATCTTATTTAAGTATTTGGCATCTCGATCATCAGCCCTTCTCTGAATCATAAGAACCCTGGCCTTGACCTAGGCTAACCTATCCTGAACACAGTGGTAGAGTATTGGTCCTGGGATGGCAGTGCCAGCCAAGTGATCCTGTAGCCATATGTGATAACTCGGGTGCCGCTCCGCCCTGAACCTGTCAGGACCTCAAATTAAAGGACCATTCCACTCTCTGAGTATCTCCCTAGCATTCCGGAGCCTTTGATCAATATATTCACTTATATACTCCTCCACATCTCCTACCTGAGGTATCACCTGTTTGCTCCCAAACTGTCTCAGAACTCGAGAGGAAAATTAAGGGCGATTCCCTCGGATCCCGACAAGTGGTAGAAGAGGGCATTTTCGGCCTCAGACCATGACCCTATTGGAGATGAAGTCTTGAAACATCCACTGAACCTGCCATCTTGGAGCTTGGCAAAAAAAGCAGTCCAACTTTTTTTTTTTGTGTCCCCATTGTTCGGATCGGAATCTCTGAGATGGTGCACGGTTGTTGTTACTAAGGTATTGGGTATTCTCTACCAGATTTAGGTGTTTGATCATCCACCATTGCAATAAAAGGTTACACCCTTGGAAATACCTAAAATAGTTACGGCACACGTCCAAAGCTCGGTACATGTCTGCTAAGATGATGGGGACAATGTCAAAGTACTGGGTCTGCTCATCCTTGGTTATGCCGTGGAAGATGGCATGAGCAACTCAGATGATCCTAGTATCTCTGGCAAGAGATTCATCATTGGGGAATACCATAGTGCCCAGCAAACATATGGCGAAGGCCAAAGGTCGAGTAGGTTCCCATTCCTCTTGACTCTTAAACTCTCCTGGATATGCAGTAAATCCCCTCGAACTCCCAAACCGGCGATACAACTCTCTGAAGGCTATAGTGGGGCTGTTTTCCCAGGGTGCTTCGGTTAAGGCCATGTATTTTTGGATCTGACTAATGGTAGGCTTTTAAGGTAAGAGTAGGTTATGATCGGGTTTGGTTCTTCTATTTAGGCAGGTTCCATTGTTGTCTATGGCATCCCCGAGCTCTTCTAAAGTCGGGGTCATCTCACTGTCTCCAAACTAGAACAACATTTCCTTGTTGTCCCAATACCCAACCAACACTTCCATTAGCTCTCTACTCCCCTTCATGGTCATTATGGATGAGAGGTGCCCTAAGCAACTAGTTATTGTTCTTCGGTGCGATTCACCCAACCATCCCCACTATATCTTGAGTAGTTCGGGTGCCTCGAGGACTATGTCGAACTTGATCTTCTTTTCCATCTACAAAAGAAAACACAGTTAATGTTCCCCCCTTCTATAGGACTAATGGTTCAACACATAGGCACAAATATGTTTCCAATTAACATATAAATGAGATGCAGTGCCTTCGGGTCGTAGACCTTCTTCACACCAGGTAGTCTCCTTAATGAGCCTTAGGTACGTCTAAAATACCCAAGGCTCGTCTAGGTATGAATGCGCTAGTTCAGTAGGATCTGGCTCTCTATCCTAGTTATCACTAGAGTGGGTTTTAACAAACGACCTTGGTACCTGAGCGGACTACTTGGGTTGAACCGTTGGGGCTGTTGGATGACCTCGAACCAACCTTGCCTTTCAACAGTTCCAAAGAAATGAATTTGGATTTTTTAGTGAAGGATCGACCGCGTACTCCGCGAAATGGACTTTGAAACCATGTAAGTAACTATTGCCAGGAGTGGCGGAGTTTATGATATGCATGCAATGATAGTTTATAAATACAGGAAAGTAAACACATAAATAGTTTATACAAACAATCACATTGTATTGAAACCCTTATTGTTAGAACCTAATTCCCCAGCAGATTCGCCATCTGTTACGGTTCGTATTTCGCGGGCTGGGTTAGCGCTCGGAAAGCTACTAGGAGGTTGTTGGTGCTCTTTCGGATTTTGTTTACAAAAAAAGTCACCACCTAATTTATGGGTAAACTAGAAAACTGGGTTAAAAGGATTTATTCAAACGCCGTGGAAAAAAGCCTTTGTGACCAAAGTTCTAGGTAAGGGTTCTGGTGATCCCCTAGGGAAAGTTTTAAGCACCCTGGTATTGAGGATATGTAGCATACGGTTGACCTTCGAGCTTTAATGTGTGATTTTGTATGAACTGTTTATGTTTCGTTTAGTTTCCTGTATAAAGTACTGTCATGGCATATCATTTTGGTTTTGAAAAAGAGTTTAATAAACTCCCTTTAAGTAAGGGTATTTAAGTTTGGATTTAAAAATATCTAGATAAAAATACTTTGTCCTTTTACGTATAAGGATGATCTATCGGGTATATCCCGTCTAAAACAATTCCATGTTTTATATGTATAGGAAATGTATACTTATATATATATATTTCTTTTATTTCATTGTCCACATTGATACTTTCCGATCAACCGTATGCCACCCGAATACCTTTTCTTCTAAAAACTCTTAATCATTAGTGCCTTTTATTCGTTTGGAGTTAATCCGTTCAGGTTTTTTCCATGAAAACATTTTAATCCATATATTTATTAATGTGTGGGCTTTGGACCCAAGAATCCATTTTGTTTAAGTTGGGGCCTGGCCCAAAATCTATTTCATTCGTCCAGGTGGGCTCTAACCCAAAAGCTGTTTGTTTATGTCTTGTTCAAACTTGGTGGGCTTGGCTCAAAATCTCCTCTAATTTTCGCTTGAATTTTGGGCTTTGTCTATGTCCAGAAGGTGTTTCTCATATCCGCAAAAAATTGATTTCATACTTGGTTCTAAAGAGAAACTGTTTCAGTTTATATTGAAAAGTTATTATCAATTGCACTTGAAAATGAGTTTGTGATGGTGAAAAGAGTTAGTTTCATATTTAAGCACATGTTTTGAAAATCAGTTTCGCTTATTACTCTTTAATTTCCAGAAAAAGGAAGGTTTCTATCCCGAGTTTTGAAAATCGTTTGAGGGTGCCTAAAGTAAAAAACTAAACGACATAAGTGTCATTGTCCTAAGACGGCTAGTTCATACCATAAAGGGTTTCAATAATATAATGTGTTTTAACAATCAATCAAATACAACAAGTACATTTACAAGTGAAAAAATGCAGAAAATTAAAGAGGAGGTTAGGCTAGTGGCGTACCAAGCCCCTAGTTAACCATTTTTACCCATGGTTGGGCCTTCTACGCTTTACTATATCTCTGGGAGGAAAGGGATTGTTGGTCCTCAGCCCAACAGCCTGGCTTGACTCGATGTGGCCCAAGTGGCCAAGGAAGGGGAAAAGGGCAAAAAGGTTAGAAATATTTTGCTGTACTTATCTTTATAAAAATGAACTAAGGAAAGCATATATACATGTATATCAAAAAGGTATACACCTATATAATAGTATTAGTTTGAGACAGTGCCAAATCGAATCCAGGAAATGGGCCTGGCAAGCCCAATCACATACGCATATCTTAAATCTTACTCAGGCTAAGGAAACAAGCCCATGTTTATCCCCTGGTATAAGCCCAAGGCTGAAATAAGCCTTTCTATATCCATTTGGAAGTCTGGACATTATACTCAAGCTGACAGATTCCATATGTTAAGGCCCATGAGAATCCTATTTGATTTTAACTTGATATACACTCACATGCATATGATATACCATTTGATATACATTTGTGTCACGACTCAACCCGCCAAGACTGGCACCCATCTAAATCCTAGTGGGCGAACCAACACACAAGACACCTATTCATTCAATCCGACTTTATATTAATTAAGCTAAACAGTATTACTCATTCAAACATCAAAGAACAAGATAAGTCATGCCATAAATACTGAAAATAAGTGCAGAAGTTCTAACTACTACAATCCCCAAAATCCGAAAGTCATCGTACAGGACTCTAAGCTAAAAACATGTCTAAGAATCTAAAGTCTCACAAGTAAGTAATCCATAATGTCCAGAGTACGAAAAGACATCATTAAGACATTTGGGCGGCCTGGCATGGGAAGAAGCTCACCCAAAATCTGTCAACAAATATCCTCCACGCTAGATGTGAGGACGAGCAACGGTCTCTATATCACAATTTGCACTCAAAGAATGCAAAGAAGGTAGTATCGCATAAACACTACAAAACAAAGAGATATCATAGGCCGACTAAGATTAGTATCATGCATATTTCTTAAAATCAATAGAATAAAACAAGCCGTCAACAAACATGAATATCGATAAATCACGCAAGTCAACCAAAAACAATCCAAAAAACCCGA